>NC_135499.1:165378796-165681099 GCF_052857255.1 Amblyomma americanum | reverse complement strand
ATTTTTATTTTAAAAACTTTGAGAGATACGTCAGTGCCGTCTCTGCAGGTAGATTTTACAGGAAGGGAGATATATACGTGATAGAGCTTAATAATTAAATGATAAATTAATTTAAGTAACTTATCAACAGTTTGATTTTTCATTTTCGGGGACAAGGTTATATTGCAAAATTGGAGTCCGACAATAGCAAAGGTGAGGAAATTTTTTAAAAAGTTCTTTCATCGGCAATTTGGTTCGAAATATCGCAACTCAAAATTACGCATTTCAAAGCTCGAGTTAGCTTTCCCGCGCGGCGCATCTGTAAATTGTTATCGCTGCCCGTAGTAAAGTCGCAGAAATCACGTTAACTACTTATACACCATAAAATACACAAGTGCCGTCAGTATTTGCTGCAGTATAAATGCGAGCGACACCATTTTATTATATTCAACGCGAGGAAGACAACTCAAGAAGCCTCGAATTAAGTATTTTTGACATTCGATATTTCGAACCACATTGCCGATAAAGACAATCCACAAACTCTGCTCATCCTCGATGGTGATAAATTTCTGAAAGTAATCTTGCTGCCTATAAATATATTTGCTGCCTCACCGCTGGAGCGCTTCGCGCTCTTCAATGCTTCCAGAAACGGTCGATGACGTTGGGGCATCGGTCTGCAAGTACGAAGGAAGTTCTCTCTCTCTATTCCTATCTCTCTCTCTCCTTTCGAGTACCTCTTCATGCAGCCCCGCAACGGAACGGCAACAACGAAACTGCATTCCTCGTGTTCGATCACTACACGCGGCAAACATGGTACGCTTCGGCGAGTATCGGTCGGCCGAGTATACCTTTTTTCCCCTCTTCCCCCTCCTTCTCTCCATTCCGTAATCACGTCGATGAGGGCTGTACCCACAGTCGCAGGCTGTTCTCCTGCTCTCATCGATTAGTGCGTAAGAAATGCCGCGCTCATGAGCATGCGGTACTTCTTCAATCGTTTTTTTTTTCTTTTTTTTTTTGGGGGGGGGCTGTTTTTCTTCCCATCGTACCCTGCGCTCACGACTAGGCTATTTACTTTATATCCGCTGCCATAAGTTTCCCGTGACTGTTTATTCTTCAACGCCGTGCTTCCACGCCCCATTGCACTCCTTTTTCCTGCTACTCAAACAGCGCTGCTTTAAGGTCTCTTTTTTTTTTACCTTAGTGGATAGCCTAGCCCTTTCGCAGTTCCATTAATTTTCTATTTTTTCCATTTTCGTTCAAATGCGTCACTGCTTTGCTTACATGATAGACAACATCACATACCGTTCCGGTTGCGTGCGCTCCCATGTTACAATCTCGTTTTAAAAGTCATTAAGCGACCGTGTTTAACGTAGCGGAAGAAACATGGACCATACTTTGGCCTGCTTACTTGGGGTAGAATTGCGCGTGTCCCACTGGGCGCACTACCATACCTTCGAGCACGCATGAATGCAGAGAGTAGATTGATTTATTGATGAAGTTGCACGTGCCGAGGAATACCGTGTGCAATGAGGCCCGCTGCGGGGAAGTGCGTGGGATTCATATCGGTCACCTAGGTCTATTTTCAACTCACATTTGCACCTGCCTATAGGAGTTTTTTTTTTTCGTTTCTCCTTCGTCTGAGTGCGGCTGCCGCAACTACAATCGAACCTTCGATTTCGTAGGCAGGAGTGGAAAATCGCAGCCACACAAGTTACCGCAGCGTGTACAGGAAGCAAAAAGGCCTCATGAAAAAAAAAAGAGCAGCTTTGACTAGAGGCGGTTAAGAGCATCGTCAAGTAAAGCACTCCTGCAGTGGTTTACAGATGGCAGGAGTGTTTCATGCCATGTAGAGTTTTTTTTTTTTTTCTTCTCCGCGTGAATGTGCCTACTTCCGCGTATTTTGTTATCGACAGTTTTGTTATCTATTCTCGCAATTGGAGCCGTGCAGGGCAGTTGTGTGACCTTGGGAGGGGCCTGTGGTCACCACCATGTGACTGGATTCTAAAGCGACTGGTATCCTCTCAGTTGAGTAGAGTTCAGTTGTTGTATGCTACCGATGGGATTAGCCTTGCTTGTTCTGCCTGCTATTGCTCCACCGTAGCGTCACTTATATGTTAATAATGACCTAAAGCCTGTCGGATCTACCCCGCTATGCGCAGAGTCACTAAGAATAGAACATATTCCACTCCCGCAGTCACCATCTATGCACACATTCACTCATAGTAGAACATAGTCCAGTCCAGAATTGGCATCCTCCCAATTATATACATCGCATAACACGAATCAATGCAGGGTATCGGGAGGTCTGATTATGGACTCTGATGCAGCAATGACTACTCCTCTAAAGGTTTCACTAAACATCCTGGTCATTCAGCTATCAGCAGACGTAGTTTCGTTTTCGACAGTGACGAGTACTCAAGGTTTTGATCATGCTAATGCTAACTATGCAAAGCTAACTTAAGCGAATTACTTTTGTTTCGTCTTCTGCGAAAACGGAGCTGACGTTAAAGAAAAGGTTTCATTAGCATGACTAAAGAGCTGTACGTTACACTGTATATTCCCCTCTGTTACAGTTCTCAGTTATTTTAAATCAAGTATGCGTGAGAATGTTCCGTATAGTAGTAAACAACCGAAGCGATCAGCCAAAAAGAAGATCGAGGAAGGTAGTTTTTAATCTCAGTGGCTGAGACAGCAGCAGAAGTAAACACTCATACTGATTCCATTATTCCAGAGAAAAATAATCAGACCTTGTGGCAAGTGTGTGAGAGGAGAGCGCAAAAATTAAAGAACTCTGGCAATCTGAAGGGCCTCCTTGCTTCACACCGACAATACACGAAAATAACTATTCGCTGGAAAAACTTTCATGGTGTCAGTCATTCCGCCCCTTCGTTTCCTGCTGACACATGTGATACCTCAAAAGAAACAACATCGCTTATTTGTGCGTCACTGCATCTCATTTGGCTTTGTATATCTATGCGTCATGCATTTTTTCTATGTGCCTCTCCTGCTTGGACCATGTTTTTACCGCAGTATATGAAAAATTAAAAAAAAATAAACAATTCTTAGATGCGGGAGCAAGCAGGTTCAAAAACGGGGAAACTAGAAAGTTTATCCTCGTTTGTGTGAATGCTAAGTAGAGGCCTCGCGACCGTCAGACGCCAGAATAATGCCCAATGTCTTCGACCTCTCTGAACAGAAGTGAAGTATTCCAGCAGCTTTCAACAATAAAACCGCAAACAAGAACGTACTTTAAAGATTTGTCAGCGAATTCTAATTGTTTACTTTCTCTCTTTTTTTCGGTTTTTATCGCTGTCGTCACCATGCTACCTTCCATTTCTGCAGACTTCGAAACGATACGACCTCGCGGCGACTAATAAGGGCGGGCGCATTTTTCCCGGCGGCGTGCGAGTGGCGTTGTTGCACTTTGCCGCCCGACTCTCTGGATAACAGCGTCGCCATTTCTTGCTGCCCAATAAGTCCCCCCCCCCCCCCCCCAATATCTTTAGCTCGACGCCGGTTTTAACTTTACCATTTCTGTAATGAATTGTTCCTATTTTTTGGGCTTCCCAACTCTGGCACTGATTCGGCCGTCTGACAGCGCCAGTGCCGCGTAAAGCCTGCAAATTAAATGGTGCTCATCTAAACTCGCCCCTTAGGACTCTTTTAGGACATACGCATCCCCTTTGTCTGCTGCTTCTTCTGCTTTCGTCTCCTCTACGCTTACCCTTTAACTCTGCAGCGGAGCCAGGGGCTAAGCCAGAGAATAAAGTACAAAGTATAAAGATAGCGCAATAGACGGCACTGCCGACAGTACGGAGCTAAGGAAATGAGCGGAGAGAAAGAGAGGGTGGGAAGAAATTAACGAGTGTCCTCAAGCGATTGGATTAGTCGGCATAACCGGTCAAGCTGATGCTGCAGCCGCTGTCAAGTGACGCCATTCGAGGACCTCTCAAATACCGCTCATATCCCTAAGGCCCGCGCTGCTGAAGAAAGGGTGTTTTGGGGAAGCCAACAGGGAGAGGAGTGTGAGGTCGTCGACAGCGCCCGCTGGTGACGTGTGACGCAAGCAATGCTCGATCGGGCTTTCTCAAAAACTCCTTCGATCGCGATATAGTGCGCATTGCGTGCATGACGGCTTGGCTGCGTGGTGCTTGTGCGGCTGTCCCGTGGCGTGCCGCTTACTGCTGTGTGGGATGGTGCGTGCACGACTTAACGATGGTTTGGCGCTAGTCGTGTGCTGTGGAAATGAAAGCGCCATCCCAAGCGTGGCTTTGAACCGGCTTGTGGTCTGTAGACGTCTTTTGTGGGCACGTGTCGGTCAAGCGGACCTTCAGTCAGCCTTTATGAGTTGGGTTGAGTTGAGGTGTTGAATGCTACAGGTGGGGTTAGCCTTGCTTTATCTGCCGGCAATTGCTCCACCGCAGCGTCCCTTCTATATTAACAATGCCGCATCTACCCCGCTATGCGCACAGTCTCTTATAATAGCACACATTCTCTCCCGTAGTCACCATCTATGCACACAATCAATCCACATAGTCCACATCACAGTCCACTCCAGAAGCCACCATCTATGCACACATTCAGACACAGTAGAACATAGGCCATTGTAGTGCCACAATCCATACACACATTCACTCACAGTATAAAGTAGTCCACTCCGGAAGACATCATCTACGCACACATTCAATCACAGTAGGCCATAGTCTGTTTCTGCTGTCACCATTTAGAGACAAGATCCGTGTTCTGCGGAAATGTTAAAAGAAGGCGTGCAGCCTCCCTTCTGCATGTATGGTTTCCACTCGGGTAGACAATGTCCTGCACTGTGCTGTCAGCCTTTATATCCGTACCTACCTTGTTAATCCGCCGACCCTCATTATCTACGTGGCTCCGTTCCCCTCTTTGCTGCCCGCTCAGGCCTTTTCTTCATCTGCCGAGGCTACTCGATCCATGTAGTGGTCATAGCTCTGTTATTCTTAAGAGCGAAATGTCTGAGAGGAGGTAACCAAAGAGGCCGACGTCTGTTGAGTTTACGTATAGCTGTCGAAGAGATCAACAGGCGCGAGTCGATGAGAGCTTTTATTTATATTCCGAAGTTGCTGAGCACGTCTGTGGAAACCAAGGCCCTTTATAAAGTGCAGGTGAGTTAAAGGTCGCCAGGAAAACTCTACACAGAAAAAATATTGCCCGGAGGCGCGCGTCTCCAAAGTGGCGGTGATTCGATGTTCATTTTACCTTGACGCTTTTTACGCATTACGACATACGCAGTTACGCAACCACTGCATCAGTGTAAACTTATTCAATGGAGAGCAGCAAGAAGAGCACACCCTTGTAACTGCGCATATTTAGACAAGAGATGGCAATAACGTCAAGAGATGTTCTTGTTTTTACAAAACTGCAAAGTCAGTCAACGTTAGAATAATTACCGCGCATTCAATGAAATAATTTTCCCCTAGAAAATATAGAAAATAGGACGAGACCTAGCAAGGACAACGAAGGTGAACAGCCATCTTAGGGGGCACATTTCTTCGACCAGAAGTGAAATTGTACAACATTTCCGCATCGTTGCTAAGAGCGCTGCCATACGCGTGCACAGGAGGGGGTAAAAGTTCATGGCAGTGCCTGTTGATGTCTCCTGGATAACAGCGAACCGTATGAAACAAAATGTGCTTCCCCGTGCCTACTAGAGGGCTACTGCCTCTCTGCAACTGTAGAGTTGTGCTGTTCAGTAACCGAAAATGAACTGAAGTATTTTGCGTGCGGAATAGAGAGAAACATCAACAAAAGATCTGCCTCCCTCAATTGCTTTGGCGCTTCCATTTTGTTGCTTCTATTTGCACCTGTGCTTCTGGGCTCGTCATATGCGTTTTCCCAATAAAAATACTGAGCATTTCGCACCCAGTGGCTGAATATCGCACGGCCTTACAGGAAGGAGACTCTTATGCTGCAATTGAATAGCATATATTTACACAGAAGACACAGTGTTTCTTATTTTTCCGGCCCGAAAGAAGCAAGTGGGCTGGCCGATATCTCACTTGACTCCAGCCGGAGTTTCACAAAAATCGATAGCAACGAGTGGAGTGCCATATTGACTCTTTGAACGCCAAGATGCTTGCTTTGCATGAGTATACAGTTGAGTGGCTTGCGACCGTTTTGCAAAGGAAGGCGAGTTCAATAAACAACTAAACTTTGCCTCCGAGATGTGATGTTATCGATATCGCTAGAGTGCCAGCTATGCATTGCAAAAGAAGCCATTGGACTCGAATTCGCATAGATGCGTTGGCAGGCTGAGCTATGTTGTGCTGCGTGCAACTTTTTTATTTTATTTTATTTACATAATACTGCAGACCTCGTGTTTTCCAAGCAGGAAGGGCAGATAATAAGGCATATTTACAAACGCCATAAAGTTAGTACATAGACAAAAGGTTCGACACATGACACAAATGAGCAAAACAAGACAAAGGAAATACATTGCACGTCAATTTTCACATCAAAATTTGTTGCTAACAGTCCTTTCAAAACTGTCACTTGAGACAATCTGTTCAGGCAGAGCATTCCACTCGTTTATTGTGCGCGGAAAGTATGAGTATTTAAAAAAGTTTGTTTTCGCGAAATCTGGCGTTAGGGCATGGGTATGTTGGTGACGGGTTTTTCGTGTGGTTGAAGGTGCAACATAAGAAGAAGAAATTCCAAACTTTCCCTGGAAGGGTGAATGAAGAAATATCAGTCGAGCAATTTTCCGTCTTATATGACGAGGTTTAATTTCGTTGGCAGCCATTAAAGCAGATGGGGAATCAGTTCTCTTGAATTTATTGTAAATGAATCGCACAGCCCTCCTTTGTACGTTTTCTATTTTTGCTATATCTTTTTTGGTGTACGGGTCCCTAACAATAGCCGCATACTCAAGTTCGGGCCGAATAAGAGAGTTATAGGCTAATAGCTTAACGTGACTGGGTGCTCCTTTGAGCTTGTGCTAAAAATTCCAAGTTTTTTTAACGCAGATGAACAAATGTAATCAACGTGGTAGCTCCAGTTGCGCCTCCAATTTATTAAAACACATAAATATTAGTATTTTTCGACTTCCGAAATAGTAGTGCCTCAAGCAGAGCAACTAAAGTGGATAAGATGTTTCTTTCTTGACATGCGCAAAAGCACTGTCTTATCAGAATTGAAGACCATTCCTGATCTGTCACACCAGGCCACAATTTCGCGGAAAGCATCTTTCAGTAACATTTAGTCAGCCACAGAACTTATTGGTGTGTACAGCATGTAGTCGTAGGCAAATAAACCCATTTTAAAATTACTATCAATGGAACACGCAATGTCATTTACATAAACCAAAAATAACAGCGAACCTAGTACACTTCCTTAGGAAACGCCAGATGTCACTGGAAGTAACGTGGAAGAAATGCCACCAACATCCACAAACTGAGTTTTTTTTTTATCATTCGAAAAGTGTGCCATGAGGCTTAAGGTGAAAAAAGGGGAAGGAATGCGGGAGATAGAAAGTCAAAAGAAGGAGTGAAGACTCGTTGAAGCTGAGGTAGTCGCAGAGGTTGCTGATCAAACGACTGTTCAAAGTCCACTGCACATAGTCACGTTCGCGGTTGTACCGCAGGCCCACCTCCCTGAGAAGCCGTTTTCTAATAGCCGCAGTCGCTGGTTACTTCCACAACAAGTGCCGCACATCGCAAATGTTCGGTGCAGCGCTACAGTGAGGGCACCTGTCAGTTGCTGGCAGATCTTTTGCACGCTTTTTCGATTTCGTAGGTAGAAAGCAATCCAGTTTACTAAGGTCAAGGGCACGCCTATTAATTTGAGTTTTTCAAGAAGTTTATTATGAGGAACTTTATCAAAAGCTTTGCTGAAGTCTAAAAATATTATGTTCAGTTGTCTTTATTTATCTAATACGGAACTAAAGTTATGGATAGCGGTAACCAACTGCGTGACAGTTGAAAAACCTTTCCTGAAGCCGTGCTGGAATAGAGACAAGCATCCTTTAGAGTTTAAGATTTTAAGTATGTGGTTAGCGATAATGTGTTTCATTAGTTCACAACAGGTACTCGTCAAAGAAATCGGGCGGTAATTGCTTAAACATGCGCAGTCCCCCTTTTTATGCACAGGCACAACTCTGGTCGTTAGCCAGTAGGGGGGCAAGGAAAAAGACGATAAGGATAAACAGAAAATTGTTGTTAAGAAATGAGCTAATGATTCAGCATAACGGCGTAAGAAGGCGTTTGGTATGCCATCTTGGTCATGCGAACTTTTGGTATCCAACAGGAGAAGGGATTCAACAAGGAGTAGGGATTATTGTCTCCAGTGGACGCTACACTGCTGTCTGGCTTTTGCAACACTCACGCCAATTTATTTGCATCTTTTTGCGCGGCTTTAAGCGTGAATCCAAATACAGCTGTGTGGACAAGTGGAAGTACCGAGTAACCAGCTCTCAATATAGAGAAAGAAAGAGAAGGCTTCAACGAGAGGAAAGACAGAGAAGTAGACGAGAATGTCGTGTGCCTGGCCGTCTACCTTACGTAGGCGGAAAGGGGAAGAGAACAGAACTTAATCAACAAAAATATGATAGATAATGTAGACGGTAGACGGGTAATTGGTTATACAATGAGCATCTGTAACGTTAGCACTGCATTGTCTCACAACGTAGACTCAAAAAGCGGTAATATAGCCGTAACAGAAGAATGGGCTTAAATTTACTTTCACTATTCCGAAGTTATGACAGGCAACATTATTGTTCTCAAGTTTCAGGAACTCAGCATATTAGCAAGTCTGCGTAAACATATATGTCCAAAGACGACCATCTGCAAAGTTATGCGCGCGATATTTCGAGTCTTTTGACAGATAGCCCCAAAGCTTCAGTTAGCACGGGCTCCGTCCAAATTGGGACGCGAAGATCATTTTTTCAAAGGTAATTATACAGTAAGCTATAGACGACAGCATTATACAAGTTGGAGCTATTTTTTTAATGTGCAAACATATGGTGCACAAATTAATTGCACTTGCACCAAAATTAGTTTTCAAGCCTGCATCAGCTACACACTCCTCTCGGCACAGACGAGGGGAATTTTTGCACGTGCTCCGATCAAAAGGTGTCTGCGAAGCAAGTTGCGAAAGAGTATTGATCAGTGTTATTTCGCTTCGCATGCGTACCAACTGACGGACCTTGCTTTTTTCTTGCAGATCCTTCCTCTTAACAACTCCTTCTTCGCTCCTCACGACTTGCTCCTTTGCGCGCTTTATTCGGATAACTTATGGCGGGCACGTAAAGTACATGAGCACGTCTTATGGCACCTCGCGCTCAAGCATCACGTTCTAGTTGTTAAGTTGGAGGATACAGGAGAAGAAAAGCCGTATAAGACGGAAGGCAAACAGCTGACGTCTCTTTAGACTTTAAAAGCCAAAAAAATAAAAAATTCCATATCATGCGAACAAAAATGTATATTAAAAACCATCACCCAACGAAACAGCAATTTTTCGGCAGGAATACTGCAGCCGCAGCCCCAGCTCCGTAAGTTTCATTTCGGCTAAGTCTGCGGCATATCCACGAAAGAAAAGAAGATAGAAAGGAACGATGGGAAAACGGCTGCCAATTCGGGAGCGGGAAAAAGTAAAATAAATACGAAACGAGTTTCTTTTCCCTCGGTTTTCCTCCTCGTCGGCGTCCTTTCGCCCAGACCGCCCCCTATCGTGATAAGTCGACACAGCTCCGCGGACCCAAGTGGGCAGTGCCGCATAATGCTCAGAAAAACTTTTCCGCCGCACATTCTTCTTGGCGCGCTTGCAACAGTGTACGGTTTCAAGCCGCCAATGCGTCTTCTCATTTCCCGCCCAGTCTTTTTGTCGGTTTGTTTCCACTCTTGTTGCTGCTCCTGCTGCTACTGTTCCTCTCATTCTTTCATCTACGGCCTGTGTGTTGGGCGCCCCAGATGGGCAGTTGAAGTGGCCATCGCCGAAGAGGACACATTCCTCAGGCCACCGCCGCCTCCGCAGCAGCCCCCGCTTGCAATCCCGCGGCTTCGCGAAATGTAGACAGGTCTGGCGAATCGCCGTCACTGTCCACTAATTTCATCCACTGGTGGACAAGAAAAAGAACGCAAAGAGAAAAGGTGGTCAAACTTTGACGACGAGGCTGCCTACTTTATCATCGGGGCTCGGAACCGGCGCCAATTCGCAACCGCGTTGGTGGCAGCGGGCATTAGTTACTTGCGGTCGGGAAGCGGTCGAGCCTTCCGCGAAGAGAAGACGCAACCTCCGCTATTCCGTCAGCGAAATGGAAGTGGTGGAGGTGGTTTGTCACTCTACCCGCCTGAGTCAAAAGTGTCAAGATGCTATACGTTAAAAAAAGAGGGAAGGGGGAGGGGGGATTTAACGAAGCGCTGCACGCTGGCTTGGAAGGGCCGCGAATAGGATTTGGTATAGGAGGGCGACGAGGGAGTGGATTGGGTGGTTGGTCTCAGTTTTCTATGCAGCGAAGAAGCTTGTATTGGCAGCAAGGTCCACACTTTTTCAGCTGCACCCTCCACACGCGTACTCACCGCCACGGTTTTCGGCGATCGCTTGCTCTGTCAGTCGCGCGTAATTGGAAGGACGCGTTGCATGTTTTCATATATTTCCGGTAGGGAGGAAGAGAGGGCGACATTCGGAAAAGAAAGAAACTACATTGGCGTTATTAGCTTGCTACAGATACCGTTGCCGTGGCGTGTAAGCTAACCTGAAGTGTGCTTCTCCTCAGTTTCACGCAGTCCGGCACGGAATCCTGCGGTGGTGGCCAGGCACCCCTGCGCGGTACGCAGTATATGGTGGAAGAACGAAACAATGTCAAAGAGATGAGAGAGAGGCAGGTGGAGATGCCGAGCAGTGAGAGACATAAGGCAGGCATGTGGCGGAAGAGCAAGCGGCTCCTGAACGCGCAAAGTTGCACTGACGTGACCACGCGCTGTGTTTTCGAAGTTCCGAGCGTATACAAAGTTTCAAACCTTCCTCGCAATGGTACGAAAGTAAAAAGGAGGACAAAACGAAAGAAAGGGCGGTATAATTAGATTCGTTGAGCGGCCAAGCCATCCGCCTCCGCAGACCCTGTTCAGAGTGAGGCCTCCTGGTGTTCTCTATACCTTTCTTGTTTATTTCCCTTGCTTGCCTTCTCTCGCAGCTGCGTAGCAGGCGTCAGCACATAATGTGAAAACCTAGAAAAAAGGCCACGTGCAGGCACGCACTCACATACATACGAAGACAGTTATTTGTTTCGAGCGTCCACCAACTGGTTGGCAGAAGGCCGGAACAAAACAAGAACATAAGAAAAGCGGAAATAAAGGACAGGATGTACGGGCAAGAAAGAGCGGCAGACGGCAGCAACAGAAATCGATGACCTATGCCTCGTAGGCGAACACGGGGTTCAGGCCGTTCAGACTGGACGCTCGATGGAGGAAAAGGCATTGGCGCCGCCACGTTGCCCAGTATTTTTGACGGTGACTTGATAAGCGCTGACGTAAGTGCACCGAAGGTGGATGCCGCTACCGCGGGCGCCTACTTAACGGCGGCGCAGTGATAATCGGGCTAATGCGAATAAAGCGGCCACCAGGCCGCTCACCGGTCTCAGGAATGCCAGCGACTAGGGGCTCCAAGGAGCAGTCACAAAACTATTCGACGTCGTTTATTCGTCAAGTTCCCATAGGCGGTGTTTTTTCGGTTTCGCAATAACTTCGGCAGTGAATTGGTAAACGTGAGAGGAAAGGATGCTGGTAAAGTGTACAGGTGTAACGCAAGCGATATTTTACCGGGGCACATAAAATGGGATAGAAATGAAAAGAAAGGCAGAGGGTAAAAAACAGTGGCAGAATAGAAAATGCTTTAGCCTCAGTGTTAGACCTATTGCATACTGCACAATCGAAGGCTGCTTATTTTATAACGCTAGAAGCCTTGAATTGTGGAGTCTGCAGTACTTCTAGAAGTGTAGCGCTAAATTTGAGATCGCACGCCATGACCGTGAGACAATATAGTACGGGGGTAGATTTATGAAAGCGGTAGGACCGCAGCAAACGCCCCCACTCCTCTCGCCCAAGTGAGAAATTTCAAACAGTAAAACCGTGCTGAACCCCATTTTCTGGACGAGAAAAACAAAGAATATATGGTTTAAATGGGACCCCCCCCCCCCCCCCTGCCACCTTCCCTAAGAGTGGCCTATAAATCCATCGCTGATAATGCCCCTGTTTAGTTCCTTTTCGTCTGCTCCTTTGTTCTTTCTTTTATTTCTTGTTTTCTGTTTTCATTCTTTTCTTCTATAAACCGTTCTTTCTTTCCTTCTTGATTACTTGGTTGGGTTCGTTCATTTGTCCTAGGTTTGTCTTTCCGTCGAATATCTGTCCACACTTTCGATCGCTGCTTCGCTGGCCCGTTGGTTCGTGGCGCCTCCACTGCGGCTCTCAAAGCTCCTATATCCTGGCAGAAGTACATTATTCATTCAGGTTCTTATACCGAGATACGAGCAACTCTTACAAGGAACTGACCTTCTAGCTCTCCATTCTGGAATGTATTTCTTTTCCATTCTTTGCATATATTTAAAACCTGATTTCGTTGAGCCTTATCCTTCGCAGCTAGTAACATGTCGAATAATTCACACTTGATCTTACTCAAATGTCATGCAGTGTGAACAGCCTTATTTGAAAAGTAAACAAACGGGATGGTCCTTCTTGCGTAGTCAATAATTTTCTCCCAAAGATTATAATGATATGCCGCTGATTTCCCAGTTGCTGTAGCAGACAGCTCCTGCATTAAGCTGAAGGAGTGGATGCTCAAAACACAATATTCTAGAACGGCATACGCGAACCGTTGAAGACACATTACCCACCTTCGGCGATCGTTAAAAGTTTGCACTGAACAACTTTATTTATTTTCATGAGACTGACGCCGTCTGGCGCTGAATAAATGAGGTAGCCAGAGTCCATTTCAATGTGGTCGAGTGGCTGTGGCTTACGTGCTCAGGCAAGGCGGTAGGTAAGAAAGACGCTTTCTCTGGTTCCTTCCCTTGATATGCTATGGTATCCAGGCCATGCCGACAGAGAGTCCTAGCTTCTAAAGGTTCTGTACTGCCGGGCGGATTTGGCGATGAAATGAATTTTGTTGGCTGCTTTAGCCTAAGGTCCTTTTAGATGACCTCTAATTCAGAGCGCATTACCCCTTCTCTCGCTGCTAATCAGCACTCAAGCATGGTTCTCGGATGGCAAGTATCGGGTGCAAAGCTGGGCCTTTGCTATGCCCAGTAGGACGCACCTTACCCGCAAGTTTCACTGCTGCCTCTTTTGTATTGACACAATTGATAGCGCAACTCTGATCCAAGAAATGAAGCCACCAGGGGCTCGACAAAGGAAGAGCAATGCAATTCCTTCTTTAATTTGCACATTCTTTTGGTTTATCTTGCAAAGTGACCTCTGTGTTGTATAATCTGACATGTCCCATGCCGCCTGGCACTGCCCCACAAGCCGTCTGCAAGCTTTCGAAAGTCCACGTATGTACTCTGTGATTGCATAAATAGGGAATGTTAATATATTAAAAGGCTCAAAACTACACGCTGAGACCACAGATCGAGCGTGAGCGATCCCAGCACGGTAGCTCTCTCACCCCCTCTCTCTCTCTCTGTATTCTTAGCGCGTAATGTTGGGTTAGTTGGTTTGACCTACACTCTTCCACATTTCGTGGGGATGTGAGGCCAAACCAAGCACTCTGCAGATGGAAAACACGTCTTTTGAGCGGTGGGAAGTTCTGCTGACCAGCGATAGACTGGAGGACCAACGGGCCCTCATACAATAGATCCGCAGATCAGCTCAAGCCAGTGGAGCCCTGGAATGAGGGCCCCACCCATAAGTTCGATCAACTCCCTGTTACTTTAATAAAGTTTTTTCTCCACCTCCTTGACATTTTTTACGAAAAGTTGACAAAAGTTGTGTCAGACAGAGAAGAACACACGAGGCACACTCTCGATATCCAGCGACTAATTCAACTACTTGCCTCTGAATCTTTGAATACTATTTGCTCTACTTCTTCCTTTATTGGGCTGGAATTCACGTCAAATCGTGATCGTACACGAGTCATCAGCGATGGAGAACAGACGTTTATTTCTTATTTCGCTGAATGACCTTAAGTTTTTTTCATTTCACAAAAAGATGTCCATGTCTTTCTGCACCGTGCCCCACAGCTTTGAATATGTACGACCAAGCAGTTAGGTAACACATTCAGCGCGATTCGTTTTAAATGGCAACGTAAAAAAAGCGAACAGCGAACGGTGCTACCTATTTAGGTAGCACCGGAAACGTCTTCAAGCGGATGGCTCTCAGATTTTAGCTTTTCTCCAAGCGATATCACATCGGGACTCGTAGAGGATGGCAAAAGGAATGTCTTTTCCGATTGCCTCCAATAGCAGATGTTCTGTAGCTGCTGGACCACATCATGGTGTTCCGGGAACATCGGTTCTGCTGAATGATCTCAGAGCACCTTTCGCTGAGATGACTTCCAGCCTCCCCCTTTTTTTCCATCTGTTATTTTTAGTGTTTCTTTGCAGCTTTCACTCCCGCCCTCTCATCTGAATGGATGATCTTGAAAGCGTCGCAAACGGAGCGGATATTATGAATGACTTCTCGTTTGTAAGGCCACGAAAATGCAGGATCAGAATCGGACAGTTTTTCTCCGGGCAATTCATATTGGTTAGCGCTCTCACCTCCGACGCAGCCTGAGCACAGCCCATTTGCAAAATTGAGCCGTGTACCTAGAACATAGGACGAAATAGAAGCAAAAACTGAATTTCGAAACCTACCGTTAAAAAATTGGAGGACGCTTAAGCTTCGCCTTTAAGAGTGGAACGCGACAGCGTGTTGCAGCACTGCCAGGGAGTCCCCGGAACGCCATCGCCCGTTCAGCGCGACGCCTTGCCCGTTTGACAAATCGCTCTGCTACGTACGGTGAAACGGACGCGCGGAGCGGCAAACCACGTAAAAGCGCTGCCAGGCGCCTTGCCGAAAATCGCGGGACTCAAGTTGCAGCCGTAGTGCGTCGGCACATCGTTCTCGACAAACCCGATGCCACGAACGCCAGCATAGCTTCCGCGCCGAACGAACGGGCAGCAAGCCGCAAGCTTCGTGGTGAACGCGCGTTGGATGTGCGTTGCGTTCGCCGCTCAATGCGTGATTCCTGCGTGCCCGCACGGCCCCACTGCGCCCGAACGAGACGAGCGGGAGGCGCTGCCGTCGTGCGCCATCTGGTGGGGCAGTGACGTACATTGCGAGGAGGAGGAGAAGGAGGAGGAGTGAGGAGGAGGAGGAGGAGTGAGGAATTTTTCGCTCACGGCCAACGCCGCCGACACCGGCTTTTCTGCGACACGGGGCCCTTAACGCTATCGCGTTAATAGACGACGCAAATATAGCATGAATACTAGCTTTTCAAATCTTTCTTTTTTTCCGTTCTCTATCTGGAGCCCTCCAATAGGGCATCTCTCACTTCCTTTCTTCTTTCACTCCCTCCTTTATCCCTTATCCCTTCCTTACGGCGCGGTCTGAGTGTCCACCGATATAAGCGAGAGTTACAGCGCCATTTCCTTTCCCCAGAAGCTATTTTCCCTTTCATTCCTTTTTTCCAGTTCTTTTTTCTTTAATTTCTTCTTTCCTTCTTCATTTCTTTTTTTCTGTCCTTCCTTCTTACTTCCTTTCGTTATCTCTTTCAATCCTTTCTTTCTCACTTTTTCTTTTTATCCTCTTTCTTCATTTTTGTTCCTTCCTTCTTTGTTCCTTTCTTTCTTTCCTTATTACATATCAGTTCCAAGTTTTCAGGAGTACCCCGCGAAGTAAAACTTATTTCTAACGGCAGAAGCATTGTGTCTAACATCCTGCAGATCCATGCTGCGAAGAAAATGCAACTGCCATAGAAAAATAGGAACTATTGTTTTCAATGCAAAAAAAAAAACGCCACGCGACAGGTGATTCGTGTAGGAGGCCCAATGTGCCGCAAGGACATCGATGTCTGGTTGCAGCTGTGCATCTAACGAAAGTTCGCCTTTCCCAGTCTTGAAAATAGCACGGGATTTCGGCGGCAAACGATTATATGTGTCGATATGAACACAGCGAATAATGAAGGCGGGGGAGGCCGAGAGGGAAACAGAGAGTAGTTTAGATGCTGTGGTCAAGTCACGGCCGCTCGGTCTGCTCACGTTACACAAACCAAAAACCAGGCGGTGTTACGCAACAACAGCGCTTTCCTTTACCTTCACGCTATGTTGACCGTAGACGAGACGTTTTAGTGACGGTGCACCACCTCTGCAACCGTGCTTTCCCATCAATGACAACCATCTCGATAATCCTTTCTTTGCTCTCTCTATGATCGATCAGGAGTGGCCAATCTGGCGAGTCAATCAGCGAACGCAGACATCAAAAGGAATAGTTGCTCAATCACGGAGACGCATATAAGCTAGCAAAGAAAACAGTGGACGTGACTCGGCCTGGCACTGTGCCCCTAATGCGCCGTTCGTGTGGCAACCTACTGGCCTGACACGTCGGGCCTGCGTAAAAGGGTCCCAACGAACCTCTACGAGGCTAGATGGATGCAGTGGGCGCTGCAGCACCGCCATCTAATGTGGCGCGTTTCTTTTATTTCTTCTCTTTCTTTTTACACAGTCTCCTCTCTCTTTCTTACTCTCTCTCTCTCTCTCTCTACGACCCGTCGCTTTCGCCAGCGCATTGTTTCTTTCGAGAATACGAGCAAATCGCATAGCCGGGGACGAGGTGGGATATTAGCCCAATAATTCACTCGCTGCGCAGTTTCGTAGCCCAGAATGAGCATAATAAGCGCACAAAGGGCAGCGCGAATTGCGCGTAGTCTTGTTGTGCAGAGCAGGGTCGACACTCGTAGCGGTTCCGGCTAGTACCGAGTGGGAATGCGCGCACTAAACTATGGCACACTCCTTGTTACACATAGGGTCAGTAAAAGAAAGTAAGGGACGCTACGCATCAACGGATTCGGAGCTCTGCAGTGCTTTTTTTTGTGCTTTATTGTAGCCTTCTTGTGGCCGGTATCAAGAGCACCGCATTTGTACTAGCATTTTTCTGCACAGTCTTTAAGGATTTCTTCCGCACATTTAATGAGCTCTGCCGACAGAGCGATTGGGTCACTTGGGTTTTGTTGCGTATGTTTATTCAAACGCGCACATAGTTTATTGGAAGTACTGCGCGTCGACTGAGTGCAAAGAAAAGTTTCCGAGCTGTAGTTCCTTTTATATTAAATAAACAAAGACAAAGCCTGGCGTTAATTATTTCTTGCATGTTTAATTTAAAATACATAATAATTACTCTCGCAATGTCTGTTATATGTTGACAATTCAAACTTAGTGTTTGAAAAATTTCCTTAATTTTGCGATCTTATCGCTGTTGCTGAAGCCGTTTTTGTTGAGGGCGTAGTGATGTTCTGTTCGCGGACTCTTCCCCTTTTCAGGACACTTAGGAATTAAAATTTGGCAAAACGAAATTTTCACACACATTTTTCAGATAATTTTAAGAACAAATAATGTTCCTTTTCTGAATTTCTGAAGTTTTGAAGGTGCTGGAGGGGAAAAAGGCCTGAAATAACAATTATGGGGTCTAATTGAGCAAAATATTGAAATTATGGCATGGAATGACATGCGAGATTCTGCGATGTGTTAGGTTCTGTACGAAAGCGGGAAGACTGAAAATCGTGAGCTAGGAGAAATGCATATCAGAGCCTTTGGTTTTCAACCTATATTATATTTGTGAATTTGGAGGTAAAGATCAGACAGTTTTTTTTTTAATTTCAAGTGCGAAGTGGGTTATTCAGGAAAACATTCAAGAATGCAGAGTTTTTAAGGACGTTTTTTTTGTTTATTCTCATAATGAGGTCGGCATGAATGGTTGGTTTATATGCGTACCGAGGAGCTTTATTAGAAAATGTTCAATGTTAACAAAAAATGAGCCACGTGAAGCGCGTTCTGTCGGACGCCATTATAAAAACTTGTAGCACCACCTGTAGCTCCTCACTAGCCTTGGCAGTTGGCTTGGATGACTATCTCGTTTAAGCCTTTTTCTTTCCATCTTCAGTGCAGTAAATGCGCTGGATGAACGTCTCACTGAAGCACCGAGGCCGCCTCGACTTCCCTCTTAAAACAAGCATTCGTTTGTCGGCTCCGCTTAACCTTCACAAAAGCCTGATAGTACCTGGATTTGTGTAGGGGGTTTAACGTCCCAAAAAGCGACTGCAGGCTATGAGAGACGTTGCCTCAGTGGCTAGGGCGCTCGACTACTGGTGCGGAGTTCCCGGGTTCGAACCCGACCGCGGCGGCTGCGTTTTTATGGAGGAAAAACGCTAAGGCGCCCGTGTGCTGTGCGATATCAGTGCACGTTAAAGATCCCCAGGTGGTAGAAATTATTCCGGAGCCCTCCACTACGACATCACATTCTTCCTTTCTTCTTTCACTCCCTCCTTCATCTTTTCCCTTACGGCGCGGTTCAGGTGTCCAACGATATATGAGACAGATACTGCGCCATTTCCGTTCCCCAAAAACCTATTATTATTATTATTATTATTATTATTATTATTATTATTATTATTATTATTATTATTATTATTATTATTATTATTATTATTATTATTATTATTATTATTATTATTATTATTATTATTATTATTATTATTATTATTATTATTATTAGAGACGTCATTACGGAGACAGCGCCCCGTGAGACAGCGTCTGCGTTGAGCAGATTTCCAATAAATGGCAGCCAGCCAGGATATGCACAACTTATTCAGGACCGCTGTCCTAATTGATAAGTGATAATGGCAGGTGATGGTCGGGCGCGTCGGAACGGAGCGATAAACAGGTTTTCCAAAAGCCTGAACAGCATAGCACACAAATGTGAGGCAGTCTATAGGGGAGCGCCCTACTAACGTTGTAGATCGCTTCTAATAAAGCCAAAAGTTCGTACGTGGCATCACACTAAACAGTCTTCTGTGATGGCGACGAACTGATATCGTATGCCGAGCTGTAAAGTTGAAACTACTCGCCGATGCGGCCATCTCTTAAAGCCCTGGAGAATTGTTCGCCATCCCACCCCGCGCACGAGCACATGCTTCCCAAACGAGTCTGTGGCGAAGGACAAGAGGGTAAAAGGATGCGTAACAAGAGAAGAGGGAAAGGGCGTCGCAGCAGAATGGCCAGAACAAGGCAGAGTTAATGGCTCGAGCTTCGAGAGAGCGCGCTCGTTTGCCTTTTCGTTTGCTTTCGCCTCTGCGTCATCTAAATGTGGCGTGCGATTTAGAGCAATTTGCATAATTATTCTTCATGCTGGCCTTTCATACTGCGCGCTGCATGCGTCGTATGCACGGCTTCTGGGGTAACAAGCACGCGTCCGGCACCCTTGCTGCGTTTGGTGAAAAATAAAATGAAATTTGTTTTTTGGGGGGGGAACGAAAGGGCACAGTATCTGTCACACATCTCGGCGAACACCTGAACCGCGCCGTAAGGGAAGGGATAAAGGAGAGACAGACAAGAAAAGAAGAGGTGCCGTAGTGTAGTGATAATAATAATAATAATAATAATAATAATAATAATAATAATAATAATAATAATAATAATAATAATAATAATAATAATAATAATAATAATAATAATAATAATAATAATAATAATAATTGGTTTTGGGGGAAAGGAAAGGGCGCAGTATCTGTCTCATATATCGTTGGACACCTGAACTGCGCCGTAAGGGAAGGGATAAAGAAGGAACTGAGAGAAGAAAGGAAGAAAGAGGTGCCGTAGTTGAGGTCTCCGGAATAATTTCGGCCACCTGGGGATCTTTAACGTTAACTGACATGGCACAGCACACAGACGCCTTAGCGTTTTGCCTTCATAAAAAGGCAGCCGCCGCAGTCGGGTTCGTGCCCGGGAACTCCGGATCAGTAGCCAAGCGCCCTAACCACTGGGCCTCCGCGGCGGGTGTAGGGTAGTGCTCCGGAATAATTTTGACCACCTGGAGATCTTTAACGCCATAGTGTTTAAGCCATAGCGCTTCTCAACTTCCTTCTGTTCCTCCAGCGCTTCTGTCGGAGGCTTTGCAAGGAATTCTCACTGTTTCGCGTACACGCGAGACTAACGAGTCAGCTAGCATATAGAGATAAGGGCGGGGCATTATCTAGAACCGTTTAAAGAGTTGCCGCGGTGGCTCAGTGGTTAGGCGCTCGACTCCTGATCCGGAGTGCCCGGGATCGAACTCAACCGCGGCGGCCGCGTTTCGATGGAGGCGGGCGCCCGTGTGCTGTGCGATGTCAGTAATAGAGTGCTCCGGAGTAATATCGACCACCTGGAGATCTTTAACGTGCACTGACATCGCACAGCACACGGACGCCTTAGTGGTTCGCCTCCATCGAAACGCGGCCGCCGCGGTCGAGTTCGATACCGGGTACTCCGGATCAGTAGTCGAGCGCCCCAACCACTGATTCACCGCGGCGTCTCTTTAAACGGTTTTAGATAATGCCCCGCCCTTATCACTATACGCTAGCTGACTCGTTCGTCTCGCGTGTACGCGAAACAGTGAGAATTCCTTGCAAAGCCTCCGACAGAAGCGCTGGAGGAACAGAAAGAAGTTGAGAAACACTATGGCTGCACCAGCGAATAATCCTGTGGCGTATATGTAAAAAAGGATAAAAGAATAATATGCGTGAAAAACCATGAGCACCATTTTGTAGACAGCATGCGTGGAAGTTGTCATGATCGAGCTAACGCGATCTAAGCCCGGCTGTAGCAGCCGCGTTTCGGTGGAGGCCAAATGCGGACTCCTTTTCCCTGCGTGATGCAACTGCACATTACAGACACCTAAGATGCCGAAATTATCCGCAACCCTCCTACGCGGCGCCTCTTTTTCTTTCGCTCATATCCTTCTTTCTATTTTCCATTTCCTTCAGGGCCCAGTTCAGATGTCCGCGCCAAGAAGTGAGGCAGTTACTGTGCTTACCTTGCGTCATTAAGCACTTGCACCTGCGATCAAGCGAGGGCACCTTGTTGCTTTACGACGTCCTTCGGCTGTGCGATGTCAGTGCAAGTTAAAGATCCCTAGGTGATCAAAATTGTTTGCGGAGACCTCTACTACGGCACCTTTTTTGCTGTTTCTTCTTTCACTCAGTTTCCTCCAGCGTACACCGAGAGTTATTGCGCCTTTCATTTCCTCATAAGTTGTTGTTGTTGTAAGGTGTCAATCATCATCATCTTCTTCTTCTTCTTCTCCGCCTACCACACCACCGACGCGCGCGGGGATTCCCCGGCGCCGGAGCATCATGACCAAAGAGAGCGACGCAGCTGACTGATCACAGCCATAGTATCTCTGTTGCGTCTGGCAGAACCTAACCAATAGCCACCTCTTAGCGACATACGCAGAAGCTTGACACGCAAACTGACATTTTCAATAAGTTGCTGGATAGGCTCGCCAACCTTCGCGCACGATTACGTGTTCTCTGATAAGTGTATTATTTGGCTCAGGTGTCCATGGCAACGCAGTGTAACGAGTGAGCGAGTTCATGTACTCTGGTCTGAAGGTGTTTGACGGCCCCTTTATAAAGGCTAATGTAAAATCAATAATGCTAACTCAGACTTCTCGCATCAAATCGTGTGAACTTCCGCCATATTTATTTCAGCATAAACCTCAGTGAAGAGCCGCGCATTGAAGTAAGCTCTGCCGGCTCCCGCGGGGCAGGAGGAACGCGGTGATTGTCGAAGATCCCCACTCAAACGTCCGATAGCCGCAATATTGCGGTGCACCGCCACATTTGCAGGACCTTCTCTTTTCTTTTCTCTTCGTTACTTGTCGCGAAGCATTTACCGCGGGAGTCAAGTTTCGTGCGGGAGACCCGCCGCCTGTTTGGCAGCCCGCTCACCGCTGCCGCCATAAACAGAGCTGGCCTGGAAGCGCTGCTGCAAGCTTCTTTTCTTCCCAAGCCACCGCGCTGCACGCCGCTTTGTCTCCGTTGCGGGAGGAACTCTCGTTAATACCAATTACACGAGGCAGCAACCCCCCCCCCCCCCCCCCCCCACTATCGCACCGCCCCGTTCATTGCCCTCCATGCCTCCATCCCTATTCTTTTTCTCTGCTGGTTCCCAGCGTTAGCGCCGTCGCCGGCAGATCCGTCGTCGCGCGTGCCTACGCGACGCGCTGTCAATGACAACGACGAAGACGCCGGTGACGACCCCGGTGTCAGCGTCCGCGTGAGCATATTGCCATCCATCAAGCTTGGGGTTAGTGGTGTTAGGCGTTTAATACACCCGAGAAAAGAAGGGAGAGTAGAAGGGACCGGGCGGGCTGGCTGGCATGACTGGCCCCAGCTAACGTTGCGCGGTGGGCTTGACGTTTGGAATGATGATCACGCTTCGGTAACAGTCGGCCACCTTCTCCCACCTCCTGCGGCGCCTCCGTGAGACACGTTGTCTCCTCGGTGTGCCCATTATGCGTTACCGTTATTTTGTCATGCCCTTAAGGCGGAGCTACAAGAGAATTAGCGGCAGCAGAAAATGCTCACGCATTCAAACTATCCACCGAGAATCGCCTTAAGAGTTTTTGCATTTCCTTTTGCTTCTAAACTGATAGCACGATGTGGTCGAGAGTTCCATGAATGCACGTCTGGTTGAGTACTGCGTTAGTCGAACGGAACCAAGTTCAATGACAGACCGCCTTTTATAATTCACTCTTATTAACTGAACAGAAGTGTGACTGACTCTGGACTTCACTTCATACCCACTGAGCTCTTCCGTGCGATTTGAATGTGTCCTGTGATTGGTAGCACAAAAGCAGCAAAGTTAATACAGAAAAAATATTGCTGCTTCACATGAAAAGCGCAACTGCAAGCAAAACTGGATATTGGCCTCTGAAATTTGCCATCACGCAGTTGCAGCCGAGTGAAGTTGCGGAGTCTCTACATACATGTGCACGTATTCTCTTGTGTAGCTTGTGTTCTGTCTCTGACTGGTGGTTTCTAAAAGCAAGGCACTAGTGAAGACAAGTCATGCTGTTAATTAAAGTGCATAATCTTTCTTTTTTTTTGTGCGAATTGGGGGGGGGGGGGGGGGGGCGAGGGTAAAAGGGTGAAATGTGCTACATATGTACTTAACAGTATTCGTGCGTTGTACGAGAGACAAAGAGGCCAAAAGAAATCAGTGATGCTGGCTTGCTGCACGAGGCAGACCTTCCCGTTAACTTTTATTCATGCACACTACAAAATGTGATTGTCTATTAGTATGAGTGTATAGATTGGACGACTCGGTTATTTTGTTCAAGCAAAGCAGACGTAGCTAGATATGCTCATAACAACACGTGTTCACCAAGGTAAGTGACGCATACTTCCTTTTTTTTAATTACGAAGTCTTATTATGTGAAGCAAGATGGGCCTGTCAGTATTCGATAGAAGGCCACGGAGGCTACTTACAACACATACTTACAGGTAAGGCGCCGCGAAAAGTGGTTTCCCAAACAGAGTGAAGGACGGCTGTAATGACTATTGGGCGACACAAAAGCGTGTGTATTACTCTCTACTCGCTCTCGAAAGCATCGTGCACGGTCATTTCGACAAGAAATATTGAATGAAATCGGTGACGACACTCAGGCGATTGGTAGAATCTTCTCAGTGTGTGTTTTTTTTTTCTCTCCTTAATGCGGTTTCAGGAGTTGTCAGCAGGAGAAGGAGGGGTATCTCGGAAGCTGATCAAGCCCTTGATAGCATGTGTGCTTCTGGTTGTGTTTGCACTGTTGTCTATCCTGCTACATGCGGAACTGATGTAACGACTTCAAAAGTTAGCGTGTTCTGTGTGGATCTAGCGTGCAGTATATGAACTGGCTTAAAAACGAACACTGCAATCAGTAGCTCCGGCACAAAAGAAAAAAGCGTTTTTCTTTCCCTTTTTCTTTCTCACTCAGGCGTTCCCAAGCCGACTGTGATGTCGATGATAATGTCCGCTCGGAAACGGTGTGCCCCACACACTGTAAACAGCTGCCCCAGCTGCACCGGTACGGCGTCAATGCCTCGCTGGTGTGCAGGGCCTCCAACCACAACGGCACCTACGTGGTCACCAGAGCCGTCAGTCTGGACCTGTACCGTGAGTGGGCCGCTTAGCATGAGTGCCTCAATTCGGAGAGTGCAAGCTACGCTTAGGCTGCGCAGCATGTTCACTACAGCAGCCACGGCAGGTTGCTCATCCCGAGAAGCCTGTCCCGACCAATAGTTAATTTAACTGCCACCTGCCACAGTGGACAGTTTCCTCACAATCCGGTGGGCAGATTGTGATCGCGCTACAAGGTCACGTGACCTAGGTGGCCCACCTGCCACCTAGGTTGCATCTCTGGGGATTTTTCGTGGATTTCTCGATCACGGTCAACGACCACGAGACGGCTTTTTTGCGACATAGGATCCTTAACGCCATCGCGTTAAAATGAACCCGGGGTAGCCCAAGACAATGAGAAAGTAATATCACACCACAGAAGAAGGCATAAGGCGAGCTAATTGGAACTCGGCGTACCGTAATCTGTGGAGAAAAGTAAAACAAAAGCGAAATATATTCACACATATGCTTTGTGAGGCAGGTGTCCTCAAGGCAACAAAAAAGCGGGAAGGCAGCCAAGTCGCTGAGCCATTTTGCGCACACAACAGCGAAAAAGTGGGCATGACAAGAACAAAGAAAGACAAAGATGACAAGAAGCTTCGTTAAGGCATAGTTGAGTATCTTGCTCCATGCGTGACTGACGACGTCATGTCTGCAAAGTCTTCTTTCTTTATTTTTTTACTGCCTTGCATAGGCCAAGGGACTAAATTCGGGGGTTCATGCCAATAATCTTTCCACCGAATGCATATTTTAATCCAACCTCTTTAACCAAATCTGCATGAGAGAGAAGCAGTCGTTTCGAGCGACGCACGGCTATTTCCTGGGAATTGGCAGCCGGAAATTCAGCATTTTCAAACAAAGCCAGTGATGGAGCCTGCTTTCGTACCGAAGGTTTGGCGCTGTGGTCAAATCTCGTTATAGCGAACATCTGATTATAGCATGATGTGCTCAGACGTCCGTCGGGCGTCCGAGAGACGTGTGTTCAACGGGAGCTGCTCGCATAATGTGTAACAAATTTCGCGCGATTCGCATATATCCGTAAGCCCCGCATAATCTTGTCTGAAGTGACCGAGCTACCGCACTGAGTATTTACAGAATCCACGCCGTTGAGAGAAAACGATTGAGAAAAGCATTTGAACATAATTTCACAAGATATATATAAAACGAGAGGTGGACATAGGAAATGGCATCTGCATCAACGCTCTGCTATGGGTATATGCCTCGAGCATTGTACTCCTTAGAATCTAAACTTTACCTCGCGAACAGAGCTATGTTGATGTTCCGTTGCTTTATTTTATTTTTATTTTTTTTACCGGAAACCAGAATAGCACTCTTCACCGCCTTGAATAAATGGCAACTACGCAGCTGGCGATTATTCGTTATGAATATTTTCACAACCCTAGGACTCTTGCTACACGAACTGCCGAAGAATTCAGTTTCTTTTTCTCAACTAAGCATCTGGTTATAGCAAAAGGTAATGTTTCCAGCTGCAGCCTTACGTAGTCCTCTGCTTGAAAGTTTGGGTTTGCACTCATACCTGCCGTTAATAAAGTGAAAACATATACTTTGCACGTTTGGATTTGGATTTATTATTGTTGCTCTAGCCTGATCGCTGGATTTATTCGAACGATATGTTTTGTTTAATGGGCGTAAAGAGACTTTCTAGCATGTCAGTCGCAGGCGTATGGAGGAACGTGAATATAATAAGGTTTTTATGTTGTCCGAGGAGCCGCTCAGCGTTACTACCCGCATCTAGTGACGTCAGGGTGCAGTTTCCTCAATTAATTTGACGTCACCGAACCCAGCGGCTCTTTACAGAGACAACCAGTGCTTGCCGGTGACGCCGACGTCATTAGGAATGCGGCAATGCAGGTTGGCTGGTCTACCGCGACCGTAAACTATTATCTACGCTCCACACTGGTGTTTTGCGCTCAATTTTATGATTACTAGCCCGCCCTTATAACTAGCCCTCCCTGATTACTAGCGCTTTAAATACAAGAAAATAATGGGCACCCAAACACTTAATGTCGGTACCTATTAAGCATTTTTGTTGGTTATTTTCCAAAAGATGTAGCAGTGTGCGAGGCCTTAAATCTGATGCACACCTAGACTAAAAACTGCATGTTTTAGCGGTCTTATATTTTCTACTATGAAATTCTTTGCAGTTACTTTCTTTAATTTATTTCATGCAAGTTTTTCGAATAGGTCTCTGCTAGGCCCCGTTAAGCCAGTCATGCTGCTCAAAGCTGGAGTTCGCATTTGTTTATTATCGATTCCTGAATTACGCTTTACTAGGTAATGACAGCGACCACTTTCGGCCTTCCATTTGCAAAGGAGAGAAAATTTTATTCCATCACCGATTGCCAACATTATCACGCCTTCTCTTATATGCAGGAGCCGGATATGTAAAACTTTGTTACTGAACAGAATAATCGATAAAAAAAATGCATGAAGTGTTGCTCTGTCTTTCTCTAAGAGGGGCAGAGAAATCACAGCCGACGCACACGTTTAACACGTTCCTCTTTCTGCCTTTAAACGCCCACGAGTGCACTAGTGTTACGTAAGCACCAGATTCATGGTACCCTCGCAAAATTGAGGCAAATTGAGGCTATTTTGTTTCTTTCTTTAAGAAAAGAGCAGACTGACAATCCAATATCGAAGTTCAATTAACTAGCTTGCGTTTAGCGTTTCTGATGGACGGAGCAGTCCGATCAAGAGAGTAATATTACATATGCGACTTGCATAAAATAAACTACGGGGCGGGGTATGTATACAGCAGTTGCTGCTTTCCACAATGTCTGATTCACAAAGTAGACCACACGCGTTGAAGACCGTTGACGCCACTGTTTAAAACGAGGAATTACGATTTTTTACATGTTCTATAGAATGAGAAGAGAACATGTTGCCTTTGAAACCTGTTTCATTTTACAGCGACACTAATTAAAACGATAAATTATATATTTTTTCTGCATGTTTTGTAGAATCAGTAGAGAAAATGTTGTCTTCGAAATCTGTTTCATTTTACAGCGACGCACATGTTAACACGTTTCTGGACGTAGTTGTCGTAGCAGAAGTTGTAGTCAGCGTAACTGGATGGTGGTGGCCACGATAACCACCTTGGAAGGTTGAGAGCTGCACTATAATGTCACCCATGACGCCGCATTACTACGCACCATGCTGAGAGATCCCAAACCAGTGGCTTAGTTATTCTCCTTCATGACTCCTCTTACTGCTACGAAGACCTCCTAAAATGCATGCATAGACTTCGTCTTTAAGAATCAGGCCTTGGTCCAACACCTTAAACACATCTCCTGCCACTTCTCAGATCTCATGGCTTCTATTATGGCTATCAAGAACTGGGAGATAAGTGCTTCTGGAAGAGTGTGTATGTCCGGAAAATTCACATATATGCGTGTCGCTCTCAAATTCTTTACCTCCATATACAGTCTAGCCCGGATGCATCGAGCCCGGATATTTCGAATATTGGCTATATCAAACACACAGATTAACCCCTTGAAAATGCTGTATAAAAGTACAGGAAAGTAGTGCAGTATATCGAACTACAACTTCGTCGATCATTCGATACATCGAAATGTGCGCCGGGCTCCTGCAAGTGGCGGTTCTCCTGATGGCCCTTTTCGATCACTTTTCGCCCGCGGAGACGCGTCGGCTGCGTGGCCTGGGGCACCTGCTGCTAGCGCTAGCATTCTGAAATCGCTTGACAAGGCGAATGTGAGGTGTGCTTGAGGGTGGCCTTCAATCTCCTGAGCTCATCTTCCATGCCGCATGACAGTCATGCGGTTAAAGCAGCCTAACTAATGTTTAGCGGCGTCCCTCGCCCCGAGTTGCTCGCTTCGCTGCCGAAGGCGTTGCAGAAATCATCTGTACCTTAATTTCAATCTACGATTGTTCTAATTATAGTGTACTGACAACAGTAATTCACATCTTATAGTTTGCAGTGACTAGCTCCAAAAAACTGTCCGCTGCGGCTGCAATGCGAGACAGGTTAGACGTATAGGAACGCCCAGCGACCGGTGTCCTGCCAGCGTTCTGGAGGGCGGCAAGTCACTCTAGCGGGGAAGTAATCTACTCTTGCTTCCAGGTTACAGATAAACGTATATACTACCATTTTTTATCTATCTAATTTTCGATATATCCCACTATTTCGCGATCCCCTTGGAATTCGATATATCCGCATTTGAGTGCGTCCCGAAATAAAAATGCCTAAGAAGCTGTCGCTGAATTTTTCGTCGCCCAAAGACAACCACGTTGTGTGAGTTTTTTTATTATTTTATTTGTAACCTTATTACGGGCGTAAACCATTTGCAACGGACGTTGCTGCCCACTTGCCTACGGTCGCGTTTGAAAGGGTGCTTTAAAGTGTACGAAACCCTACGAACCACTCTGGGTAAAACTCTCAGGCAGCGCTGTACTAAACTTAACTAAACGTAAAGCTATGCCCGACGATGCTCTGCGCGTGTCCTTGTGCACTACCGAAATCGACACAACTAGTCCTGCTGCATTTGTGTTCTCTTCTCTTTCTTCATCGTCCGCAATTATTTTCACTGGCTCCCAGCTTTTCTGTCTCCTTTCTTTTTCACCAGATTTATGTGGCTCATGACGCTCTCACAGGCGCACTCCCCTGGACTGACGGGAAAAAGTGTGTGTACAGAGGGAGGCGGGAGTGTACGATACGCGTCGTTAATTTATGCCAGCAATCTCTGAACCGCTTACGGCGTCGCGCACGGCTGGCAACTGATCCCTCTCGCACACGCCAGCGAGAGCTCCAAATGGATTAATCTGAGCGCCAGAATACTGTGCCGTTTAGCCGCAATCGACGGCGAGATCTGGCGTTCGTTTCGCCTTTGCTTTTCTCTCTTTCCCTTTCTCGCTCTCTATCCCTGCTTTATCGCTCCCTCTGAACAGCCTATAACTTGCCCACTGTTCTCTCTCTTGTCGTGATCGCAGAATCGTATTCTGCAGGGTTTGGAAAGAGGCGAAAAGAGGAAGGAACTGCTCTGACCTACCTCATGCCTTTCGGGCTATCTGTGCACTCTGGTCGTGCACTGTTTCGTAAAACCTTGCTTGCGCTTGCGCCAGTTCTAAGTGTCATATCCACCAACCGTATAGTCTGTATGAAGTGAAACGACTCCTCCGAGAGCGCGCTGGCTTCATTATTTGCTTGCTTGCTCTGTCGGGACCGTTGCGACGAGTAATCTGGGAGTCGACATTCACGTCACTGACGCTGCATTTTGACGCTGCCTGCGGAAAGGAGCCGCCAACGTTTTTTTTTTACTTCACTTTGCTGTCTGTCTATACATTAGCTGTTTCTTTTCTTTCTCCTTTCGTTGTCACTGTACATGAGTTCACTACAAAAAGTTGTTTTTGCTGCCTTGTCTTAGAAGCATGTACAAGTTGCCATTAAAAGAAAGAAATAAAACAAACTGTTCGCTTTTCCCGGTGCCAAAGAGTGATGCTGGTAGTTCTACAAAACACGATTGTCACTCAATGACAGCTATCAACTCTATGATCGCGTGGTTTATGTCACCCAGATCACATGACTGTGGGAGATGAATTACTGATGGTGCCTACTACTTGTCCTAAGTAGATAACACCCTCACTGGCCTCCAGGGGGACACGACAGTTTCTGGGAACGACGCACTACACCTAATACAAGGCCTAAGCGGTTCATCTCTCATAAAGTACCACGTACTGTTATCTTTTTCAAAGTCATCAATGTGGAAGTATTAAAACTGCTTTTCCCATTATGCATTTATTTAAGCTACCGCCTCTATACAATTCAACTCAGTAAGCATTCATTTCCAGTGCTTGCAGCCACTTACAGATTTTTAGGCAAAAAATTTGTAGAAAGCTTTGGCGGATCTGAGAAGTCTGAAACATGTGGATTATCATGTGAATACTACAAATATAATTAACCGTTTTTGTGTCGTGAGGCTTGCTTTTGTGTAGCGACCAGGGCAGTGTTGAAATAAAGTACGCAGGACTGTGTAGGAAAAGGTAGCATATGCGACATCGAAATCAGGCAAGATATTAGCAGAAGTGTGCTCTCTTCAAAATTATCCTTGAAAAACGCACATAAAAATTAGAATTTTTTCAGTGGCTTCGAACTTGAAACAAGTCGTATTTTTTCTTATGGATGGTAGTAAACGAATATGGCGCGCCACATGAACAGCATGCGCGCTTTGGGATCGAACGCTGCTCATTGACGGGTTTAACACCGTGCGTGTTTCTCAGACGTCTCATGCCTTCACGTTTCTTCATGCTAGGAGCGATATGTGATAGGTGTTCTTTTTTTTTTGCAAATGAGTCAAATCCACTCCAAGAAGGACTGAGAGCAGCGCGAAAGTTTCTTATCCTCATAGACCGTAGTCTAATTCAAGATACTAAAAATATGGTTTACATGTAAGCCAGGGAAACTCTATAATACCATGTAGTGAAAATTATGCGAATAATTTGGTCGTTATAAGAATGTAAGCTTCACATTTGCTCCTGTTCATGTGACATTTTAAATTTGACTCTGTTTTCTCCCGAAAACTTCATTTCTGAGGTAGTAGATCGAGCTGTTTATGGAAATAAGTGTTAAAACGATTATGCTGTGAATTCGGCAGAAAAGTAGTAGTAGTAAAAACATTTATTTTCACAGAAGGAAGAGTAAGGGAGTAGGGTGTTGGGGATAGATAGAAGTGGAGCTGCAGTGGTCGGTATTCCCTAGTCCAGGATCCCGTTGGCCTCCGCCGCTGCCTTGGCCCTCGTCACCAGCATAAGCTGTGTGCTCGGGTCGGAGTCAGCCAGGAGGGCCTGGCTGTGAATAGCAGGCTGTGAATAGCAGGCTGTGTGAGGGCCTGTGAATAGCAGGCTGCTGTCAGAAGCGCTGACGTGAAAGACTTCTCTTCTTGTGCTCCCACTTCGGCAAACATGACATCCACTGAGCCGCCCCAGCGGCTCTCAATTTATTTTACATGCAGCGTAGATCATTAATTTGACAATCTACAATGCGCCACATTTTTCTATTATGTAGTCTGAACAACTCAGAAAAGAAAAGGTAATAAAATAAGAGTCGTGGTATGGACACGTAGCAGTTTTCCTAACCCATTTGTATTGATTTTCCACACGTGCCGACCCAAAGCTGAAAAAGAAGTTGGGCCGCTGACGGCACCTTGGACTGCCCGCCCGCTTATTTCTTCCTCAGAGTGGCCACTTCGATACCAATATGCACCGGGCTGGGAAGTCCATTCATCTTTGTCACGCAACAAGAGCCGCCAACTCCGCGACAGGCAACCCAGCTACGACACAACACTACAAACTTCAACACGGGAATTTGAACCAAGAAATAAACACCGCTGGATAGAAGAAAGACTCTGAGGAGACAGTTGTGGTAGTTGTAAGACGAGTTGAGGGTGAAGGGAAACGAATGGCAATGTCGGTTTCAAGTCATCAGTCATTCTCACTGGAGGTCCAATAGTTTTGCTGCCGCCGTATTGGAGAGAGAGGGGGGAGGAGTTGCAAGTTGGTAAATCTAATCTCCTCCTCCCCTTCCCTTCCTCCTCTATCCAAGACCTCTTGCTTCCACTTTCATTCTTCCCATTGACGATGCCGTTGGCCGCAAGCCTTATTATTCCAAGACCCCGTCTCCCGGTTCTTCTTGCTTTTAACGCCGCTCATCTCATTCACTCAACAGCTTGGCTCTCCCTGTCTTTGTTCTGCCCATTGTATGTTTAATAACGGAAGTATTATGTGTTCGGCAAAAGCAAACCAGTGCGTGCGTCGAGTCAGCGCGCTCTTGCTTCCGCCAATCAGCGTTGGAGGCCACAGAGGAACAACAGAGCCCCCCCCCCCCCACGCCCCCCCCCCCCGCCCCCCCCCCCCGCCCCCCCAGAAGCCAGCGGAAATGAAAACCATTACCCGGCCTAGCCAGCCAGGCTCGCTTGAGAGGAGGCGATTATTCCGTGGCTGTAAAGTTTATCTCCAAACACTCCCCCTCTTCTCTCTGTGTCATTGCTTGTGGCACAATTGATCACGCACTTTTTCTTCTTTTTTAAGTAAGTCTTACGATTTCCACATTGATCTTTTTTCTCGCCAAATATTAGCCTTGAAATAAGTAGGAGCCCACCGCGTACGCCAAGTGAGGTCCGCTCAGTCCTATCAACGTTCAACCAAACCGACCGATCCCTGATGGGCGTTCGATCGGTGAAACCGCCGTCGCTGCAGACTGCCTTGCTGTTGCCGCAGCACACGAGCGCTTCCGCGCAAGGCAGAAGACCGGAAGAAAAAGAGAGGGCGGTAATAAGGAGAAAATGCCGAAAAATAAGACTCCTTTAGTCCGCGTTTTTATTTTTGTTTGCGGAATGACTTGCTTATATGAAAGCTCCTATATGCGCTTATACTTATATCAGAAGCGTAGATTCAGCTCGAGCGACAAGGCAGGCTCTCTGCACACTAAAGCTCACAAACAAAAAAAGTGACAAGAGAAAAAAAAAGAAAACGAAGCTGTTTAGTGCAGACTAAGTTTGGTTATGCATACATTGGACCTTCATTACAGGCGAGAACCTGTTTTTGTCTATGTTTTGTTCGCGGATTAATAAATCTTGATAGTCTATGATGGAAGATTGAAGAGTTATTTTCTTCTCTTCTAGTTTTATTTAGGACGGTATAAAGCTAATTTTGTTGCCTCTCTGCGTTGATTTGGTAAAGTTTAGCTTGGCTACGTACAATATGCCTGTTCTCGTGAACTCGTGCGCATACGTGCAAGTTGGGAGAGACAAGACGGACGAAAAGCGACATATGAAAGGCAATATATACCGAACGCAAGGCCTCAGCAATATATACCAAGTGTCCCAACTAGAGATAACCAAGCTTTTAAAGAAGGTGGGTTTCCTGGCAAAATGAAACCAACTGACGACTGTTGACAATGTTGAGGGTCACATTCCAATCAACTGCCTTTCAAGACTCTTTACAACTTTTGAACTGACCATTTATTTCTAAAGCCAATAACTAAAACGTTAGCGAAATAATATTTTCTAATTATTAAATATTGAGAACAACAAAAAATACTACACACTAGGCCATGCAACTCTCAGCAGCGCAGCCTTCCGTTGGTTTCACGGGGCTAGGAGAATCCGTGTTTTATGAAAGCTTGGTTACCAATAGCTGGAACCAATAGACGGGAGGGTCTAAATGAAAGAATCCAACAGTTGCTGAACCCAAGCAAAGAAAAGAGAAATTGTTCCTTTTCTAGTGTTAGTCACAAGAGAATTAGTAGTGCAGTTATTTTACGCCTGAAATATAAATGGATTAGGCACTAGAAGAAAAGCAACAAACATACCGCCAGTGGCATCCGAACGCAAAACATCCATACACCTCATACGGTGGTCTACCCCCTGAGGTATGGCGGCAGCTGTCCAACCTTCCACTTTCGGGGGTATTTATGTTGCGTGTCACCGAACCTTCAAAGTGTTCACTAGCGCAGTGCTCTTCCATATAGCTGAAAACATGAAACATCCTTTATTACTTGAAGTGCCACGTGGAACGTGATCGAACGGTGAAACGACATCTATGCGAGGACCTTCTTATGCTACCCATGGTATCAAGACTGCCAGAACCGGTCCCCTAGTTAAGTTACTGAGAAGACTAGGGTAAGGAAACGGGAGGATCGTTATGACATGCGTATTAAGGAAGCGGAAGTGCGTGTGCGTGCACGCGCACGTGTGTGTATGTGTTGTTACGAACGGAGAACGCCAACATGCAAAGAATGTTCAAGCGAAAGGGAGTCGTCAAATGACAGGGGCGTGGCTCCGGCGCCACGAATGCAGGTGGCGGCATCAACGAGGGATCCCCCGGTTGTTTACGGGGTTTAAATGTACATCCTCTGCCTGGGAAAAATACCTCGGGACCGTTGTTCTCATTAGTTCAGGGCGCAGGATCCACCCGGGACGCAACGACATAATGTCGGGTGTCGGCGAAGGCGGCAGGCAGCGTTGCTGCGAGTGATTCACGGCTGATGCGGCTGTGTTTGTTTAAGGCGAGCAATGACGCCGGAATGCTCGCGCTTCGGAACAGACCTCGTCTTCCTCTGAGCGAAGCCCTCTGCGCAAGTGCAGCATCGGCCTTTTGTTCCCACGGAGCTCTGTGCGGTGCAGGTCTGTGACCTCTGACCTTCGACGCCGATTGGGCCTCCAGTCGGGCTTTTCATCATTGCTGCAGGGACAGCACTGACCATAACTTGCCAGAAGTGGCGATAGTGTGTCGGGGACGTCCTGGTAGGCGGATCCTAAAGACTGGACACTTGATGAAAATCACGGTGATTGGGCGCATTTTAAATGATCTAAATACCCCAACTAGGGACCTGGGGACAGGGGACCCTATTTAAGCAGCAGTTTGGCCTGTGTTCGACCAGCTCCCGATTCACTTTTTGAACTATGTAAAAATGTAAATAAACTCTTTCCAGTCTCTTCTCCACCTCGAAGCCCATCTCGTCTCTTCGTCACCCCGTTGCAGCAGACTCCCGATCCGGAACCTGTGGGCCTCGGCCTGGCTAGAGACGGTCCAGGCGAACCAGGGGCACACCACCAACAGTGTGTACGTGTGTGTGTGGCATGCAATTGACGGGTTATAGTATTCAACACCGTAACGTAAATTGTTATTGTGTAGGCGTTGAACCTCGAGCCGACGACTGTTTCACAGACAAAGAGATATTGCCACGCGATGGTGACAACGCCTTTGCCGATGTACAAGCAGATTAAAGCGGTTCTACAAGTAACTCCTTATTGGGCTGAATTGCGGCTACAAAATAATTGAACAACTCGGCGACAGCAAAAGCAACAAATACTCTCGGCGATCGTTGAAGAACAAGATCCCCGCTGCTTACAGACGCCGTGAGATTGAAGCTGGCAAGGAGCTTTCGAGATAAGGTACAAAATGAGATATTGCAATCTCAAACTATGAGAGGCCCTTGCGCGTGTCAGCGATCATTCGAGGTAAACCTAGTCATTACTAGCGTCACAAAGGAATAAAGCCAAGTGCTGGCACTTTTAGGGTAAAAACAAAATTAAAAACCCTCGCGTCATTAAGCGACTATAATCTCTATTCGGCTCCATTGGTACAGCGGCATGCAGCCCTTTTTGGATCTTGTTAGAGGAAAAGTTAATTAGCTGATATGATCTCCGAATCACCTTTTAAGTACTTATGATTCAAGCCGATGTACTCTTGCACCAAACGAAGCGCTGTTATGCAAGAAAAGAGGCCGATGTTCAAGGGCAACATATTCCAAGTCAACATATTCTAATGTTTTCTCTCTCCTGCCAAAGTTGACGGCTTATTGACTCTATCCACAAAGGCTGGTTGCAGTCCCGTCCCTTTGCAGAGTTGTGGAAGCAAGGAAAAGTAACGTGGCTGCGCAAGTTAACACTTGCATGATATATGATCTGAAGCTTGTGGCGCTTAAAGATCATTTCGAACCACTGCTGCTTTCACTTCGATAAACTTTAAATATGCGATAATGATATAGTGTGCTGCAACAAGACATAATAACCGACATCGCGGTTATCATTGTGGCGAAGGTACAGACACAAGAGGAAGAGCATAGGGGCAAATACCTCAGCTGACGCCGGCCCCGCGTTCGTGGTGAGGGAGACTCCATCTGAAGGGTAATCAGCAGAGGACGCGAGAAGTGACCAGAGCAGGCGAGCGCACGGGATATAAATGAGTGCTATGCAAATTCGCGAACGATTAGTTGACCGAGTCTGAAAGATCCGGCACGCCGCGTAGGATGAATCGTGTGAGACGGGAACAACCTGCTCAATGCCAGTGAAGTATCTATTTGGCTTTACACATTTTACACAGTATGAATTACGTCGACGGAGCCCTACCCTCTGCACTGCTCCGCTTCTTTCCTTACACCTGCCTTTATTATTTTCTGTTACCATATAGCTGTAAGAGTGGAACTTCTCAAAAACGCCAATGTTATCTCTGTGAACGCCGATGATGAAATAATCTTATTGGCACCCGTCAAGGAATCAGACGGCGATGGATACTTTAGTCTTGACCGCCGTCATCTTCCTCCCCTTTAAGCAGGCTGGGATCCCTTGGGACTCAGTGGTGTCCAGGGCCAGACGGATTACTTTTTTTTGTTATTCTGTCTGGCTGACCATTAAAGCTGCAAATTTTCTCTCTGTGAAGCATCGGCGAGTGAAGACTGCAGCTTAGAGAAGCCCCGCCCACCAGAAATCCACCTATATCCATCCTCCGCGAGTCGTCCACCCACCAAAAGCCACCCACCAGCCAACTCTCCACCCCGACCCCTAAGCTAGAGGGCTGCGCATGCATACTTTGCTGCTACTACAAGCACAGTCGCATAAGCGAGCAATCGACGTTTCTCTCAAAATCTTATCGGGTGCTTCTGCTCCGCATTGCGTGCCCAAACAAAGCTCCTTGCTACATCGGTAAAGCTCCTTATCGATCCTCCTCTTCGTAACTACCCTCTGCCCCAGCCCTTTTCTCGCATCTGGCAGTGCCCCCTCTCAAAGCTATCTTTCATCTTCTATCTAGGCTTTTCTTTGCTTTTATCTTCTCTCCTCCTATAGGCTCGGAACACTGTCAGCTGTTTATTCGTATCGTGCGCTTTAGGCTAAATTGTATGCCTCCAAGGGTGTCTGTTTGGCTAGCAATGAAATGAGAACCACGGCGCTATTTTGTAATGCCGGAAGTTGGCGTACAGTCTGCGTTTTCTCGCTTCTATTCTCACCCCGTCACCTCCCGTATCCTGCTTATATGCCCCGTGGCCACCTCATCTTGCCTGACTTGCGTCTCATTGCTTAAGGTGCGGTGATGAAAGGGAACCTTTACCGAGAGCAGCGGTTGGTTAATGGTTCTCTCTTACCCTCTCTTATTCGTCTTGCTGACGACGCAGTGGTTGGCTCGAGTCAACTGCGTCGCGACCTTACTGTGTAGGCGTGTCCGATAGCGCAGCCTGATAGCTTCTTATCAAAGAGAGTCCACTGTGCCTTGCAGCGGCGTTATGTAAAGTCAAGGCCGCAATACCCAAGCACAAAATGTCGTACCCGGGAGACAGATGGGGGCCAGAAAATGTCGGGGCAGTGTGTGGCCGTCGAAATGCTTTTCGAATGAGATAAAATTGATTGGGACACGAGAAACTGGGAATGTCTCTGCTTTACTTCTTATCCAGGGTGTTTCGTAAGCGCTCGGAAGAAGTTTAATGCGATGAAATTGCCGTTGTTGTGCCAGGGGTACCTCTTTGCTGCATAGGAACGCACTAACCTCCCCCACAATGATTGCAGTCAACATCAGCGCGCGATGGCGTTCTCTTAGGGAGTAGAAAATTAATTTCTCTTGCGCAAAATACCTCATAGACACACAACCACCTTCTGTGTGGCAAGTACACAACTGTCCAGATTCCACTGAGAGAAACTTTTATTTGTCTCAGTGTTGCGAAAAATAGCTAGATGAAACCCACGTTCTTCTGCCAAAATACAATATGAATAATATTCTTGCCTCAAGCCTTTCATTCATAAACCTCTCCAGCACAGCCTGCACAGTTCCGGTGTAACAGCGTGGCCTTGTGGTAGAGCATCTACCTCACATTCTAGAGTTGCTTTGTTTGATTCCCGGTGTCGCCGGGTACCCACCGGTTTTCTAATGGGTGCAAGATTTCCCCCGGCCTGGTGCTCGGCTCTTCTAGGGTGAGATGCTTAGGAAAAGGGTCTTGGACGGTAACCGTTGCTTTGACGGGCCAGTGATTCGTTCCTCCGTCAGGCAACTCTAAATCCCCTCATGCGGTAAAAACCTACTTGTGGGCGACTTGTAATTCCGGCCTTTAAATGTGCTTTTAGCCGTGCCTTGAATATGCGCGTACTTTCGCGCATGTCCAGAAATGAAGATCATGCACCGGTGAATGTCTCGCTCTGTAGCTACTAGCATGTTAGGAATGCTGGTGTGAGGAAAAGATTAACGACACAAAAATAAGCTAATAAATTTCCCTGCAAACTAAGGCTGTTGCTGTCCACATTGCGCCCCCCCCCCCCCCCCCCCCCCGGTGAATCATAGGTCAGGGGCTACTACCGACGACCGCGAGCGCTCAGTGCGTCACCCACGTACACGTTGCCATAACAGAAAGAGAAGGGTGCGTTGTATGCGGCAAGAGGCCAGGAAAAAAAGGCAGGCAATAAAAAGATCGGCCAGAGATTGCTTCTTTCTCTAATAGGTGGCGCTGATGCTAACGCTCAAGGCACGCGAGGAGCACGTGCTTCCACAGCCTTCTTAGCAACCAACGCCTTTGGTCAACGCCGCCTGATCGCAGCGTCCGCAGTGTCGATGCCTTCACTTGGCTCGCCATCTCCACCCCCTCGCACGACTACGGCTGTCGCACACGGGGCGATCGATCACCCAATTTCTTGCGAGCGCCGCTGGTAGAGGAGCATCCTCCGGCAGGAGCGAGAGTGCAATCAGTAAAGGAAGTTTTGCGTAATCATCGCCCAACCATAACGAATAAAAATAGTGGATAAACATAGAAAAAGGAGCAACGCGTGTACAGGAAGCCCCTTGGTTAAAGTTCCATTCCTTTTTTCTTTTCATTTGTCTGCCGTTTCGTTACAATTCTGTGAAGTTCTTATATTGCCCCTCTTCTTTTTTCTGCTTCGGTTTTTTTTTCGCCGCTGGTATACGAGCGCGTGAAGTTCCCGTCGCACGGGCAACATTTCCAGTATGTGTGAAAGCGCAAGCGCCGTTATATTTCCACCCTCTCAATTTTGGAGAACCCGAGTCAAGAGGTAACGCGCCCGAGAAGCGCGGCACATCTGCACCGCCGGGGCTATATTGCGGTCATGTGCACGGGGATAAAAATCCCTTCCACCAGAGGGAGTTGGTGGGAGGGCTAGAGGTTAGAAACTGAGCGGGCGGTTGTGATGGAGTGCATACGATGTGCGCGGGCAGTGCGTGCAGCATCGGGGGGAAGCACGTATGTGAGAAAAGGAAGCGAGTAAAATAACGAAGCTTACTACGTCGGTCGTTCCCTCTCTTTAGAATTTAAAGCCTATTAATGCGAGAGCATTTAGTCTGCCGTCTGGCAAAAACCACCGGGTCTCTCCGTAACGAAATTTCCTGATTGGTCGAAAGGGCTGTGGCGTCATCAGCACTGCTAGACTTGAAATTCTGGGGACTATATTGTTTCACTACCTTCAATTGGATTATCATACGTAATTATGTTAATCCGGCCGTCTAATCCACCTTAATTAACCAACTAAACCTCACTAGTCGATTCTAGTCAACCCACTAATTCGCACCAATCCACCTTAATCTATTCTGTAGAGTGGTCTTACTATCACAATTTTGGGCGTCCTTTGAAATTTTTGGGGTTGGGCAAACTTGAAAACGCTACAGCACCTTCTTTTTCAAAAAATACAGCTAAGTAGACACCCAAGTTTTTCTTTCTCCCGCTGGGATAATCAGAGGAGAGAAGAGAGATTTTGGGTGATGGGGGGAGGGGGGGTGCGTTGGGAGCTGTTGGTACAGACGAGGCTGACCCGGAACATGCAAGCTGCATATAAACGGCGACAGGGGTGCGAAAATTTCAACGCCTCGTCCACTAAGTGCGTGACGGGAACACGGAAAAGGGAGGACAGCAAAGTTCGCGGGAGGAAACGAAGGCAAAACGGGAGCAGCCAAGAAAGCAAAAAAAAAATGATGCATGACATTAAGACCGCAACAATCAGGAAAGCACTAGTAGCAAAGCATATAAAAGCGAAAAAATGATAGGAGGAGAAGGAGAAGGAGCGCCCGAACGTGCGAACGAATCAGGTTACTTCACTGCAGCACGCCCAAGCCGGTAGGCCTCGCGGCATGACCTGCATATTCGGCAGATCCTACCTTAGCCCCGCGGGATTACAAAATCAATGAGGCCATTCGGACGTCCGCGCACGCAAGTAAGAAGAGCCTCCTTTCATCCCCCTCCCCCCCTTCCACTCGCCACCCTGACTTTGCGCACGGCCGGCTTTGTGCAAAGCCCCCCCCCCCGAGAGTTCGGTCGCGGTCGGACAGTGAGAGAAATGGGTGTACACGGCACGCTGTCCAGTCCACGCCCGCCGTTGCAGGGGGCGCCCTTGTCTCATTTGCTCTAGTGGGCGCGTTCTTTGTGGACCCATTCGGCCGGCATCCGGCAGCGGGCAGTTCATTCGCTGCCCAGCTCCGCTATTTGAATAGGAAATGAAAACGCAACCGCAGCTGAAGTGAAGAAGGGGGGGGGGGGGGGGGGGTGTTCGCGCCTGCATATTGTGTCCCTCCTCTAAAGGCATAGTCGCGTTGGTGCCCTCTCGCTATAACAGCATGGACACGGAAATCGCCTTTCTCAATCCTTTCTGGGCAAAGTTTTGCTGATTTTTCCGCGACTGTCATGGAGTCGAAGAATGTGTGGAACTGGACTATAGTTCCAGCGAAATGAAGGCAGAGTTCTACGTACACATTATAGGGCGAACGTACTTTAAAGGAGAAGTTCCCTCCCCACTATCTCTCCTCTCTGGTATAGGAACCCCACAGTCACATGACACAGTATCTTGTTTATTTTATTCAATGGCCCATGGTTGCTGTCCTGCTTTATATTATAACACCTATTTAAACCAGTGCTAGAGCATACTCCTCCTACAGACGTGTTTTACTAGTACGTGTGGATTCCAAAGTGAACAAGGGAGAGGAAAGCCTCAGAGGGCTTTCCAACGTTTCGACTAGAAGACTCGTCTTCATCTGGGAAAAGCATTTATCACTGTCTGGGTTTAAAGAAGGTCTTCACTCCTAGAAGGAAGGCCCAATGAAGGGGAGGAGGGTGGAAAGTGGGAAGGTTAGTTGGCACTTTTCTTTTCAGATTTTCGCTGGTCAACCGGTTAATTCTCTTTAGCAGTCATCATGCCTGGGCAAGATTCAACCTCCCAATCCTAACGGCCTTCCCACTTCACACCCTCCTCCCCTTCACCGAACCTTTCTCCTAGGAGTTAAGACCATATTTCAGGCACGCCAATGATGAACGCTTTGAAAGCTAGCCGAAGACAAGTCTTCTTGTTGAAACGTTTGCAAGCACCCCGAATTTTTCTTCTCCATTGTTCGCTTTGAGATTAGCAAGAACCATTTGCCCGCCATATCTGTACCATAGTACGTGTGAAGGCATGCATGCGTGTGTCTCCGCATTGAAAATGTGTGTAAGTGTTAATGCTTCAACAAATATTGTTATGACACATTTGATTTGGTTTTGTAGATTTAACCTCCCAAATAGTAGTAGGCTATCGGACGCTGCTTCGGATAAATTCGACTTACTCGGGTTTTTAACCTGTGCTCACATTTAAGAGTTCACGCAAGTCGATCATCCGATACTATCCGCGGCGGTCGAATTTCGATCGAGGCGAAAGGCTACAGGCCCGTGTACAGTGTGATGTCAGTGAACGTTAAATCTCCCCAGATGATGGAAATCATCCGGAGCGCTTCATTACGGCGTCCTTCATAGCCTGAGTCGCTTTCGCAAGTTAAACACACGAAACCTATCCAAATCGGCCGCAATCCAATTCGCTCATGAATTAAAACCTATTCACATTTTTCAAAAGAATACAAGAACGCGTATACGGATTGGTCGAACACCCTTTTGGCAAGCACTTCACTTCCAAAAAAGCCGAGCACCAGGCCGGGGGAACTCTTGTAAGCAATAGAAAACCGGTGGGCACCCGTTTGTACCCATCCCCCTTTTGGGTGTCATGTTCTTTACTGCTAGCCGTTTACTCGCTTCTTAATAAAATGGTTTGCCCTCGTTTTCGTTTTTCTAAGAGTCCTTCCTCAAGCGAGTACTTTGAAACAAGTTCTAAGTGTAATGCATGCGTGCGTTCCTCTAAACATTTTTAATGAAGAAAAGACGGCAGCTAAAAATTATTTTCCTTCGCAAACGCACAAATGACGACACTGGTAACCGTACAAACAACATCTAAGCATTGTATGGATTACGGTTTGGGCTCAATAAGCTAATTTCCTTTGTGTAAATTTTGGCATCTCTCAGCTGATGTTGTTAACGAATCCTGGGAAGAGTGCAGGGAGGTAACAGATTTTTTGGAATAAACAGTATGATAAATTTTATGTAGCGAGCAGAGGAGATGAGCAATACCTAATCCAGTATGGATGACGGAGGCCAACAGTCCCCGAAACCAAGGAGCATTGGTATGTCTTTCTTTGTTTTTCTAATTTGCAGTTTTCATCAATGTGAGATTAATAAAAAAAGAAAAATAAACAACCACATGCCGCTGGTGGGATCCGAACTCACGACCTCCGAATTTCGCGTCCTGTGCTCTATCAAGTGAGCTACAGCAATGGCTATCCAATCTTTTCCTTTCGGGGGTACTTATGGGTAGTGTAAGGCAACCTTGCGAATGTTCACCAGCGACATCTTCGTCCATAGCGGCGGACGTAGTACGTCCTGTATTACCGTGAGTGCCACGTAGAAACGTGATAAAATGGTAAGGGCGAAAGCTGTGCGAGAACACTCTTATGCTGCGTGCGGCATGAATACTGCCAGAGTCGAGGTTCTCGTTAGCTATTGAGCAGAGATGGGACTGGAAAAGATGGGCTCGTGTGGGACAGACAAGTTTGCCTAAACGCAATTCAAGAAAACAGTGAGATTTCTTCACAGCTACGAATAATTTATTACACTTCAGAGACCACAGAGGCGATAAAGTTTTTTTTACATTACTTGCGCTCTCAAACAGGAACAGAGGTTACAGCACTCGATGCAGTCTGCAAGTTTCTTGATATCCCAGAATTGTTTCTGATCAGTGTTAGTTAATTCTACAGCTTTTTTTATATACGAATGAAATACGTTGAACTTATACCTACGTGCTAGAGCAACGCACACAAAGTCTTTGCCGTGGAGATCACTCGCTTTAAAGTCTGCGTGGTGCTCTGGCGAACATGAGATTACAGCTCTATGACGGGTTCCGAAAAAAGAGTGACAGGCACTGGAGACCGCAGAATACCTAATACAGGACCACAGTGTGCTCACTAGTCAATAAAGCAAAGTGGGGTCGTCGTGCGGTCAGCTAACACATCTTTTGGCACTGATGAAATGCAGTTAATAATTATTCAGTGGTTTTTAGCCCGAATATAAAAAAAGATAAGACTCCAGGCGAGCAAAACGCGGAGTAGCAGTTCTTTATGCTTGGATACAATCAAGGACAAGTTTATGTCATGGAATATGATGACATTCACGCATCCCATGCTTCTCTCGACCGCATTACATTTCCTTCAGTGGCTACTTTTGCTGCTAAGTATGTGCTCATGCAGCTGTTAAGTGTATCAAAGTACCCACGCACAAAAAGTTTTCGAGTTTGACCTATCAAACACCGAAGGAAGACATCAGGACTGTGATCAAGGCGATCCCTTTGCGGCGGAGAGAGTGTATGCATGGTCGTAACACTTCGAATCCTATACAAGCGAGCTCGGCGTTGAAGAAGTCTTAGCAATTTTCCGGCACGACTCATGTGCAGTGGGAAAGCTTTGGGGAAAATGCAGCTAGAACGGCGTCACGCACTCTTTGTGAACATATAATCGCAGCGCTGTCTCAGTGAATACTACCTTTCCCTCTTTCTTGTTGTGTGCAGTTTGGCAGGGGATTCACAGCTTCCGCTTTATATCGGTTTAAAAAATGATCTAGCTTGGAACACGACGTTCTAGGGATATCTCTGAAGAATAGGTAGTTAGCTATGTTTATTTGTGCTTTTCTACATGCAATTTTTCTAAGCTTGGTTTTCCTTTTTGCCGCGCACAGTGCAGTTAAGACACATTCCGAGAGGACAAACCTCAAAAAATAGAACGCCTTGCTGGAGTACATCGTCCGAGGATCAAGTCATGCCATCAACTCCGCACGGTATCAAACATTTCACTATATGTTTCGCAAAGCGTGCTTCACCTGTATGCTTTTTTTACTGTGGCAAAGCCAACTTCCCAACTAGAACGCCAATGGGGATAGCATAAAACGGCAGTTCCTTGACGACCCTGTTAAACCGGCATCATTTAAAATTATAATTAACAATTTTTTAGGAGGGAAAGGCAAAGAAAAGGGAAGGAAAAAGAGGGAAAGGAAAGAATTTTGCCTCCGCTGAATTGCTTTGGCCATTGTCAGGAACGAATCACAGAATCAGGCTGAGCAGCCTCAAACCACTGCCACTAAGGTACTGAAACCGCCACATACAGATTGAAAGTAATACACGGTCGCATCATCACGTTCTATATCGATAACAATGCGAATTGTGCGATGGGAAATGGGTCAAGAACTGCAGAACCTGAAATGCGGAAAGCCTCTATTCATAAAGGATGCTCCTTATTGGCCGGTGGCTTTTTATTCGCTATCATGATTGGTTAGTCATGCTCTTAGCTATAATGAACAATTAGCTATGATGATTAACAAGTGCCGGTGTCCCGCTGGACCACGTGATTTTCTACAACAGAGTTTTTTTTTGTGACTGCTTAATGCTTAAAAGCTAGGTATTGTAGACAATCACAGTGAAGAAACAGGAAAAGACGAGCCAAAAAATTTTGCACAGAAAAGAAAATGCATCAAGTGAAGATATGCAATTTATGATAAGCGTAATGTATGACCTTCCGCAGCTCCCAAAAATCGCGAAGCAACTGCATAATTTGCCTTTAGCGAGCTCTCAGTGACGAACGACTGCTTTATGCGCCTTTCTGTGAGTAGTCAGCAAAGCGCTACCATTGATATGTCGCTGTAAGTACATATCTATTAAACAGCGCGCGCTAACAGGACGTACACAGGAAACTTGGAGACTTTGCGCTTATTTCCTCTGTCTGCAAGTTTCCTGTGTACGTCCTGTTAGCGCACGCTGTTTAATAGATATGTACCAACTAGCCCGTCAGAAAGTTCTACTGTAAGTACATTTACCAGTTTTTTTCTAAATACTTCAAATCTTCATCACTTTTGAGTTTATTTAAACTTTTCAACAATATAAATGCGTACATTAGCGGCTGATGCCCGACGTTTCGTTTTCCGGGGGTCAGTGGGCTTACGCACCCGAAATCCGGGCTGAGATAATTAATTAATGACGTCAGTATTGTTCCAACCAAGATCCTTCCACCAACGACTTCGGCGCAGCACTCTATAGATTTATAAAGTAACTCTGCAAGCGGACACGCTCGCAATACTCAAGAGACAGAGGAATAACGCTTCGCTCGCCAAGCTGCCACCTCTCCGTAGTCCAATTTTCTGGAGATAAAGTTGACACTCTGGCACCCGAGGCTCATTGAGGAGAGCTTTCCAATCAGCCCATTCTTCTTGCCCCTGGTTCTCCTTTTTTTCGGTGACGTTGTTCTTCTGCTACAAATCAGATTATCTACGCGACGATGGAAAGCAGTGTTCATTTTGCGTTTCTGCTCGTTCTGCTGGTGGAGGAATAGTTTGTTTGTTGTCCTTGCTAGGAAAGTTGTGTTGTGTGCGCGCGTGTGAGCTCACGTCTGCAAACAGTGACGCGACCGGTTCATGCACTTTTCTTGTCTGTTTACTTCCGTTTCCTTTTTTTCCTTCCTGGCGAGAATCAGAGCATACCCAATTTTGTCGTTCGAGCGTGAACTGATAAGACTTGTGTCGCTCTGCGGCGCTAGAACCTATGCGTTGCGTAGGTTCCAGGGTCTGCAGACTGACTTCTAGTGTCGGCATACTTACTCTATGGCGGCCAGCGTCCGTGAAACAGAGAAAGAAAAATAAATGCAGCGTGCAACCGGCACCTGATTCTATTCATGCGTACATCTCGTAAATGCGGCGTATATTTTACATTCGGTTTGGGCTCCACAATGCCCCAGCTGCTGTGTCTCTTGCTCGCTCTTTTGCTCTTTCTATGAAGACCGCTATTTGTACCAGGGCGATGCTCGACTAGGACCGGCCCCATGATGTTCTGCTTGCACACACAGTCGCGCACACAAGCACATAGGCACAAATACACAATAAACAAAAACGTTAGTGTGGGTGTCCTCTCGGTTCAACCCACCGCCGGGCGGTGCGACCGCGGTCGCGTCGTGTGGCGTGGATCTGAATACAATCTCAATCTTGTCTGTCACCGGTCGATGATCGATGGAGAGGGGCTCTTGACAGGGCGGCTCTTTTGTGGCGACCTTGGCACTGTACTATCGCACGCATGGGATGACTCAGATGTTTCGGATTGCATTCTGCACAAAAATGGGTGGGGAGGAAGAGTCATGAGAAGTAGGAGGGAGGCTTGGCAGAGAAGCAGACTATTTATGTTCGGTCGACTCCCCCCTGGAGATTACGAACAAAGAGGGATGGCGGTGGCCACGTGATTGTATATGACGCATCGTTTGCACACAAAGTCAATTATTTGGAGGGAGCAGCAGGTAAACGCGAAAATGTTTGGTGACGCAGCGTGAATATTTACGAGGAACAAATAGAGAGACAGACCGAGCGTGCATATTTGGAGACCACCTGGGCTCTCTGGCTAGATATGTCGTAACAGTGTGGACTGATTCTAAGTGAGGGGTGTCGCAATTTATATTTCAATAGTGAGCTCTGTGCGAGAAGTATTCGTACCGGTCAGATGGGGGCGTTTTCCAGATTCTTATGGGTGTGGTTGCCTAGAGGACATGCACATTTGTGAAGCAATTCAGCATTTGGATTAGTACCCGTAACCGCAAGCGTGCCACGCAACGTTCTCAATATATATCAAATATATGGAAGCGTTGCCACACAAGGGTGCTGTATATAAACGCTGTCATAGAGAATAATGAAAGCGCTCTTCATATCTTACACAGTGTAGTTCCACACGTAACAAAAATATATTACACGGCAACTTAAGCTTGGCAAAAGGTCTGCCGCGAACGAATAGCAAGCAAGATAATAGATAGACTTTATTACAGAGTGACAGCTTTCGAGAGCCCGATTTTCCTGAATTCAGCTGTTGCAGAACCTTTGCTCTGTTGCAAGAGGAACTATGCCCATCTCTTCTGCGAACCACAGCATACCAGCGCTGCTTGCGTCTGCGTGTCAGCGCCGGCAATAATCGGTGACAGTGGGCAGCTTAGCCGGATCTCCCACAGTTTACCGCGCAGTCATGCTCGCGTGATGTCTGCAAACGCGCGCATTCTTCTTGCCCACCCTTCACCCATTTTCTTCCCCCTCAATCTCCTGCACACGAGTACATTGCTGAGCACACACAGGGAGTCTGTGGCACGCGTAACATTGTTGCAGTTAAAGCTGTTAAGTGTCTGGCGTTCTCTTAATTTTTTTATTTAAATGCAAATATTCCGATTTCGGCGAAAACAGTCACATTGAGTCGCATTATATTATCATCTGCCGTTGCTCACACAGAATTTTCAGTCTTTGTGAGCAACGGCGGTCACGATTACGAAAATATCCAAATAGTCAAGCCATATAATTATTTACATATCGTCTTCTTCAAGACCCAGATAAATTCAAAGCGTGCTGCTTTACGCTTTTCAAACTAACCCATGTAACTAACCATGTATTGAATTTTCTTGAACGTTGAAAGGCAGTCTAAGTAACTTACATCTCCAACTTCAAACGAAAAAAATAGTAAGTGAGCTGTTGAAGCTTCTTCACACAGAACAAAAACTTTTCTTGTGCCGCATCGTTTTCATTTTTAAAGCACCATCATAATAGAGGAGGGAAGAAAATATTAATGCGATGCCCTTCATTACTTCAAAGTCTCATCGTAGCAGAACACAGTCGGTTGCGCGTGAAGAGTGTTGCTGCTTATCTTGAGAGCATTTGGGATGCTCTTATCTTACGTTGTGCCACATCTAGTCGATAGCAGCGAGGTTTTTCTTTTTTTTCAACAAGGCAAGCACTCTAGCTTGAGCCCGAAAATATTGCATAGTAAAATCAACTGTCCCATTTAAACCGTCTCTGCTTAACTTAAGGCGCAAGTGTCACGATCTAGATCTGCCCGGAAAGGACACCACACAGTTTTAATCAAAGAGCCATAAAAAATGGCTCGCAAATGAGGTAGGAAAGGAAGAAAAAATGGGGGGCGGGGGCGGCGGTGAATAACCTTTGAGGTGCGACATCACTAGATTCGAGTATTGCGGAGCAGCTTTCCGCGGCAGCTCCGTACTCGACGCCCGTCAGCGCGCACATGTTGAACCCTCCATTTGAGACAATGCTCCAGAGCACGTCTCCTCGGTCATCCCCCTGCGCGGGCGCTAAGTTTGACCTTCTCTTTTTACTATTTTTCTCTTTCCCCTCGCCCTCCATGAATTTCGCTATGGCATCTCGCTAACTACATCGCAGTTTCGCTTACGTTATTCGCAACCGCTCCGGGCTTCGGGCATAAAGGAGCATCGTGTTTCGTGCTTACTGCCCCGGCTTTATATCCACTAACCTGGCAACTTCTCTTCTGCTCTCCTGCTTTCTTCTATCGCCGCCGACCTCTCCACTTTTCGTTCTGCGTCACATGCCCCTGGTTACTTCCTAACCTTGGCGCAGTTTCTGTGCAAACGCTTGGAAGACAGACCTTCTCTCCTTCGTGAGTGGTTTGCACCGGCGGTTAGATGCCCGCAGCCATCAGTGCGGTGAAGACAACGCAAATGAAGAGTAGAAATGTTGCTTGGCCAGTAGGCGCAGTGTGGTTCGCCGAGCGACTGCGAGCTGTTTTATACGAGCCATCTGCACCGGAGGAAGAGTATAAATAAGAAGCAAATGTTTCTACGGCTGTTTGCGTGACTAGAAAAAACACAGAGCAATTAATCTTGAATACAACTCCGGTTAAATAAAAATGAAAACGAGAAGGTTGTGGAGGCACGTATAGCATGCATTTCTTTGGCGTATTTCGAGAGATCTCTGTGAACGTTTTTCTTTGATTACGTTCAAGCACTTGCTCGCGACGGCCTCTGTTCTTCTGGGAGAGCGTGCCACAACACGTGCCGGCTGAGGAAAAACCAACAAAAGCCGGTGCGCGCGGCTCAAGGAGTCCGAATGTCTGAGAGGAGCAGACCGGGAAATTATAATGCGAAGCGGAATTAGCGCTGTGTCAAAATCGTTGCCGCGTTAGAAATTATTATTTGTGTCGCTGCCTCGAATTTATATTTCTTGCTCAACAAACGTACCCTTCTCCCTACCTCGCTGTACTTCACCTGCCCCACACTTACCCGTCTAGATTGTTCTTTATGGAAGAACGATGATAACTGGAATGATTATTTAAAATTTATGCAAATGGTGAGCGATAATAAGCAGAGGTGCTTCAAGACGGCGCAGGAGTTCCTTACCTTCTTCGCAGCTCTATAGCGTTAATGCGAATTGTTACGGTTCAAATTGGGAACGCTCCCGACAGTAAGGATTATGGATGACGTGCGCGGCAGAGTGCTTCGCGAGAGTATGAGCCAAAAGTCGCTAGGAGCTGCCCAGTAACAAATTCAAACTCCGAGAAAAATATCGTTGGGCGTCGTTCGGCGAAACGGCTTCCTTTTCTGCATTTGCTCAATACCGAGACGCCACCGTATATGAAAATAAATAATTGATCTTAATGATTCTTTTATATTTTAGTTGATAAAAGACACGAGTTAAGAGAGGGGGAGCAGCGGCATGCTTCGAAACCATCCGGGTTTTCCGCGAAGTTCTGTTTGCTCATTTTATTTTCGAGAAGAAAAAATCGAGAAGAAAAAAATGATGTTCAGGAGGCTTCTGCATTTGATTCAGGATCATGTACATAATGTTCATCAGATTGTTAATCGGACATCTAAACGCAATTATATTCATAACTAGTCTTCCATCACACCCAGGTTTGAATCAACTCTGGGAATTTCAGTTTTAATACTCGAAGTGGCGTGACAGTCTATTATAACGTTAGGATTTCGTCCCTTAACCGCGCTGCCTTCCATACAAGGACCCTCTACGGAGTTTCGTATCTTCTATGATCAGATAGCTTCGTCCAATTCAAGTTCATAGATTCAGAGCAGATCACGTACCGCTGGTGTACAGTGTATTTCTCTGCCGTGCCCAGCATCATGAGTGGCACTGTTGTCTGCGTCTCCCTTCCTCTCGCAGTGAAGCCATCGACGGCGTGCATCTCTTCACGCAGCGCCCTCTGGGAGCAGCACTGTCAGTGGAAATCAAGTGCGAGGCTGCCGGCTCGCAATCACCACCCGTAATCACCTGCTGGCCCGGCAAGATAAACATATCCACCGGCCACGTAAATGCATACTCCTCTCCCGTGCACCCGCCTACGCTGTTCTTGTGTGCCATTCTCTCGCTGCAATAACCAGCTGCATACTCCAGCTAGCACTATGATGTTTTGTGTTTGTCGTGTTTATTTGTTAGTGCACGTGCAATTTTTAGGCATGTACAGGTATAAGTGCAGTATAAAAGGGAACACTTGATCCCTGTTCGAGAACCAAATTTAGTTTTGCTTGTTTGACGAAGTTTAGAAGGTTTTAAATGCAATATGCGCCCAGAGGAGAATTGTTTGAGATGTCTGATTATAAGTATATGATGTCACCATCATATTCCCCACTTCAAGATACCGTGAAATACAAATACCTTCATATCTGTCGCAGAATCTCACTTTACACATTGGTAACCGTCCTGTGGCGTTCCAGAGCATTAGCCCTAGATGCCTTCATAGCGAAAAAATTGTCCTGACTACGGATGCAGCCACTGAGTAATTCGACTAAGCTCAAGCAAGCTCAGAGGATCGCAGCGCCAGCTGCAGTGAATGGGAGGAAGCTCGGGTCAGCTCTCAGCAGTGTTTAACCGCTGCAGCCAATGGGAGCAAGCTCGGCAAAGCTTGGAGTAACGTCGCGCCAGCTGCAGCCAGTGGGAGGATGGCGTCGCGCCAGCTGCAGCCGAGTGGAGAGAGGGTGTGAAGAAGGGTGGTAAACGCGGCTGCGTGCACATTCACATAACAGAAAAAAGAGGCGAAGGATGAAGGCACCGGAGGAACATGCAGTGCAGCAAATGGTAAATCATAGATGAAGCTGGTCCTTGCACAGATTCTAAAGCCGAAAGACATGTACGGCGAGCTGAACAGCAACGCAGAAGAAGAGAGTGCCAACTTGAGTCAACGGATCCAGTTGGTGTAGCGAGGAGGCAAGACGAAGCAGATCGGCGGATAACCTTGCTGAACGGGATGCGGTAACGGATTAAGAACAAGAAAGAAGAAGCGAATGATGAAGTCGCCGGAGGAATGTGCAGTCGAGAGGTGTGTACAAGGGGCTTCAGACACCGCCGAGTTAACAGAACGGATGCAGCCACTGAGTAATTCGACTAAGCTCCACCACCTGTTGTGGGACTGCCCGGCGTTGAAGCCGACGAGAAATCGGCGCCTGGCGTCAGTGGGACTCATCACCGGACAATCCGGATTCATATATTGCACGGACACAGAGTTCTATTCATCGTTCACTTCTTGATTTCGTCAGACCAGCTCAACTTTTTTCATTTATTTAAGCATCTTACCCATCTCTCACTTCATAGTTTTTTATGTCCTGAAGCAATAAACATCGCTTCAAAAAAAAAAAAAAAGAACGGCCTATCAAATCGCATTGAGCAGGTCAGCGGCTAATCGCAAGAGGAAAGCCGAGGAACGGCTGCAAGAACATTTGGGTGCAACTCGAATCTTCAAGCTCATAATAGGCTAAAAGAAAAAAGACAAAACTAAACAAGGGCAAACGTGCTTGAGCGCCTAGATCACATTTAGCTCAATCAGGTAAATCGAGGGACAGCTTTTTCTTCATGTTTTTCGAAGCCAATCTATCAAACTGAAATGCACTACCTAGAAATCATTTCTTTTTAAATGCAAATCATGTTACCTTTTACGCGATTCAAATCCCCAGTCTACAACTTCCGCCTTTAGGTTTCTGTCAAGCTGTTATGCGAACAATGGTCTAAACGTTTCTTTTAAATTACTGTCTGCCGCGGATGCAATCAGGTTACCATCTCTCAAACCTAATGCGTCGAGGGTAGTGACTGCCAGAGTGGACATGCGGTCTGATACTAGCACATCGTAGAAAAATATCAGCGCCATCTACGATGTAGTTTCTAAAAAGCAGAATAATCAGGATCAAGAGACGAAAAGATCTGTACTCCAGATTAATACACGTTTGAGAATTACATGCACTTGTCTAGCCTAATTCAAGTGATGGAGACCTTCAATCATCAGCCATTCAGCGGGGGAGTGCGCTCTCTGTCCTGCGCCGCTTTTAGCGCATAGCGACCGGCGTGACCAACGTCGGTCACGTGTCAAAAAAAGAGAAGGTAGCTCCACTCCGCGCTACACAGAACGCTTGGACGTTCTACGCGGTAGGATCCCGACTCCACCGTCAGTACATCGACCACCACGTGCACACAACTGCAATAAATGTGGGCACCACGACCACGCTCGGTATCGCATGCTGGCACCACCTCCTCTTCTTTAGCACGTGGACAACGTTTGTCATGAGGCTGCTATTGGTGCTTTAATTGCAGCGTTGATCTGCTTGTCTTTTGCACAGTCTGCAGGGCGTCGCACTTCTGTCGCTGCATTCATAGTCCTTCTTGTTGTTTGAAGCGCCTTAAAGGTCGCCCACTCTTCACCGGCATCCACCGCCATGGCTCAGTAGTTATGTAGCTCGGCTGCTCAGCCGAGGACATCAGATCAATCCCGACAGCGGTGACATGTTTCTACGGACGCAAAATGCAAAATGCAAAAGATGCCCGTTTAAAATTAGCTGTCCACTGCACCTCTTTCTGTCTTCCTTATTTCTCTCTCTCTTTCTTCTCTTCCCCCAAGGCGTAGTTGCCAGCAGCGGTGGTTCAGTGGCTTTGGCGCTCGACTGCTGATCCTAACGTCGCCGCTTTCATCCCGGCCGCGACTGCTGCATTTAAAGGACTCCAGAATGAGTGCACGGTTGTGATCTATCAGTGTGTGCCCTGTGTACCCAGCAAGTATTGGCCAACGTACAGGTGGAAAAGTGATCATCTCCCTTTTCTATTGGCCCGTTCTATCTCTCCCTCCGTTCCCCTTACCACGTGTAGGGTAGCATACCGGGCGTAGCCTAGTTGACCTCTCTGCCTTTCCGTTCGTCTTTCTTTCTCTCTGTCTCTCTTGAATGAAGCAAATTGCAAAAACGCCTTTGTGATGTATGTTGTCAGCACACGTTAAAGAATCCCACCTGGTCTAAATTGATTCAGAGCCCTCCCACTCGGCGTCCGTCATTGACGATGTGTTACTTTGGGACGTTGAACCACACAGTCTAGTTTACAGTGCTTAGAGTAGTTCAGCTGTCCACTGAGAAGTGGGACAATTCCGCGAGTTTTGTTTCCTCATTAACAGTTTTTCTCTTCTACTGCCTTCGGCAGCCGAAGTGGGGTTTACGTGTCTTCAGTCGGCGCGTGTACAGTTTCCTATTGTCTAAACAGGAAGTGAAGAAAAAAACGTTGGCGATGGCCCAGTGGTCTAAGGCATCAGTAAACGAAGCAGCTCTGTTTTCTCCGCAGTTGGTTGGAATTCTACTACGGGAAGAGTTGTTTTTCTGCTGGATACCCTAAAAAATCTTTCAGATAACTTCTTCCTCATTTTGGAATTCAGGTTCATTCTCAAGTTCACCGTTAGGCTCAGCCTCATCTTAAGCTTCTGGTTCACTGCACTATCCCGGACGCGTTCACCTTAATTTGCTGAGAAATCGGATTTAAAAGCATCTTGTGCTTTTAAAAAATCCCAGAACCAGGTACAACAAGAACTTGTTCACGTGGAAAATAAAAGAAAGAAAAATTCACTTTTAGGCAGGAGTTCATCCTCCATGATTCTGATACGGTAACAGTACCTCTATAAAGCCAGCAAATAGCAGGATTCTTAGCCTGTCTTCTCTTTCTTTCCTAACGTGCATACGCACTGGCGCAACACATCATTATATCCGCAGCACGATGGCACGAACAGGCAGGGAGTCGACAATCTGTACTGATGTACCTGGTCGCCGGCCGGTAAGCGCGCACTTTCGATTCACAACACCCTAACAATGGGCGGCATATTGGATCATCGCAAGGCGGGCCAATGTGGCAGCGCATAGCGAAGGGGGTATAACGTTCGCTCGGCGTTCGATGCAGCCAAAAGCTCGGACGACGACGTTATGGCCTGCACCCGCGGCGGAGTAACAACTTGGTCGGCGGCGGGCGAAGCATGGGAAAGATTGCCGGAGGAAGAAAGAAAAGAGAAAGCTCGGGAACTTCTAAATATTCATCAGCTCATATCCGACGTCTGGCTCCCCGTGAGCACGAGTGTGCGTGTTTGTGCATGCAAGTTTGTAAATGAATGAGTGTTTCCCTGAACGAGGAAACCAATGCGTGTGATGGACACATATTCCTCTGCTACAAACACGTCAAGACGGAAAGAGAGTGAAGGGGAATGCAAGAAAGCGTACGGCAGCTGCGGACTGCCGGCGGCAATGGGTGAACTCGCGGAATGATCGATGCATGCACGCTAGTCTTCCTCCCTATTCCCGACCACCTTTCTTTCTATTCGCCGTTTGCGCCAGCCGCCGAGGGAAAACGCTCCTTTAGAAACCAGTGCCTTTCAGCTCATTCCAACACGCACTAATTAAGGCTGTCTCATTAACTGCCTTCTTATTCAAACACGCATGACCCTGCCAGCAGCATCTAAAGAAGTTATTGATAGAACAGCGCGAACTCGATACACGAAGTGTTTTACAGCGCAGCTGTTAAACGTCTGTTCATTTGGCTGAGCGTCGGTGTTGTCGGCGTAGGCAGTCCGCGTAACCGGCACAGCGAGTCAGGGAGGGCGAAGGGTGGAAGATTGTTGGGAGAGTGGCTATTGAGAGAGCGGAAGAATGTGGAACGCTCCGTTTGTGGCTACTGCTGCGAAACGCGCCACCCGAGGAGTGACACAATGGCGGCGCACCGCGCGCTTGGAGCGGCGAATTATAGAGGAGTGCTAGTGGATGAAAGAGTACCTATGGAAAATAAAAAAAACAGGTCGATAACTTCACATGTATGCATGTCCCTCAAACACTCTTAACCTCAATGTATCGCAGGATCAAAATACCTGAAATGCTGCAATGAACACTTGCATCACCGAGTATCGTAATCGTTCAGTGCCCTTTCTGCTGTCTTCTTTTTTAGCTTAGCTGTTTTTTGTTTGCTTCATCGGGCAGCTTTGCGCACACTGCCCTACTCTCAGACATTGCCGTCGCTGTGCAAAGTGACTGGTATTACAAGATGGTCGCACAGGGCGTTACCCAAACAGAGCGTATTCGTCTAGTTATTTTCATTGGCGTATGTTGATTCATGGGTGACAGACCTGGCCTGCTGGACCAATGGTTTCGACAAGCGAGGCGAGGAGGCAGCGACGAGAAGAGTGAGCATCGGCGTGCCCTGCTTGACCGTTGGGGCTGGTTCATGAAGGATGAAACAGAGCAGCATGGAAATGGCCGCATATGCTATACGGTTATGTACGCGGCAGGCGCTGATAGGAAAGATGAACGAGGTTGGCAGGAACGGACACACAGCCTCTTACCGTAACCCGTAACAGCGGGCTGGCTTTAGTGGGGTTTGATTTAGTGGGGTTTAACGTCCCAAAGCGACTCAGGTATGAGGGCCGCCGTAGTGAAGGGCTCCGGAAATTTCGACCACCTGGGGTTCTTTAACGTGCACTGACATCGCACAGTACACGGGCCTCTAGAATTTCGCCTCCATCGAAATTCTGCCGCCGCGGCCGGGATCGAACCGGCGTCTTTCGGGCCAGCAGCCAAGCGCCATAACCACTCAGCCACCGCGGCGGGATGGGCTGGCTTTAGTGGATCATCGACTTTTCCGCTGGGCTATTGGCCTGGCCTACCAGCTGCCGCTGAGGTTTTTGCGCGTCTTGCTTCTGTATTTTTTAAGTGATCTTATTCGTCTTCTCTTCTTTCATCGGATTTCTTCTGTTTTTGTCGCCGAGGGGAAGAGCGAAAAGATCATAAGGCGCAAAAGTGCGGCAAGTTTTTCTGGCTTCCAGCGAACGCTTAGTTTTCAAATTCATGTGCATGCATTTTCACATCGAAAAATGTTTGTTTGCTCTGCCCGTAGCGTTGTAGTTATTCTCGCTTTTCTTATATATGTGCTGTTCATGTTTCGGTGCGCGTTCATGCACGAAAATGGGTGCTTGCGTATAATTTTGTATGCTTCTGTTGTGTACCTTGTGAACCTTTTCGTACACCTTGAGATAGGCCTGATAAAAATGGATACAATATAAAGAAAATACCTCAGTCGCACAGTTCCATCTATGATAAGTTGTCCTACTTCGCTTTCATATTCACACAAGGAGTACGGATCGAATATTTAAATTTAGACTGGCTAGCCTTCTGCCCCTTTCGTTGCGAGCTGCTTATAAGCTAATTATGGAACTCGTTCCTCTAGCAAGGACTAAGCGGCTTGCTTTCAATTCTTTCGATTTCAATGACACTTTAACGTAACAACTCGGAATTCAGCTTTCGATCTTCATTTAATTTTTGTATTAGATTACGCGTGTCCTCAAACAAAAATCAAACAAAACAATGAGCGAAGCGAACTGAAGTCACCAGCTCTACCTTGTGGCTCATATAAACAGCATGAAAATGATGTCTTTACTTCCCTTTTTTTTGCATAAAACGAACAGAAACCACCAGGTATCATGAAAATATGTGAGCCTTATTAGCATTGAAATTAACATAGATTAATTTTGAAGTCGACCCAGCCCACTGCTAAAAAAACATCTCCCGTATTGACGAACTACTGCGTAATTATAGGTGACGGTGCACTAGTTGTGTCTTTTGTTCCCTCTATTAACAAGAGCAGCACAGAGCTATTGCTGCTCATTCTGCCAACCGAATGGCTTGGTGGTTTCTTTTTTTGATTTCGTTTTCCTATTAGTCTCCGCTAGGACGCGAGCCTGGCCTCGCAACAGGCGGAAACCAGAATCCGAATGTCTTGTCGCTCTAAATAATTAAACTCATCTGTGCCATCCGTCAGTGTCATCTTAGGGGGACGGTGGAGGGGGAGCGACAGCGTCAGAAAAGTCGAAAACGGATGAATGACTGCCCATGTTTGTTTTTTTTTTGCTTACACCTATATAACTTGTTGTCCGCGCTAAAGGCTGAAACAACAAAAGTAAAAATTGTCCTTTTTCGCCATTGTTCATTCAATGTCGCATTTTTTTAAATTGCCCTGCTACGATTACAGTACCTCACCGCAGTTTTTTTTTTTACAACTGCATCTATTCTAGTCTCCACACTGCGGCCTTGCTCATATACCTTCCATGCCTATTATATGCGCTTCAACCGCCCTTCAAATTTTCTTCGCTTAAACTTTTTTTCGCCCCTCGTCAGAAAGTTATTTGATCTAATCGTAAAACCATTCTCTGCATGTCTCTTCTCTAAGCTCATTATGCTCCCCGTAGGTTCTTGCTTACAATTCTGCCTTTTGATTAATCAGCGAAGGTCGTTTCTTTGCAATCAGAAAGTGGCGCTGAACGAAGCGCTGTTAAATGCACGCTTAAAAGAGAAACCCTTCGCATCCTATAAAGCAAGCAGCGTGCAATACGCAGTCGTTCCAACTAGGCATCGTATCCTGGAAGGCCATCAATTATCCGCGGCGTGTCTGATGCCTTGCTGAAAATTAGGAGGGTGTTCGCAAATTGCTACGCTGTTTCAAAGACGGAACGTTCCTGTAATCGAAGATGGCAAAGTTGTTTTTTGCATTTTCTTCGTTTATTTCGATTGTACCTTATCGTTTTATGCCTTGCCTGTCTGAATTCTTTCCCTGTTTTATTCTCTTTTGTGCAAGGAACAAGGAATCGGTGATGTGGTTAAAATTTTATTTGTGCTTCAAGCTACCCGACATGAACAGAGTGAGTGTTTTGTTGAACGAGATACAATCAGTCAATTTAACTGTGAATTACCTTATGACTTCCGGACGTGATTTTTAGCGTCTTGTGACTGTTCGCATCTAATGTGGTATTTATTATGGCTGGCATGTATAGGTATACGTCAAAAATCTAAGGCTTTGTAGGCAAAAAGCGGAACGAAAGAACACAAGTTAGCAGCATGTTTCTTACATGTGTCGTGCCAGGTAGCTTTGTGATCACTTGAATAACTATAATTACATCATCTTTTTGATTACTCATGCTTTTCTTAAAACTTTTTCTCATGCTTCACTGAAGCCTTCTTCTTATGCCGTACAAAAATCTAATAAAGGTTCAAACAATTAGTTTCAGCGCTAAGGCAGAAATAAAAGCAAGTCGTTGCGTTAAACTTATATCCACTTTACTCGAATGACTTTCTTGCTGCGTTGCGTCTATTTCACTATTCATCTCATCCGAAGCCTATTTTCGTACTTGTCTCTCACTCGATGAACTGTTCTCTCTATTGTTTTTCTGCTTGCTTTTCTTCTTGACGGAATAATAAGCGCACAGGACAACACACACAAGGGCAGAGGAAGACGCGGACTGGCGCTATTCCGTCCGTGTCTTCCTCTGCTCTTGTGTGTATTGTCCTGTGCGCTTATTATTCCATCAATCTGCAATGCACCATCTAGCCCGTCAGCAGGTGTTGTTAAGCTTTTCTTCTTCTGCTTGGTCTCGTTGTTTGCGCCTGTAAGGCGAGAGAGCGAGAGGCGGCACAGTTATTTCTTGAGTTGTTTTAAGTTAAAACTTATTCGCCTATAGTTCACTTAATAAACACGTTGCGTTGCTAGTTTCCTTTTTTTTCTCCCTTTTCGGTCTATTTATATAATACGCGAAATATACTGGCTAACATTCTTCGGTTACTGCGGTAACTAACCACTCAGAAGGTTTCATGTGTTTTAAGAGCCATCTTAAGCCTGTCGCAGTGTCGCGGATCAGGCCAGTACTTTAAGGCAAAAACAAATGCACTCTTATCGTTTTTAGGGTAGTGAGAGCTTACTATATGTGCATCTCTCCCGTCCTTTCAGATCGTGCGGTAGGTTTCCTCCCTCAAAGTTCCTAATATCGTGGAACTTGGTTGTTTCCACGTCGAAAGCCTGACTTAGCTGACCAAAGTTGTCTCCCAAAGTTTTTGCAGTATTAACTCGCCAAATGCAGTGACGACGTACTACGAAACTCTACGCAAGTGAAATTCCTTCAGTCCTAAGGGCTCCTGGCGATTAAAGTTTGTTTACTAAACGTTTTTCTAACATTCTTTTTCGTGACAACCAGTATTAAGATGAAACATTAAAGCTACTCACGCTATGTTTCTTCCTTCAAGATGTTGCTGTCACAACTGCCTGTTTTACTTTTATTTCCTTTATTTCCAAGCTGCAGGTCGTACTTCAGCAGAAGTTTATGATTGGTTGGTTTATTGAACGACTTATTTTATTCTCGAGGCAAGTGAAGCTTTATAGAAACTTGATTTGGTTTATATTATTTAGGTGGCATTATAAGGCCAGAACTACGTGATCATATCCTGTCTGGTTCTGGTGTCGCTAAAATAACGCGTACTGAGTAGAACGCGCAACGTACGTAGAAGTACAGAGCAGCAAGAGTGATTGAGCATTTCTAGAAGTCTTCAAGTAAATTAGTCTTGTAATGCAGGTAGAGAGTCGACGACAATGTACAAAACTGGGCATCGAAAGATACAGGGTACTATTGGGTGCAGCACTCATTTCCTGATCGATGTCGAGACCCTATTTCTTCCAACGCATCCACAAATTCTCCTGTCTCTAGTTCCGCCTTGTGATCGCAAATTTAATACTGAAGGCAGCGTGTACTGGAGAACGTGAGGCCATTTGCGACGTCAGCTTTATTTACGTACTCGCATCAGCCGAAACAGCAGCGTACGTACTTCAACCAATCTACTAAAGCAACGGCGTAGTGCCCAGACCAGAGAAATGAACGCACATGATAGATCGCACTAACCCAAGAGTAACCATGCAGATTGTATTCTATACTGATTTTTTTTTCAGACATGTCTGTGAACCGGCAGATCATCCCAATAGGACGATCCATTTCCCCCTTACCGTTCAAGGCAAAACCTAGCACCTCAGTCTGGCGATAGTCATCTCTCGACGTAAGCGTTTGCTATGCTACGGTATCGAGCTTGCCACCACGTGACACGCCGGTCGCACTACCCTATGTGTGGTGTGCAAGTCCACTGAAGGAGCCGAAAAGCTCCATGATAAGCAGCCCGACGGAGGACACCTTCTCGGTCGATTGTCACGAGGACCTCAGCGGCGGTGCCGTCAGCTTCGTATGTACTATCTGGAGGTGAACGACACCTCCTGCCAATGGCTGCTGGCCGACCTGAACCGCCCACCAGCCAGTCTTCTGGATGCAGGGTGTGCCTGCGGGCTTGCGCTACGTGCTCGAGCTGCAGGATATCAACGAGATGGGTTGCTCCTTGCTTGTCTTGCAGCCTGCCAAGGCGGGCGACAGATACTGGGACGAGAGTATGCGGCATGGTGGGCGTCCTGATAGCTTTACCGCACCTGACTGGCCTAGCTCCTGTCTATCTACTCTCTCGCACCCGTCTCAGTCCTCTTATGTTCTTGTCTCTTAGTGCGCATTCTGAGTGCATGTCAGTAATCTATGTGTAATCTAGTGTTTTTTTCTGTCTATGATATAGAGATATTAGCTGAGCCGTAAGAAACTTAAAGCAGCGCTTTCTTTTGCAACAGATGTCGTTGTGAAGGGCTCTAAATATCCAACACCTAGGTTGCTACGCAATGTTCCAAAAATATTAGTACCTTAGCATTTGTGCATACCCCTCCGCCTCCACCAGAGCACGGTCGTATTTGAGCCCTTGACTCCGTGCTAAGCGTAAAAACGCCATCTCTGCTAAGCCACCCTGGCAGGTTCCTTAAGCCTGTCAGCTATCCTAAAATTGCGCGATCTTTTAATACGCTCAGATATATTCATTTGTTTTGAACACTCCTTTCAACACGCACAGCAGAAACAAATTTCTACCGTGCTGTTTCGAGACACCACAAAAAGTACCAAATACAGCTTCTTCAGATTGAATACACAAGAAAATGTCACGGTGCCAAGGGCCTTTCCACGGGCAGGAAAAAAACAATGACCGTCCATTTTAGTCGTTAGGCCAAATGCGAATTTGGTGCGCCAGCACTGGGTGGCCATTGTTTATCATGATTTTGCATTGTTTATCGCGCTTATGCATTTTTCTTCATGATATTGCTATGTCAGTATGTCAATAAAGTGGTTTATCAAGTGCATTCTGTGTGTTGAGTGAATTTGCATGTCGTGAATGAAAGATAGTAGATACATGACGCAGTGATTACTACAGTCGTTCTATGCATTAATGTCAGTCGCGTCTCCCGTTCTGCGGGATATCCGACGTTCTCTGCAGCTGCATTTTAAGCGCGAAAGCAGGTGACCCAACCGCCACCTAGGTCACATGACATTGTGGCCTCCTCACGGCCTGCCCACCGTGGCAGGTGGCAAACAGTTGTTCACTGCGTAGTAACCATATTATCGGGCGTAACCAAGATGCAAATCACACATGGCGACGTATATATGTGATCAAGTTACCCCCGGGTTGCTCCGGAGGCTTCAAAAGGTATCAAGATTTTTTTACTGAGTGCGGGAATAAGTGCCAGAACACAAAAACCTTGCAAATAAAAATGTGAAAACAAGCATAATCAGTACGACAGCGAATAGACGATGTTGAAATTAGCGCGCCAAATAACCTATGCTCGTCAGCGCATAAAACGGCGCTCGACTGAAGCGTAGCTCCTTTCCTTGCTGCAAATTTATCTGAAGCATTTGTTGTGCATGCAGTAGAAATAAAATGGGGAAAGAAAGAAATTGAGATAATTAAATATCGGGCTTTTGTCTGATCATGTGTCCTACCGCTTGTCAACACGATACATATCTTGCGAAGCACTTTGCACAACGAATACATTCAGCTGTTGTTCAAAATAGTACGAAGAGCACAGCCCCGGAACCATAAAAGATCACTTACGCTCCGAATTATTGACCGCAGGGCATCAGTCTCATTGAACAACAAAGAAGGAAAGGATAAAAACCAGACGTTGCAGCTCCTGTATTCTAAACATATCGGACCACGCAGACAATCAATGTTTCAACTCAAGCACCGCGGTACCGACACAATGTATCAACGCCACCCAGAGATAAGACCCACTTTTATCGACCCATACCGAAAGAGCAAAGTGTTCGCTTCTGACCACTAGTATTGCGACTGAGTGAATCTGGAAACAATGTGATAGGTTCCCGGTAATTGATTTTATGTCACAAAAGGTCCAACGCCACCAAATTTATCTTTTAGGGCGCTTTTAATGTCTATATTTTTTAGACCGGTCCCGATGGGCAGTTAATGATCACACACGAATGGTATTTCTAACGACAAACGAACAGCGTCACTACATATGGCCAGTTTTCGTGGGTATATTCTTTCTGTTGTGTTATGACTGCAGAATATAACACAATCATTTCTTCAGATAGTTACTGTAAAGTTCAACGGCGTTCTTTAAAACCTTCTGGAAATTCTCTTCGCCACATAATGGCCCACAATGAAGAGAAGAAAATCTCTTCCTTGATATTTAACGCACACCACAGTCTGTACAGGTTCTGCGTCAGGGACTGGTTCTTTTCTTTTACGACATCACAATCGTTCCCTGATTCCGTACAAGGTGCGTAGTTAAGGCACTGGCGTATTGCTTGAGTGCCGTGATACCTTGCTGACGCAATGCTTAACCTTATGAATTTTGTTTTTGTGCTCGACTAGCAGAGAGCACAATAAATACGATGCGTTTGATGGTGGTTATGTGAGCGCAAAATAACTGTACGCACTGAGTTCATACGTATTGAGAACTGAGGGGCGTAGAGGTAGGTTTTGAGGGCTTAGGAATTCTGTCAGTGTATTTTTTTTAATTTAAGCTAACCAATATATGGTAGTCGGCGCCTCCAGCGTGCCAATGTTTATAGCTGCACTTTTATCAAGAAGCAACAAATTGAGTGAGAGACATCGATAGCTGTGCCACCCCCCTCCTCGGTCATCAGGAATTAAAACGAAATAAGCAAGTCCACGTTTGTCCAGCTGGAAATCAAACCCTCCACATGAATAATTGTGAATACACAGCGCAAGGCACAAGGACTAACAGTACACATGAGGTACGCGGCACACACAGCGCTCGTGTTTGCCTCATACATTTATGTGTGTGTGTAGAACATTTTGTGTACTATTTGCCCTTGCGCCTTGCGCTTTGTATTTACAACAGAATGCCAACTAGGTCGTCAAATGTCACTTGTAGAATTTAATAACACGTGCAATTTATCGCTTCAATTATGATGTCATCAGCACCAGCACTGATCTCAGAAATTGGTGGTCAACGGGAGTGGAATGCATCAAAGAGCGAAGAAAACTGCCTAGCTTGAGAGAAGTAATGCGCTGCCAGATTTGTGTCGTTTCTCCCGCAGTTATAAGCAGTCATCGGTTACCTCGCATGTATATTCAGGTGTATAAGCTTATGCAGCTTTGCTGTAACGGATCGATAAGCCTGTTTGTACAAAGCATGCGTAAACAGCATGCTCTCTTTTTCGTTTTGATGGATGGATTCAGCTCTTGATGAAGGCTCGATTCAGCTGTAATTTCCAGCTCATGGAATCCTATTTCTCTTTTAATAGGCGTGTATTTTAACATTTTATTACATGCAAAGACGTACAAAGAGGAACACTAAAATTGCGCCTAGTGAGGCGCTGTCCACATTCCAGTGAGGCGCCTTCCAATTCACATTGGAAGGAAACGTTTTGTTTACTCCATTTGTGTTGATAACCGATAAAATCTACACCAGCCGCACTGCTGTTTTTCTTTATGTTTCACAGCGCTAGGCAAAGCCGATTTCGCCTTGCGTTGCAGGTTGTCCTTCAAGTCAGCCAGAGGTCAAGTGTGGCTGTAGGCCTATACTATATGTGGTCCACCATTTTGTCGCACCACTTGACCTTTGATCTTTGGCCTTGACCTTTGACCTTTCTATTAACCGGTATAGGGTGGTAGAATAGGCCGCAGCTTTCATTGGGTTACCTAGGGCCTCGCGATGAACAATTAATTTAACTGCCCCCTGCAAGGGTAGGATGGTGGGCGCGCTGCTTATTCAGCGTGCGGAACGCACTGAACGTTACAGACGCCAAGCCGCGTCTACTTGCCCGATACACCACAGCTCTCGCTCTCTAACCAGGTTCAGCAGTAGTTAAATTGCAGCTGATTTTTTTTGCGTTTTGTAGCGAGAGCTACATTATGGCAGCATTTCGAGCCCTCAGCGTGGAGGCGCCGCAAACCTGTGACTGCGCCACCGCGCTGTCACGTGGTTCGTCACGTGGTGCGGAGCAGCTGCCGGCGGCGCGGCGCCATGGCTGATCACGTGGTTTGTCGCGTGACTAAGTTCCACTCGGCCAGCTGTAGCTATCGCGTCACTTCAGGTTTAAACAGAGCTAAACCACCGCCAATTTTTTTTTTTCTGTAGGTGCCTGTGTGAGTATACTGTGCGCAAATGCTTCACGAAAATAATACTTCAGTGAAAATCAGTGCGAAGTTTTAAAAAAAAGATAGAGACTGGCTGAATAAGTTCCGTATTTAGGCTATATTTAAGGCATTTCAAGTTTATCCACCAGTCCGGGTTCTAGATAATAAATTTCTCCATTAAAGCAAGATATAGGATTTAAAATTTAAAAAATGAATGACGTTATGTTAGAATGAGGTCAAGGTTTAGCAGCAATTCGGTTTATTCACATGTAGTGGAATTTTGTATTTTTCTGGAGTGCAGATAGCCGACTACCCTAATAACTTGAAGTTATGTCTACGATTGCGAAGATTGCGATCGTTGACTTTGCACACATGAATGTCCGGACCGCTGCCATTGTGGCACACAACCCGAAGACAACCACAGGTGGGCATTGGTGTTGCCGATTATTAGAGAGGGTAGAGCGAGTTTTTATAAACATTATTTAAAACAAAAGCTGACCTCATGCCACAAAGCATGCATTACCTTCGTATAACCGGACTTTGCATTGTGCCTGGGAATAAGAAGAAGCACAACTGTCACTTCTGCCTTTAAATATTTTTCTATCACACTGTTCCGTGTACCTTGCAGGGCACCCTGACGTCAATTTTTCTGTGAAAAATGCGATATCAGATCACTTCTGTGACGCTTCTAACATTGCAGTTATCAGATATGTGGATGTTCTTGGCTTCCTGCCCGGTGTGCCAATAAACTACAGGTTTTCCAGTTCACTGCCACAATGGCCTCCCATGCACATCTGGAGAACTACACCTGACTTGAGTTAAAAATGTGCGACCTCGCCTTTTTGCTGAGCTTAGTACCTCAAAAATGTAGAACCAACGACGTCAAAAAGCCAACCTAGGGTCGTATTTCGCAACGCTCTATTAAATGATATTTTTATTTGGCCTTGACGCCAATCATGACGAAAAAAGAGAGGGTGGGGAAGCAAATTACTAGTCGTTATCATGGCCGGCCCGGTCGCGGCGCTGCCTCTAGCCACCCTCCTGCCGCCGCATCCAGTCCGGCTGAGTCACGCGGATCACGCTGCTCTGGTTCATCGCGCCACACAGCCGCAACTCAGTTTCCGATGCCCCAAGGTCATAACTGACTTGCCTTGTCGTCTCAGGGCACAGCAGTAGTGGCTGGGGTCCTTTATACTTGTTAGCATCTAGGGAAACTGCTATAGTTTTCAAAGTACCGCAACTGACCAGTTCTGGCGTCGGTGGCAGCCATATTACTTCCAAGCCGCCGGAGGAGCCCAGCTGAACGCCCTTTTTTCCCATATCATATTTGGTTTCCAGTTGTGGTACAGAATGAAAGCTTTGGGGGTTGTCGATAAATACTACAGTAAAGAAAAAGGAAAAAAATTGAAGATATTAAGTCCGCCGGTAATTATCGACAGCAGGAAGCAAGCGAACACTTCAAAAGCCTCTATTTTAGGTGACATTTCAAAGCTTGATCGGTGACATTATTTCTGTCTTTTTTTCTGGCAGCGCAGTAGTATCGGAACGCTGCAAAAAAGGGCGCCGTGAATTCTGCCGCGCACTTTCCCCGGCAGCGTCTAATAATGAAAAGCGTGGCTCTACAGCGATATCACGCGCACGCCACAGCGGCGGATTTCTTTGATGAGCGGCAGACAGGTTCCCGCGGAATGCGTAGAACGGCCGACTCAAGACCGGAGGGTGTCTACACTCGAGGACACCTGGCGTCGCGGAACATCCCTACTTGTGCTGCTGGGAGTCTCGAGGGTATTCGACTAAGTCCACTAGGCAAGCACCTTCCCAGAACTAGACGAGGCAGGCGTTACCGGGATTTTAACTCGTCCCGTGGGCCTATGCACGTTTCGCCATGCAAGTGTGCACCGTTGAAGCCGTCTCAGGACCTCGTCCGGCTGAACTGGCCGTCCGGCAGGGTTCGGTGATATCTCTGTTATGTTGTAATGTCGATGCCGGTGGGCCTCCCTGCGGGCAACCGCCACAGTGTGTACAGTTCCGGTCATAACACTACGGAGCACACTTCTGCGGTCACTCTTGTCACATAGTGGCGGTTCAACAGCGCAAACACACGCAGACAAATTAAGAGACGAGACACACAAACCACCACTATGCATCAACACCAACTAGCTCAATCTGAAGTTCTACTCTTGTCACGCATTGCCTGGCGAGAATCAGGCTTTTTTTTTTACATATCGTTGCCAGCAGTCATTCAGACCAGGATGTTCCAACCAGGACGGGCGACTGAAGCCAGCGGGATGCGCTTGCCAAGCACGAGGCGCATCTAACTCGTTCTCTTCATCATAAGCATAGTCGGCAATGCCGATGACGTAGAAGAGACATGCCCTCTTCATGGGCGTCACGTCACAATATCTTAGTGCATGCCACTGGTGCGCTCACGCATCAACACAAGGAACCACCATGTCTTCTGTACGGAACGCGTGAGAAAATTTCAAACTCCGAAGCATGCTTCGTAATATTTTGGTCGCACATGTACGTTTTAGTACACGTGGAGACATCGGGAGATAAGAAACCGCCTGCAGATGAAAAGGACCACTGAAACTAAGTACAGCCTAACCGCGCATGGCCAGGGCATCTCTCAGCAAGGCGCGCTGCGACTCTTCAACTCCGCAGCACTGGAGGCCCATTTGTATGCTCAGCCCTCTCTCCACGGCATCCAACGCGCAATGGAAGGAACTTCATGTTGAGCATAGGAAGGAGCTGTGGATGTGCCTCAGCCTGCCCACGAACTCGCACTGCGCCGCAGCACCAGCCGAGGCTGGCGCGAGACTTATCCAACTCCAGGACACGCGACGCAAGCTGCACCATATCGATCGCCACCTCCTCGCACCGGACAGTGGCCCTCTCTTTCAGCGCCAGCAGGAACACCACCGTTCGCGGATGGGAGAGGCGCTGGGAGAGTGCAAGCTGTTGGCTCGAGCCACGCCCCCCTACGGCCGCTGCTCGCCCTGACTCGCATCGACGGAGGGTCATCAGAACATCGTCGGCGTCACGAGGAAGTGCAGCACAACCCTCTGCGCTATGCAGCAGCTTGCCGAAGCCGTAATCTACGAGGAACTACAACAGCACTTCAACGGACGGCTCCGTGAGAAAAGTTACCCGCTCACAGCGGGCGGCCGCAATCCCCGCCCTGCAACTGCACAGTCAGCAACGCGTCATGCACCTGAGCTATTCAATCACGGCTGAGCTACTGAACACTCCCCTGGGCCTCGACCGTCTGCTGAGCATGGATCCGCCATCACCCAGGTTCGATTTGCAGTGTGAATCCGGAACCATTCTCAGCCGCCTGCAGACCCTTGGTCGTGGTTCGCCGCTGTTTCGCGCAATCCACTCAGGGCATCGGGCGCCTGGCCCAACGTGGATGTTCGATTCGCGCATTGTGGGTGCCTTTGCAGTGCGCGGTATCGCGGGCAACAACCGTTTCATTGAACTCGCCACCACCGAGCACCAACTGCCTCCCAGTGGCCTCGCGCTTGCGTTCCCGTTTGCACAGGAGGACGTGCGTGCGATCATTCACTATCACTTCTGTCTACAATATCCGCGCGCAATGCACAATGAGAGCGCGTTTGCTTCGTCGATGCGCGCTTGCTGACGCACCACCAGTGCGCGAAAACCATCCGACTGAGCGTCGGTTGTGTGGGGCCCGGAAAATGGCTGGTGTGCCCCAGACTAGTGCCGCAAATGGGGTGTGGATGAGATAATGGAACGCCTACACCTGTTCGTACATCGCCTTCATCTTATTTACCCCAAGTTACAGAACGAAGGGTAGAAACGAAGACGAGCCCGGTCGCTCGTGTTCGTCTTTTTCCTTCGTCCTATCGCTTGCTCTAACTAAGATGAGCGTGAAGTCAAAAAAAATTTATTATGGCCGAGCCCTGCTAGGCCAGGATATACGTGGCGTAAGCGCGGCGACATCCGGGTCGGTAGAGTTAATATATGAAAGCCACGCACTCACTCATCATCATCATCATCATCATCATCATCATCATCATCATCATCGGCAGCATGACAACACCCACTGCAGGGCAAAGACCTCTCCCATGTCTTTCCAATTAACCCTGTCCTCTGCCAGCTGCGCCCTCCCTACGCCTGCAAACTTTCTAATCTCATCCACCCCCTGCTACGTTTTACTTTCTCTTGGAATCCACTCCGTCAGGACCAGCGGTTATCTTGCCTTCGCATTACATGCCCTGCCCAAGACCATTTCTTCCTGTAGATTTCGACTAGGATGTCATTAACACGCGCTTGTTCACTCACCCACTCTGCCTGCTTTCGGTCTCTTAACGTTACACCTATCATTTTGCTTTCCATGGCTCGCTGTGCTGTCCTTAACTGAAGCTGAACCCTTTTCGTTAGCCTCCACGTTTCCGCCTCGTAGGTGAGTGCCGGTAAGATACCGCTGTTGAACACTTTGCTCTTGAGGGATATTGGCAACCTGCTATTCATGATCTGAGAGAACCTGCCAAATGCGCTCAACACCGTTCTTATCCTTCTAGTTATTTCCCTCTCATAATCCGGACCAGCGGTCACTATCTGCCCTAAATAGACCTTTACCACTCTCAGCACCTCGTTGCCAATTGTGAACTGATGTTCCCTTGCTAGACTGTTGAGCATTACTTTGGTTTTCTGCATGTTAATTGTTATAACCACCGTACTGCTCTGTCTGTCTAACTCATTGATCCTGATTTGCAGTTAATCTCCTGAGTGGCTCAGCAAGGCAATGTCATCAGCGAATCGCAGATTACTTGGGTATTCTCCATTAACTCTTATCCACAACTGTTCCCAATTCAGGCCTCGGAATACCTCCTGTAAACAGGCGGTGAATAGCATTTGCCAGATCATGTCTGCTTGCCTGACGCCCTTCCTTATTGGAATTTTATTGCTGACTTAATGGAGGACTATGGTAGCTGTACAGTTCCTATATATATCTTCCAGTATTTTGACATAAGGCTCCTATACACCCTGATTCCGCAATGTCTGTATGACTGCTGAGGTTTCCACTGAGTCAAATGCTTTCTCATAATCAATGAAGTCTATATATAGGGGTTGGTTATATCCTGCCCATTTCTCTATCACCTGATTGATAGTGTCAATACGATCTATTATGGAATATCCTTTTCGAAAGCCTGCCTGATCATTTGGTTAATTAAAGTCTAAGGTTGCCCTGACTCTATTAGCGATTACCTTAGTAAATATCTTGTAGGCAACGGACAGTAAGCTGATCGGTCTGTAATTTTTCAAGTAATTGGCGTCTCCTCTCTTATGAAGTAAGATTATATTTGCGTTCTTCCAAGCTCCTGGTACGGTCGAGGTCATAAGGCATGGCGTATACAGGGTGGCTAGTTTTTCTAGAAGAATCTCCTCTACATCTTTCAACAGATCTGCTGTTACCTGATCCTCACCAACTCCTTTTCCCCTTTGCATTGCCCCTAAGGCTAATCTTTATTTCCTCTTTCTTTACTGGCGGGGTGACGCATTGCTGTGTGCTACTATCTCTATCATTAACGATCTGATTACATTGGTTACTGTATAGATTTCTGTAGAACTCTTCAGCTACCTTAACAATCTTTTCAGCATTGCTAATGGCATTGCCCTCCTTGTCTCTTAACGCATACATCGGGTTTTTCCCAATGCCTAGTTTCCACTTCACCGCTTTTACGCTACCTCCGTTCGTTGGAGCGTGCTCGACTCTCTCCATATTAAACTTCCTGATGTCGGATACCTTGCGCTTATTTATTCTGCGTCTTTATTCACGGTTAAACCTTGAGCCGTCGTGGCGGAGTGGTAGCGTCTCCGCCTAAAGCGCGAAATACCCTGACTCGATTCCCAGCCTCGACAAGGGGTTTTGTTTTATTCAGTGAGTGTGCGGGGAGTTGACAACGCGGTTGGTCACGTGACCGGTCACGTAGTTTGTCACGTTGTTAGGCTTCCAGAGGATGCGCAGACCGTCGAAGTGCGCGCGGTGGCGGCCCCGGCGAGCTAGCTGTGCGCTTTGTGACGTCACTTCTCCTCGCACATGCGCAGCACGGCTTTCCAGGAGCCACGCGAAACTGGTCAACCTCGGCCAGTGTAATTTACGCTACAAAAAGCAACCATCCCAACAGTTAGCTTTTTAAAGTACTGTCCGTACATCGTGCCGCTTTCGCACAACCGCGTAGAGAACTGCTCGTAGTTTACGGGGCACTGGGGCTTATCTATGCAGTCTGACGACGCTCCTGTGGTCTCTAGACAGTGCGTGCACTTGCGACAGAATAATGATAAGCCTGTGTGCATTAATTGCGCAGACGCGCGTGACGTCCAGTCTGCACCTCGACAGGTAGCCGAGAAATTTACAGGACGCTGCACGTGTGCCACCTGCGCACAGAAAGCAGTCGAGAGAGCCGCCGCGGTGGCTGAGTGGTTATGGCGCTCGGCTGCCGGCCCGAAAGACACGGGTTCGATCCCGGCCGCGGTGGTCGAATTTCGATGGAGGCGAAATTCTAGAGGCTCGTGTACCGTGCGATGTCAGTGCACGTTAAAGAACCCCAGGTGGTCGAAATTTCCGGAGCCCTTCACTACGGCGTCTCTCATGGCCTCAGTTGCTTTGGGACGTTACACCCCTATAAAACCAAAACAGAAAGCAGTCGAGCGCCCCACACCACACAAATTATGTCCCGTTATCGTACGTTACGATAACGTTATCGTACGTTATCGTACACGACAGGCGCGCGCCTTGGGTGCAGTGCGTGCATATGCATGTGCATGTAACTTCACAGTGATCGCTGGAGTGCGCTTCGGAACAGTGATCGGGAACCTGTGCGCGAGCTGCTTGCTTTTTGTTGATTTCAGATTTTAATTGTATTCTACTGGAATCAGAGACCCAACAAGGCTGCCAGTTCAACTTATGAATTCTACTTGATAGTACCGTTAGTTACTGTAGTTGCAACTGAACAGTCGAATTGGTTCTGTCTTTTTAACTCGATCAGCAAACTGCTTCCAGCGTATGATCGTGGCCAAGTGCATCGTCATCCGCACACGCGCACATCATGACCACTGCGCATGTCGCAGCCGGTGTAAATACCACTGCGCTGCATAAAGCGTCTTCCCTCTAACTTTTTGCACGCAGCCCTCAGAGGCTAAAAGAAAAACTTCATGCTGCACTTAAGCTCCACCATAAGGTTTGGTTTGGTTTGGTTTGTGAGGATTTAACGTCCCAAAGCGACTCAGGCTATGAGGGACGCCGTAGTGAAGGGCTCCGGAAATTTCGGCCACCTGGGGCTCTTTAACGTGCACTGACATCGCACAGTACATGAGCCTCTATAATTTCGCCTCCATCGAAATTCGACCGCCGCGGCCGGGATCAAACCCGCGTCTTTCGGGCTAGCTGCCGAAAGCCATAACCACTCAGCCACCGCGGCGGCTCCACCATAAGGATATGACGCGATAGCGTTAATGGCTCCCTTCAGCGGTCTGGTGCGATCTTAGCGCATCACTTCGCCTAGGTGCTGCCTTCATGTCCCTATGAATTCTTCATTTCCTGTTTTACAATCGTAGATTGCGGGGAAGTCCTCATACCACTCCCGGCGCAGTGGTGCAGCGCTTAAGCGATGCGACACTGCTCCTGTAGGTGGCTGTTTCAAACACAGCCACCGATGGAGCTTGTGAGACCCAGGCCCTTCTCGAGCAACCTCTCTTATCCTGTCATTAATTTAACTTCCACTTGCCACAGTGGGCAGTTTGTGATGACGTTACAAGGTCAAGTGACCGACGGGGCAGGAAGGCCACCTGATTTTTCACTCACAACGCCGAAGCCGGATTTTTTGCAGAAAAGGAGCCTTAACAATTTCGGTACAGACCAGTAATGTTCTCGGTAAAAATGAACTGTAGAATTGTGGCACTCGCCGGGCCTTGACCTGTGTGCCAAAAAAATACAATAGAAATTTGGTTTTGTTTGATTTCATAGTGTTTTGCGTCCCGAATCGACTCAGGGTACAAGGGACGCTGTAGTAAAGGACTGCGGATAATTCCGAACACCTGAGGTCCTTTAACGTGCACTTGCATCGCAGAGTACGCGGGCCCCTGGCATTTCACCTCCACCGAAATGCGACCACCACGACCGGGGTCGAACCCGCATCTTTAGGGTCCGCTGCCGAGCTCCTTAGCTATTAAGCCACCGCGGCGGCTGATGGCGGTAGTCAATACCTAATTACTGTAAATTTTTACTCCCTTTCTCTTAAGATCCTCCTTTCTATGGACAGAAACCGTGGACCGCCGCTGCGTTTACTGTAAAATGCGCATGCTCGTGCACTCAGGACAAATAAGGAAGCCGCAGTCAGAACACACCATGCCACCGAAACGAGGGTTGGACGCCAAGTGAACATTCGCTCGCAACCGCAAGCGGCTCAAAGTAACAGTCTGTAGCGGGCACGGTGCTTTAAATATAGGATTACGCATGCGTGCAAGTTTGCGAATCGCGCTGCCCGATGACTTGGTCGTCGGTAACGCCGCGCGTCTAGAGCGGCGTACTAGAGAGCAGAACTAGTCGAAGAAAGGGTACCTGTGTGAAACTGAAAATAGCACGCTAGAACTATGCAGATGTGAAGTGACACTCATATTCGCTACCTCAACATATAGTAAAATATATATACGGTACCGGCTGTCACTGAATCTCGCGTTGCACACTGATAACCTTCCTGTCATTATTTTTTTTCTTACAGCGCTCTGCTGGAATCGAGTTCGCCAAGAGACGGCTGTCTGCAGTACCCAGCCGAAAGAGTGATGGACCACCCTGTTCTCGTCTATCACCTGGAGCTGAAGACTGTGTCCGCCGAAACTGTCCTCTGTTACCTAAAATAAAATAGGAACAGATAGTAGAAATACTACAAGTGAAAAGGCATCTGCCATCGCTTCGAAGCTGTTATAGAGGTTTAGTCTACGATATCTTGCCCAGAACCTGTGTTCCGGCAGTGGTAGTGACTTGTAGGTTCCGTAGATGCCCCAGATATTTAAATAATTGACTCTGGAAGCCGACAGCGCCAACTTCACACAATATAGCATCTAAGAACTGCAGATACAATCTTACAAGTCCTTCCTTCCCGAAGAGAACTGCCAGATTCAACATCGGTTCAGCAAGCAGTACTTGAAGATGGGCTTTACAGGAACAACTGCCATTGTAGAGAACCAAAATGGCATCCTTTGCCAAAACATCGAACGATGCCGTATTTTTTCCTTACATTGTGCCGTTTTTTTTACAGCGCCAGTCGTTATTGGCGAAGAACACCAGCGGACACACGTGTGTTCGCGTCAGTGCATTCGGGAAATGGGAAGAGTGGCGAGGAGGAGGTCAGACGCTACGGCTGTAGGGCGAAGTGGGGGAGAGTGCGGGAAGAGGATAAAAATTAATGTGGACTAGCTCAGCTAATCCAGGATATACACAGCGAAAGCTGTCGGCATTCGTTGTGTTCATTGGCTTTGGCGTTGACAACGTTCTAGACGCCGATGGTTTTGAGGAAAGGAAGGACGCATGTACTATGCTCTTAGCGGCTGCGCTGCAGCTGAGAATATAAGCCGCACAGCAGGCCGCTCGCTTTGGGAGAAGGCGCAATGAAAGAACAAGACGCGGCTGGTGGACTTGTGCATAGCAAGCGGCATCTTCAGAACCCTCGGGAAGCTGCTTTTACCGACTGCAAAGTCATTGTCTGGCGTGAGGCTGCCACTGTACGTAAGAATGAAGCGCGGAAAGCTAAGCACGTGTTGCAGACGCCCGAGGTACGTGAAGAACGTCTCGCCAAGCGTCTTCACCCTCCACCAGCCGCGTCTTCTTCCATTGCGCCTTCTCCCAAGGCGAGCAGCCGCTCCGCGCCTTATACCCTCCGCCATGGCGCAGCTGCTATAAGCATAGCGCATGCGCAGTGAGGCGCATAGCTGCGCGGCTCTGCGCGGAGGCCGGCGAGGCGACGGCGCGCGGCGAACACACGCGATTCCGCGCAGCTGGTTGCCATGGCTACGGCGCACGCGCAGAAGTGACTGAAATGCGCCTGAAATGCGCTGCTAACTAGCCTAGTGTAGCTTTCGCTACAGAAAAAAAAACATAAGCCCGTGTGCTCTGCGATGTCCATACACGCTAAAGATCCACATGTCAAAGCAACTGAAGGTGCTACGGATACGGCGAGGAGGAAAAGGTGAATAGGCTATGTTGGGCGGCTGCATTATATAAGGATGAAGACGAAGCGCGCAGTATATGAAAGAAAAAGCAGTAAATTTTGCTGCGGCTAAAGCGACAAAGAGGGCAGAAGGATGTGCGCTGCGTGCTTGCTTAGGCATGACCTTGACCAGCCTTTACCTCTGGGGATAGGAGCCGGGCCGCCGCTGCGTTTCCTGTAAAATGTGCATGTGCCTGCACTCAAGAAAAAAAAATTATGAAGCCGCAGTCAGGACAGAGCCACCATGCCACTGAAACGATGGTTAGACGCTAAAGAAGAATTCGCTCGCAGCCGCGAGCGGCCTTAAAGAAAACAGTCTCTGGCGGTCACGGCAATTTAAATATCCCACTACAGCATATTCTTCGTTGCATGTGAACACTGTGTGCATCAGAGCTCTTTGTACTAATCGGCGTGCACACAGGTCTCTCACAATATGTGCCCTTGTAAACGATACATGAACTCAGCAGTGTGCGTTGATAGAGTAGACGTTGCAATAGTGATATAAAGAGTGGTGTGAGGCATCGTAGGTACCAAGGGACACTGCGCGCTAGCACGGCGTACAAAGCTTTCGATCAGAGTAACGATTTACTACGTGGTACAGTAATCATTGCATAATTTTACAGCAGAAGCTGTATGTCTTTCATTTATGTGCTCTTCCCGTTGCGCAGCCACGGGCATGTCCGTCCTTACTGATTTGCGCTACACACGCTGGAAGCGATGGCATGACATGAATGGCTTCGGTGGCACTGGATGGCGCAGCGAGCGAGCGATCTACGAGCGGGCACTGTGGCTTCGGGGAGCGAGTGCAATGGGGTATGGAACATGTGAGGAGGTAGTGCTAAGACGTGCTAGCACTGCGAAGAAGGCGATGCGACGAGGAGGCGAGAGAGAAGCGAGACTAACACCGTGCGCCAGTAGGGATGCATGGTGTGCTCTACGTCACATGTTTCAAACGCATGGCGCGAATTGTGCGGACGGGTGATCCTTCCAAGAACGAAGATGCGAGGAGGTGAAGCACTGCTATTAGTACTAAGAAGAAGAGGAGCATGGTATCGTGCGAACGCCGCGAGTACAGAATACGCTGTGCACTCGTCACAAGCCAAAGGGAGGTGGCTTTCGCAGCGTTTAGCAATTTTCGCTGCATAGCGTATACTATATACAGTGCGAGTTGTGTAGACAGATCTGCATGCTGGTCTCGACAAGCCCATAAATTTTTACATTATTAGCTTCACACAAAAATGTATTACGTTTGCACCATCGCTGCTGCTGTGATGAAATGATATAACTTTGGTCAAAGGGCATGTGCCAGTGGCTCTAGCAGGAGTATAAACTTTGTGCTGCGTCATATTTTCTTATTTGTTTAATTGCTATGGTCCGTGCGTCGTGCTTCTTTGCCCGTTACTCAAGTTAGACCTGTCCCCTGAGTTGGTAGCGAACAATGAATGGACAACGAGGGCCGTTTAAAGTTGTCCTGTGCTTATGGGGTACCGCGTTCGTATTACAGAGATCACTCTCACCGAGAACAGAGCTTTTATAAGCTAGAAAAGACCAACAAACGAAATGCAGGTGTTGCCATCACCGGCCAATTTCGAGACTAAACTGCGCGTTTCAGCACCGATTTTTGATCATGTATTTCTGAGGCTATGCTACACCGCCATTCACTCCAAAATGGTGGTAACTAGTCCTTTTTGGTGATGACGTCATGAGTTAGCACCAAGTGATGGGAAACTTCTCAAATTCAATTTTCTCAACCACAAATGCTTCATTTGCTACCGGAAAAGAGCCAGCGTCACCAGAAAGAACCAGAGAATTATTTTTTTACTGAGAACAATAATTGGATGGTGTTCTACTTAGTGCTCTTATATGTTTAAGTGAACCAACTGTTCCAGCTGGATTCATCCGGGTATTCCAGTTGAGCTTCCAATTATTGCCAAATTGCAAATGGACATTTTCCAGTTGGAAACTTTAATTGGAAGGAAATGTTTCTTTTTCACTAGGTTCTCATCCACTTGGAAGCTGATGACTGCTCTGCTGTAATGCGACTTTAAGTTTACAGTTGGGCGCACGCAATTGAGCGAGTTCCAAATCGAACACTCATCCACAAATATGCGAAAACTGGTCTTGGGGAATGTAAAGGCGCAGTGACTGTTTCACACTCGGTCGAGGCATCAACCTCAACGTAAGGGAATGGAGGTAGGACTAAGTGAGAGAAGAGGGATGCGCGCGCAGTACCGAAAGCTCTCCCGATACACCGTACGAAAATCTGAACCGAGAAAATGGCGATGCCTGAAAAAAAATGGCATAACAACTAATATACCTGTGGCATGCTCTTGCTGGTGTCCGTTTTCATGCTGGGGCTTTCATGTATTGAGAAGCGCCATTTTTGAAACTTCCAGTGTATGATTGTCTTACTCTGTGCACAGAAACGATGAGCGAGGGCAGAAAATACCAGAGAAACCAAACAACACTGGCTTTAGTGTGCAAACTTGGTAGTGTAGTGGGGGATCGCAGCTGTCATTCGCCACAAGTGACGCTGCTGTGCAACAGGCTCCGGCGGCTGCAGCGGTAGTCTGTGCGCTTCATTAGCGGACACGAGTGGCAAGTGCATTGACTGGCTGTTAATAACAGCCAGCGACACGAAGTCTGGTAAAACTGGTTATTTCCCTTTAATTCTGTTCAGTTCTGGTCATCCACGACGCTACGTGTCATATTCCAGGAACCCAAGGGCCTGCTATCACTTGAGGCAACGACTAAGAGAGAAAAGAAAAACAAGCAGGAATTAAGTCGTTGATTATTACTCTACACAAAAGTCTGTTTCGATCGTGTGTTTTCGTGTGCATGAGGACAAAAAATTATTGTGGGACTCAAATAAAGAATAAAAAATACAGCTTCCCTGCCCGTGCCACTGAGTATAACGGGCTTTGTGCACGAGGACAGACAGAGAGACAGACAAACTGTATAAGCTGAGTGGGAGGGGCGGAGCCCCACCTAATGCCGCAGGTCAACCCTGCCGTATGGCCAAGAGCTGATGTGCTTCAGCAACCCAGCCGAGCCTGAAGGCCTGGCTCCGACCTGCGCAGAGCAGTCTCCATCTACTGTTCGGTAGCGGTTAATGGGGAGAGGATGATAAGGCAGGCCCTGATGATGTGGGTTAGGGAAGCGCGTCAACCGCAAGATCTCCAGCTGGGAGAGTAGATGGTCGCGTAGATATGGGAGATAACTGCGGGATTTGCGAGGGAGTGGGTTTGGAGCTGGCGCCAGATTTAGTGCCTGTGGGGCATAGGGTCCTGTTTGCCGGTAGGCAAAGTCGGCGGTCAATTCGGTGATATCATGTGATATCGCGATAGGTGGAATACCGCTCCCTTGCTGGACTCACTCCGTGAAGGGTATCGGGGCTGGGCTCGGTCTGGTTAGTGATGCCTCGGGCGCGTGAGTGGGCCGCATCGTTTCTTGGGAGCGAGGATTGCGCGGGGGTCCAGATAAGCTGGATGGTGTGGGTGGGGTGTTTATATTGTAGGAGGCGGGAGGTGATGGGAGAGATCCGACCTTTAGAGAAATTATTGACTGCGGCTTTCAAGTAGCTGATAATGGGTCTTGTAATTTCTTATCAATGTGTTTGTTGCCGATCTTCCGCGTACATTGACTGATTTTCTTGACTTTCCTCGCATTGCTTAAAAAAGTAAGTTTTATTTTATTCTAAAGAACGTGCTGGCGAATCCAGCGATGTGACCCCAGGACGAAATGCGAGGTACGCTTATTAAACAATTTAAAAAGTGAATTGGCATTTTCTAGCGTTCTACAAGACCGGTATAGGTGCACAACACACAAAATAATCCGATGCAGTAAGGGTTGGGCTTTTTTTTTTCACGTGTGAGCCAGCTCATCGTTATTTTTATGGCCTTGCGGTATCCAGACAACATAGTACAAGAGTGAAAAACACTGAATTTTAAGGACTGTATATTTCCCAGATTATGCACGAACGTATGGCAGAGCAGACATTCACTTATTGCATGCCAGAAAAAATAAATGGCGCGCTCAGTGTAAGCGTTAAGACCGTTGTGACAAAAAAGGCCATGCACTACCTTTTAATATAATAGTTCAAGTACTACCTAATAATGTTTGATTAAGGTGCTTGGCGATGTGACCAGCGAGAAAAAAAATAGAGAAAGCGCGAATGATTATGAGGGCGGATAGAGACTTGCTAAAAGAAGGGAGACAAAACGAAGGCAAATGAGGCAGAGTAACAAATTCAGAACCGAGAACGCGTGAAAATACCACACAGTGCGCTGCAGGAGAAATTAAAAATGAGCACTCCCTCGAGTTGCTAGAAATCTCTTGAATCAGCGAGCAACTTTCACAAAATCTCATCGCGATAGCTGCCACGATTTCACGTAGTTCCTGCAATTGCTTACATGGTTCGATTTTTTTCCATCATCATTTTATTTTATAAAACCAATACACCAAAACTTAATTGGACCAATAGCCAGCTCGGCTAGTGAAAGAAAATACATGCACAAAAAGACGTGAGATGCTACAATAGCGGCATTGCACATATTAAGATTCGTTTTTTTTTGAACTGCAAATGATTTGTATTTGTAATTTTATTCATGCAGTGTATTTTTAACAATAATAAATGGGAACACCTGTATCTGATTCTGTGAGCAGTTTCTTAGCGTATATGCTGCAAGCTGTAAGTTTTTTTTTTTTAAGAAAGAGCGAAAATACTGCTTTTACATGTCCTGTACCAAAAGATGCCATACTAACGTATAATATTCAGAAAATCCCAACTTGTCACGCTTTCTGTTGAAAAGCCAGATTTCTACTTGAATTTGAACACAAAATAGAGCCATTTTTACCCCTTTAATCAAAAAAGAACGGAAACCGTAAGGAAGGAGTCTATGTTTTGGCAGCGTACATTGTGTGGACGTTGTCTAGTCTGATTATCTGTGCTTTCGGGTTAAGCAGCTGGCGTCCTATTCTCACCTATAATGCCCGGTCCAACATTATTGTCCAAATTATGCGCTTTGTCTTCACCAAGTAATCGGTATTAAGCCTTCAAGTACAGTTGCATAAAAACAAGTTTCAGCTGTTTGAGTTTTTGCCCTCCGCTGTGGACTCGTATTTATATTTTGATAAAAAGATGCAGACCTGTTGAGGTAATAGACAGCGCTAAAACGTAGTTGTCTTTACCTGGGCTCTAGATATAACGGTGGTACCGTTGTTTAATTTTGGTGATTTCTCTCTATACCATCAATCCGATAAATGTCTCGTTTTACTATGACATTGCACCAGCTGCGCTTTATTTAGCTGTTGTTAAACATGATGGGGATGATGATGATTGCGGCACTTCATTATGACCTTGTAAATATAAAACATGATTCATCTTTTTTATTATACCCAGGTTCAAAATTCTATAAACGTTGCTCGGAATTGGGGGTGAATTTCATTGTTCTAGCGCACCCGTACATCTGAAACTCAAACGGGCATGGTGCATAGCCTAGGGCTCACTTCCCCCAAAGAATGTTAGTTTTAGGCAGACAGCTGTATGCCAGCAAAACGTGGCATGTGAATACTTCTGTGTTCAGTTTAACTGTTTATCAACTGATCAATTTTAAATTTCAATGTTTCAATTGTAAATGTAGTTCAGTAATATGTAAACACCAGGAGTGTATCTGTGGTGGTAGCTTGTATGTTCTGTTCTACATGCCTGTTGCAACAATGCTATAGCGTGTATCTTCGAAAAGTTATGCTCATTTTTCATGTATACTAACACTTTATTTAGTCAATGTTTTGATGTGTTTTTTTATATTGAGACATGATGATCTTGGAGAGGATAAAAGGTTAGAAACGTCTATTACAAATGCTAATAAGGACATGAAAATGACCGCTTCCGGACATCCAAATAAGATTTTTCAGTGTTTCACTTCGGATCATTTCTGGATTTGCGGTGGACATCCGCGAAGCGTCCCACTTCGGATGTCCCACCTCGCACTCCTCATTGATGTCCGTGGCCTATACTTGTGTTGTTATGGCTGGCACTTCCACTTCGGTTTGAGTTCACTCTTTTAATGTTCCCTAATGTTTATATTGTTTTACTGTCTTTTAGTGCTTTCTGTCGACGGACGGCCTCAATGCCGACATTAATAGATCCCATTGCCCATGATCGCATGCATTAAATTTATTCGTGCAATAAAGTCACTAGAAAACTTGTCTCTGTGGTGCCTCCCAAAACCTTTCTGGTACATGTCTCAGGACTCTATGAGCAGCGGAGGAAATGGAAAATCTCTGGAAGATGCATTCAACGACAAAAGATAAGTATTTGGCAGCTGCTTCGGGTTGCTGAGCACTGAGCCCTGCCTGCACCGCATATGCTTCGCAACCGAAGTAAACTCAACTTTCTCCGAGGTCAGGCGAACGCGGCGGAGGACATCCACGTAGTGTGGGTTTAGTACTGCGCGAAGATTTGTTGTGACCAACTATTCAGCTGAATTCAGTCTTCCAGCTGGTTTTGCAGCAGTCAAATCATACGAGAGTTGCTAGTGTAGCTGATGCTGCATTGCTCGAAGAGACGCCAAAAATACTGCTCTACTAGGCTACACAACTGGCTCCTTAGCGCCCAAATATCGTTCGGCAGTGTTCCATAGCGGTCAGTATTGTCTCATAGGTGTGACACTTGCTTCCATCGGTCAAAATTATTCATAAGAACGCATCATTTGCAGCAATGACAGAAAATAAATATGAAAGCTCTTTTTCTGTTTAAACAAGGTCTAGCTAGGATTCAACTTCGAAAGTTGTATGAGGAGTGAGGACAGCGTGCAAAGTGGCGTCGTTATCACTAAGACTTTTGGATGAGCTGCTAAATACCACATGAATGAATACGAAAACAGAATGCCTAGTGGGCGCAGTGCCACTAGGTTCTTTAATGACTCTGTTACTGCTACAAGCCTCCTCAGGCAGCCTAGACCTGAGCGGCCATCGTATTCGCGTCCCGACACCTTGTGCATTGTGTTCTCACAGAGCACAAAACTGGCAAAATAAGAGTGGTCTACCACAACATCCAAGGGTAGCAATGATCTGTGGTTGAAATCATCTTCGTGGAAGGATGCATTTCCCAACTGACTGCAGCAGATATTAGTTTTATAATAACACTTGTGTTGTCAACCGACTTTCTGAAAGGGTACCTAGCAGTGTGGATAACATGATGAAACACGGTTCAGAGAAATTTTTGAGAGATTAAAACGGTTGGAGGTTCAGTGATTTCCACACGATAAGCACTGATAACGCCACGGTACATATTGTTGAGTGGGCCTACATACGCTACGTGCTAATGCTAACGAGCCTTTAGGTTTTTGGGGTGGCCACTCCTCGTGGCGAAAATAAATCTCAGCGCATGCACATAGAATAGATGTCATGCTCTGAAGTTATGTACGTACAGCCCATTAATGACGTCAAGGTGCGTTTTTTTTTTCGAACTGACGTGCCGAAGATTTTAACCAATGGCTCGAGCAAGTTCTGACAAGTGTAGCATCACTTTTAATTCATTTTACTACTGTATTAGATGTATTATTAGTTTTCTTTCAAGTGCTAGTGCTTTATTTTTCCTTTCTCACTTGCATTTTATGCTGTACAAATAGTTTGTCAGATATGAGCTTTAGTCGCACTCTCTTACATTCCTCCCACCCCGCCTTTAACTTAAGGGCTATGTCCACAGGCCCATTATCATTGCCTTTTGATTATATTACGCGTCATCTTACCAATGTTCCTTGCCATGAGGACAGTGACAGTGAATAAGCAAGCGAATTTGCCTCTGTGTTCCCATCCGTGTTCACAAAAGAAACTGATGCACCACTGTTTGTCACAACTGCCAGTCCGATGTCTTTTATGCCTTCAAACACATTTTCTGCACACGGCACCGTTCGTATTATCGACGGTAGTGGAATTTCATGTTCAGCAGCCGCTGACAGAATCACCTTCAACCTCTCGAAAAAAATATCCAATATGTTTCATCAGATTTATTATTAGCCGACTTATTGCGCTGTCACTTCTCACAGGCAGCCTACCCAGTGAAAGCAATGTGGAGAATGTCGTTCCAGTCTTCAAATCAGTTCACAAAAAATAACCGAACTGCAGCCTAATCCAAATAAATTCGTGCCGTACATACATATTCAGCTTATATTCGCGCAGTGATTGAACCTAGAACGCTCATCCAACTAACGTCATATCATCGGCTAACAGAATCCTTGGATTCATAAAACGTCACCTCCCGCGCCGCTAAGCTTAAAATCAAAGGCGTATAAGTAACTTATTCGATCAAAGCTAGAATTTTACTCTCCAGTCTGCAGCCCTAGCCAAATTTAACGAATTTATTAGGATCAGAACAAAATCAAGCACACAGATTCATTGATTCTTGCTGCTCGTACAACGTGAACATAGCATGGTTAAAGACAGGGTTAGGGCTATCGAAGCCCGCTTGACGTCATCGAATTGCTAGTGTGTGCTTATCTCACTTCGCAATGGTCACCTTCATGTTGGCCGCTCGTAGCATCCCACTTCAACCTTTACTGCATTATGTTGCTCTCACTCAGCTCGCAACCCTCACTGGAATGGTTATCCACATGGCGTCGTCTCAATCGCCTGCCCATCTACCGTTTTGAATCTTATACTCATCGTAATTAAGCGTGAATATATGTGTACATCACTTAGGCTTTAATTCTGTTATCCATCTTTTGTGAAAAATCCCAAGGCGCCCCAACATCGGATGTACTAAAGGCAAGAGAAGATGGCTTAAATTGAGATTCATTAAGAGCAGAGTAGAATATTCAGGAGCCTATGTAGCCAGTTGCAAAACGTTTTCATAGTAGCTTTTCTCGGCCACACGGACAACACCATTTCAAACTCGGCGCTTCTGTGCAGCAACACTGTGGAGCCTATATGAGGTCACCTGGCAGTTCACAGATGGCGCTGCGTGCATCGAGGCAAGCACTGTGAGTTGGTTGCGCTGTTAGCAGGACGGCTCGATACTCAGCACCGTAGCAGCTGTGTACGTAGACTGTTAGAGGACATGTGAGGTGCGGATATAAGAGGTAAGAAAGAGGAGGGGGGGGGGGGAGGCGAAGAGGAGGTACTGTGCGAGTAGTTATCAGTTGGAGAACAATTAAAAACAAAATACTTTCAATGAACCAGGTTCGTAAATTGCATTGCGCAAATGAAACCACCCTCACTGACTTCCCCCAACCGTTCCCTCCAAGAGCCACACATATATCTGCCCCACAAATACGTCCTGCTAAAATTTACCATAATGTTCGAGCTATAGCGTGCGCCCTGTGTACATTCTGCTGGGCTAAATCCTCGTTGAAAAAAAATTGGCGGTGGTTTAGCTCTGGTTCAACCTGGAGCGATGCAATAGCTACAGTTGACCGAGTGGAACTTGGTCACCTGACCAACAACATGACGAGCCACGTGAGCAGCCACGGAGCCGCGCCGCCGGCAGCTGCTCCGCACCACGTGACCTACCACGAGACAGCGTTGCGGCGCAGCCACGGGGTGGCAGCGCAGCCACAAGGTGACGGCGCAGCCACAAGGTGAGGGCGCCGCCACGCTGAAGGCTCGAATTGCTACCGTAATTTAGCTATCGCTTGAAAACAAAACATCTACTTGTAATTGAAAGGAAACTGAAAGTAGTGCATTAGGCTCTTATTTGTCGTGTCCAATATGAGGCCAACTGAAAGCATCCTCCTCAAGTTTTCAGACTGGTGTGTGATTGATGTTATAGCAGATGATCTAAAAGTCTAAAAATTTGCACATGCAAAGGGTTTAGAAGCAAATACTTAATGCCGTGCAATTAAGTAGCGGAAGAGTCAGGTTCCATCGTTTGCCAAAACCAAGGCTGCGCTATCGATATTAAAGCGCGGGACTGATAATTATTAAATACCAAGGCGGGTAGGGGTAAAAAATTGGCGGTGGTTTAGCTATGGTTAAACCTGGTGTGACGCGATTGCTACAGCTGGCCGAGTGGAACTTGGTCACGTGACCAACTACGTGGCGAACCACGTGATCAGACACGGCGCCGCGCCTCCGGCAGCTACTCCGCATCACGTAACCAACCACGTGACAGCGTGGCGGCGCAGCCACTGGGTGGCAGCGCCGCCACGCCCAAGGCTCGGAATGCTACCGTAATGTAGCTATCGCTACAAAAATGCACTACGTGAGAGATCGCAGAGACGAAGTTCAGGATGTTCCCAGGCTTTTCAATGTCCCCATCTGCTCTTAGGCCGAACAAGTGAGAGCAGCAGCTGAATAGCACATGTGCCCATATTCCCCAAAAGCACCTGAACTTTAGTCCTCGTATCCCTTATGGTTCAAGCCTAACTTTGTTTAACCAGCTAAAGACATCGCATCGCAGTACAACGGCACCGCCAACGCCCTTTGCCCTCAGTAACTTTCCGTATGCAGGTATCATAGTAAAGGTCAAAGGAAACTGGAATGCTACTGTCACAGGCATGTGAAGCATTTTGGGTGAACGTATATGTGTGAACCAGACGTAGGGGTCCTCGAGGCGAGAACGTCTATTTTACTCATATTTCCAAAAATTGCAGGATGTCTGAAACAGGCAACCGTTTTTGTTCTTGAATTTGGGTAAGCACGTTTGGTCTTACTAATAACTTTTGGGCCGAATCGCAGCCCCACAAACTGATCAACTTAAGGAGATAGGCGCGGAAGCGCGCATTGGAAATGCAACAACGGACGAAGCAAATAAAGATGCGATTGGTGGAAGAAACTCTGAGGCACATGCATGTAAAGACATCTTCGATATATTCAGCAGATGTTCATTAAAACTTCAGCTCACGTCGATGTGAGCGAATGGCTAAACAGACACATCTTGTATGCATGCTGTGGTTCTTGCATCACGCTCTTCCCTGCAAAAGATGCAAGTTACACATTAAGTCTGGGAATTTTAAGGAGCTCAAAGCCTCCAGGCATGAAGAGGGGGAGAAGTTTGTGCATTTTTAAATTTGTGACTGTCGCTCAGTCGACACGGTGAGCACAAACCATTCTCGATTTTTATATGCAATTACAAGGCTGAAAAACCACTTACATGCACGCAGAAAATGAAATGCAAGCGCTTATTTAATTGCTTATGTTGTGAAACAGACACACTGCAGCACTCGCACAAATGACAAACACCGGCGTCAGCACGCCTGGTATTGCTCGACGAGGACCGCTACCATCTTACAGTCGCTGGGGAAACCGTGCAAGCGACGGCGACAGGCGACGAGCCAGACGCCAGCAGAGATGTACATTCGTTTAGTGGTTTTGGACTTCGGCTTTGTGAATAGTCTTCTAATATGTCACCTCGATCTGCTCTTAAGTGAGCAAGCTATCACCCGCATACTCGCTGCCTGCGATCCCCCAAACACCCTTCTTCCGATCACAGAAACGCAGCGGTACGTACCGGCGATCAGGCGCAGTATCACGCTTACCGGTTGATATGCTAGTCCATTTTGTTGTGAAAAAATCTGAATTCTCGTTCACACTTTGTGACTTGGCGCCACGGTCACAGCAAAAGCAATATTTTTTCATAACTTATATGGGGCCTACAATTCTACAGCAATGATTCCAATGCCGTCACACCTGCTGAGAAGAAGACGTGGTTCAACTCAACACGCAAGCAGGAACAAATGACAAATCGGAGGTATACGCCAGCCCCTTCTGGGCACAGAGCGACGCTTTTTTTAACAGACTGAAGAGGCCACGGCGGCATGGGCAAATCTCTTCCCTCGACGATCCAGCTCATAGCTCGGCCATTCGCGCGACAGCTCACGTACGTTGAGTTCAAACTCCCCCGGGTGAGAGCTTAGAGCGAGCCGAAGTGTCCGATCAGCCGTCGCCACACGGCTGCGGCACGGACTCAACCTCCAAGGAAGAGATCTCCTCGCCGCCAGGAAGCAAACCTCTAAGTTCAAGAAACGGGCACCTACACAGCGCAGTTAAGCACATGTACCGCATGTTTGCGTGCAAACAACCAAGAGTAATTGTGCAGTTCGCACGCTGTAACCTAAACGACGTGTGCACAGCGGTAAAACCGAAACACATGGTGTTTGTTTATCCCTCGTGTAGGAGGACAGACACACTTCACTGCCAACACACTCTTGCTGCGCGTACGAGACCCTAGTCGCCCGATTTCTGGCATTATTCAGGCGGTGGGTAAACATTATTGAATAAAATATCTAACTACCGTTGGTAATGGTAACCCAAAGAACATAATGAGGACAGTACAAATGGTTGCGCTAACGGCATAACACGGCTTATTCCAGCGAAAAGCTGGCGTGGTTCTCCGGGCGCACGTCTCGTCGTCTATGCGCCGTTTGCGCTTAGAGGGAGGAGGCAGCGACTTTGACGCTTCCCCATCAGCTAACGTGGCTGTCGACGAGCAACAACGTCAGAAACTGCGTCCCTGAATTTTCTACCCCTATTTCTTCCCTTATTGCTCCCATCGACACCCATATATTCTTTATCTCAACTTTCGCTCCTGGCCACTTCGATCGGTCACCTTTGACTTTCTTCATCCACACCACGCCTCGAGATGGGCTCCGTATAACTGCTCACTCCGTAGAAGTGGAACTCGTGGTTCCACCACTGCAGAGAAAGATTCAGCGACAAATGGTACACAGTTGGAACGCAGGGACCTCAGCACACGGAAACGCCTCTCGCAGCGTTCAATAGAAAACGAATCTCAATGCCGTTAGGTCGTTCCACACTGACAGAGGTCACACAAAAAACATTATACAACGCATAATTTTTGTATGAATGAGAGAGCCTGCGCTGTTTAAATTTTTCCCCGCTTTTACTGCCTTGTGCAGAAGTGGTATATACACTTATGGTTGCATTGCTCATCGCTTTTGTGGCGCTTTCAGCGTTTACGCCACGCAGGAGCGTCAAGCATCGAAACGAGCGAAATGACGTCCTTCGGTATGGAAATGGTCTCCTTCTCGCCTGTTTGGGCACTAAGCGCTGCTGGAAAATGGCGCCGTAGTGAAGTCTGACCAAAGCGCTTGTGTTATACACCCTTTTTACTCCCGAACCTAACCACGTCAACACAGACATCTGTCACTGTATGTTAAAGAGCCCTAGCTGGCTGAAACGAACCCGGAGCCCTCCACTACAAAATCTTTCATTGGGTCATGTGCGACTCTGAGACGCTGAACCGTACCATACCATAACATACCACACCATACCATACCATACCATATCATATGATATCATACCATACCATACCATACCATACCATATCATACCATACCATACCGTAACATAACATAGCTTAACATAACATAACATACCTTATGGGTAAACCTATCGTTAAGTGCGCAGGAAGTATGCACTGAGCACGCTCTATGATTTGCACTCATCCCAATGGCATGTCACAAGAAACTGCGCCTTTGGATTCTTCATAATATATCGTAATTGACGGGCTTGTCTCGTCGAAACAGGGGCCATCTGCTCTTCTCATTCATTTTACCATGCTTTTAATGCTTCTTTTCTTCATGAATTAAACAACAAGAGGTTCGTATACCCTGGCAAGGAGCATTATGCAGTAGGGAAAAAGAGGAAAGAAACGCCTTGCGACGGCAGCAGGGAAGACTCCCGAACCCATCATGGATCAACCCCCCCCCCCCCCTCCCCCTCCCCAGAGACGACGAGCAGCGAAGAGAGCCCGCCCCTCATTGAAAAACCAATTTGTGGCCGCTTTTGAGTACATCAAATGTACGAAGCGATTTATTCCTTTACATCCCTGCCCTTCGTTATGTTTTTAGAACGCGCCTGCGTTTGGGGAGTCTTCTGTCAGCCGGTCACTCTTTAGAGTGGGTTTCGATCACCGCTTAGTTACGGACCTTGTTCCGCTATAGAGATGACGCACCGTGTCGGTCACGTCCACTGTGCGATGGGAGAGCAAAAAAAAAAAAAAGGCCAGACAAATGCACTGATGGTAAGGTGGATGATAAGAGCAAGCTGATCGCGTTTCGCGCTTTTGCATTTGCTTTTCTCTACAGTTGTGGCTTGCTTGGCGTATGCGTAATGCGTTTTGAAGGTCCTACCACAGTGCACCAAAGATGATAAAATCCGGAAAATTTCCGTCCTTCACGGATTGTCGACACGAGGCGCACAACCGAAATAAGTGTGATTCAGACGCTGTAAATGCCGTTGCCTGGAAGGTTAATTACATTCAGTGCGGCGAAATTCCCTTGAAGCCACGTGCGATAGCAAACAAAACAGCAAAACATGAAAGGCTTGTCACTGAATTACAAGCGGCGGCAAAATAAAGCGAGGCATGCCACAGCCGCAACAAAAAATGGGCAAAACTGCACTGCCGCTCCATCTAAACTCGCACATCAGTTGTTGAGACCTTCGTCTGCGCATTCGAATCCTGTCGTGGTCGCAGCCGTATATTTTTTTTTCGCCTTTCGGCGAACAAGCTGCCGAAATGCGATCTAGCAGAAGGACAATGAAGAATTAAAGCAGTAAAAGTGTATACCAATGAACATTTGCGATTTATCGAATAGAGGTCTGCCTCTGCGCTTAAATCATTTGTTTTTCGAAGCCTGCAATAGGCCGCGGCACTTGTCGTGGGACACGGCCGCTTGTATACGCTCGACAGGCGGCTTGACATTCGGTGAATATGTGAGCGCTGTTGGAGTGGGCGTCATTCATTTTTATGGCGGGAAGACTCCTGCCTCCTATTCTACGTCGGCGTCAGACAAACCGACCCCAACCTACAGCACTCACATTGCCTACACTCAGCACTTTACGAAGACAAATGTTCATGGTGCGGCGACACCCCAGCACTAGCACGTATCACATGGACATGTCCCCAAAAACCCCACCATCTAAAGCCGCGTAATGCGGCTCTGGAGCTTTGAGAGGTGAAGCTGACCAGCGCACGCCTACGCGACCAGGCAGCGCTCCTTATCATCGCCAGAAGGTCAGCTGAAGCCTACGGAACCCTAGACTGAGGGTCCCCACAAGGTGGTGTTGGTGGTAGTGGTTTTATTAAAAATAACTATAGTAAAAAGGAAGGAAAAGATTTTTGCTAGCCCCGGCATCTGCCATCGATAGTGAAGCACCTGAGCTGGGGCAGCGGAAATAAAGGACAGCAGGCAGAATGGAGAAATGAAATGAAAGAGGTGAGGGGACAGGAATAGAGGACAGGGGGAGAAGTAATATGTACAAACTATTTCCCCACAAGCGCCCAAGCTACCATCTTCGGTAAATGTTAGCTCAATCAATCAAACAATCAATGACGAAGGATACTGCAATTGTACCAATTTTAATGGTTCCGAATAATTTATCCAGTAAAGCTGGTGGCTCAAATTTTCCACTGAACATAACAACACCATGTTGGCAGTGAGATGGGAGAACACTGGTAGGTTAGGTTTCAGCTGTTTTTATTGATACTATGAAGTTGAATGACTAGCTTGAAAAAAATGTAGGAGCGGTCAGTTGGATTGATCTGGAGGAAATGCGATAGCTTGCTTCTTGCACTCGTCAGTGTATCCAACTTCTGATTCATTTTAAATTCTCAGTTCATTGCCTTTAGGTTGCCAATCTATCCCGGTTCTCAGAGTTTGCCACTGAGAGTTTGGCTTTCTTTCAAACCTCAAGGATTATCAGCACATGCCCCAAGCCAACTGCTGTCACACTCTACCCCGTCCAAAGAAAAAAAATGGTGACAATAGCACCATACCTCTACTAAGGGACGTAAACAAAGACCGGCGATTGTAGGAAAAGTTAAGAGAGAATTTCTCAAGCTTAGGACGAAGCGAATACAGCGGAGAGTTAAGCACGTACATGTCACGTACGCATTCAAGCGCGCACCCCTTCCGACCTGTCACTTAAAGCCGAAATCTTGGCAGGTTCCCTTACGGTGCTTGAAAAAGGCCTCAAAATCAGGAAAGCACTACGAATGCACAGACCGAAACTCGCTGCGCTTCGTTTAACTCAGCCCTTTTCTCATGGCGATTTTGCAAGGCATCCTTGCGACATACCCCTGGTGACGCAACTATATACGTCAACGAGTGAAAGCGCGGAGAAGAGCCGTGTGCAGGGCACCGTGCAGACCACGTGAGGAGAGCACTAATCTCTGCTGAATGCACATCAGTGAACTCAACTTTAAAGCGAGCCTTATCAATGCGCTGGGCGCGTGAAATTCGCATGCATGCAGTCTTTAACGCCTGCATGCTGCTCTTGTTACGGAAGAACGCTTCGCAAGTGCAAAAAATTTCCGTCCATATTTATTTATTTCCCTCAGGCGAAGAACTGTTCCGCTCTGAGGAAGCGCATTTATCATTTTCCACATTTTTTTCACTCTCTCCTTATTCCGCCTTTCTTACGTAAGCTTGTCTCTATGCATTCTTAGATTCCTCTCAAAACTCAGCTCCGTTTCACTTTCTGTTTTACACGTACTAAACGCATTTTGGAAAGGAAAGAGCAACAAAGGAAAAAGTCTCCGTCTTTTTGTTTTAGAGAGAACGAAAAACAGACTCGTGCAGGCGCATCGTAGAAAAACGCCAAGAAAGCGCACGCATTCTGCTTTGTGCCATGATTAGTTGATAACTCTCTGACTCCCTTTTGAGCTTTCCTATATAGGAGCTAACTCGCGCTTTTCCCCTCTTCGTCCTGTTATTCTTTCATTCCTCTTTTCTTTTCTTTTTTTCTTCTTCTTTTCGCTCCTTCGTCTAGCTTCTTCTTCTTCTTCGTCCTCCGCATTTCGGGTTTTAACGAGGCTCTCATGCAGGATGGGAGGACGGGAATGCTGCTCGCATCGTCGTCCTCATAACGACGTTCGCCGAGTCGCTCTGCTAACGAGCTGCCTGTCCGTGGTCTCCCCCAAGCAGACACGCGCGGAGAACCGCCGGCGGCGCCCACTCGGCCCGCACGGGGACAACGTCGACGAGAGCAGGGTGACGACGCGTTTATGCTCCATGCGCGCTCGGAATGGGCTTACGAGCTCGCGCGCGCGGCGTTTCTCTCGCCGCCGCCAGGAGGCGCTAATAAAAGAGCTCTTCGCTTCCTTTTTTTTTTTCTAGGGAATCAAGCAATGCATCTGAAGCATCAGGAGAAGCACCAGCATGCAGCAACTGCAAGAATAGCACCATAGTGAGAAGCAGCATGGGTAGAAATCTAATGGCTGGCCCGTACCAGGGAAACAAAAATCAAGCATGACAGCCATTGTCTCAGCCACTCCTGCTCGCCTGCAGTCGCGGCTTCCTTGTACGGGGACAAAAACGACGATTTTCAAGCGACTCGCCTGCAAACTTCTTCGCTTTAGAAATTTAAAAGGGAAAGAGAAGGGGGAGGGGGAGGCAAGGAGAGCTAAGTTTGTAAAGGCTTTTTGGATGTACGCAACCAACGGATGGTGCTGATGCAAGAGCAAGCGCTGAATAACGCGAGAAGATGAGGCAGCTCGTTGCACGCGCCAGCCAAGCGCTCCCATCGTAAATTTCGAATTAGACAAGACCGCGACACGACATATAACTCAAGCACCACTCTTCCTTCTCTTCCTAATTAGACGCGCCCAGGCTTAAGACGCGTGCGGCCTAGCGGCGCCGGCAGTGGCTGTTTCTTATGATTCATAACGCCTCGCGTTTTCCTAGACTGCCGTGTTTTGCACTTCATCTTGCCCAGACTGGCTCGACAAACGTGCGGGCCTCTGTTCTTCTTAACCTGCCTTATTACGACTGCCATCTTTCCGGAAAATTCTTCTTGATGTGTAAATGCTCAGCTTGGAATATAACGTGTAGTATGTACTCGTTCTCTCTTGCTTCCGCGAGCGAGCGAATGAGTGCGCGTAATGTGGTTGCGTCGTGCGTGTAATAAACTGCCTTCCCCGAGCATCTCTTACTCGTAATGAACGCCAAAGCAGACAGGCGCCAGGGCAATGAAGAAGAGAGCACGTTTTGGTGGGAAGATGGTGCGACAGACGGGGAACAAGTTATGGGTTAACTTCGTAATCAGGTTACATGTTACACTCGTATACGTGTCTTCTCGCCGCATTAGCCCCAACTCGTAAGCCTCCCACGTGAGGTTCACTGGGTTCGCAACTAGCGTCAAAAACACGTACGTGATGTAAAAAAGGAAGGCTACTTTTTTGTACTTCTTTGCTGTTTTCGGAAAACGAAAATGTGTGCGGAACGAAAATGTGTGCGCTTTGTCTCCGAAAATTTTGCTTAATGGCACACATATCCGGTTGAGTTATGTGTCACAGTTAGGTACAAAAACAAATATTGTACGGTTTACACGAGAGCAATTATACTGAAGCAATATAACATTATCATAATTCATAACTTCCTTGAGACAAAGCTTTACGTTGGGTAGCAGACGAAACCTCTGTAACCTTCGCGACGATATAAGCTATCAAACTTTGTTTTAGTTTGTTCTGTGCGTTTAGATTCAGAAAGGGGGAGAAAAAAACTTGGACTGTGTGCGAATAAAAACGAGATGTTGGATCTGTTTATAAAATCATCTAGAAATTCAAAGTACGACTCTTTTTGATATGACACAAGGATTGAAGCTAAACTCAAAAGATGGTTTCGCTTAGCTTACGAGGTTTAACATCCCAAAGGGACCCAGGCTATGAGGGACGCCGTAGTGGAGGGGTCCGGATAATTTCGACTACCTAGGGTTCCATATCGTGCACCGACATCGCATAATACGCGGGCCTCTAGCATTTCGTCTCCATCGAAACGAGACCGCAGCGGTTGGGGTCGAACACGCGTCTTTAGGGGTCAGCAGTAGAGCAGTAAAACCACTGACCCACCGTGTCAGCTTTACACTCATAAGAAAAGCCATAGAGGCACAAGGTACAAAGATAAAAAGTAAAAGATAAAAAATATTTTATGTAGCTGATTTTTCGGAAAGTAGTAAGCTGCGCTTTTATAGCAATTCTTTGAGTGCGCAAAGCTCAATCCCAACCTTCCGAAATATCTGAGCAGAAATTTTTTTCTTTTCTTTCTGGTGGAATAAAAACAAATTGTGACACGTGTAATCCCAAAACGCGCCGCAATAACTCTACGTGCTCCGCATGGGACATTTTTTCTTCGTGTCCTCTAGAATGTTGCACCCAAGCAGTGGCATGAATTTACCAAATGGTGAGCCTGATTAAGAGATTTTTAAGCAAACATTTCGGAAGAAAAAAAATGTCCCAAGCGGAGCACATAGAGTTATTGTTGCGCGTTTTGTGATGATGCGTGTCCCAATTTGTTTTTACTCCACAAGAAAGTAAAGATTTTACCTCGGATTTTAGGAAGGTTGGGATTGAAATCTGCGCGCTCAAAGAACTGCTATCAAAGCGCAGCTCACTACGAAACATCAGCTACCTAAAAATTTTTTATCTTAATTTAACCCTGCCGCGGCGGCCGCGTTTCATTGGAGGCGAAACGCTAAGGCACCCGTGTGCTGTTCGACGTCAGTGCACGGATCCCCAGGCGATCGAAATTATTCCGGAGCCCTCCACTACGGCACCTCTTTCTTCCTTTCTTCTTTCACTCCCTCCTTTATCCCTTGCCTTACGGCGCGGTTCAGGTGTCCGCCGATATGTGAGACAGATACTGCGCCGTTTCCTTTCACCAAAACCATTTTCTTTTTCAGGAGGTCACGGCCGGTGTCCGCTAAGGAGGACTGAATGCACGAAACTGCTCACACTTTACGGAATAGCAGTTGTGCGCGAGTCAGTAGCGTCCTAAAAGGTACGAAACCCAAACCACCGGTTGATTACGAGTGGTTCATTATACTCTCTAGTTAGGTTTGTGATTAACTAATGAGTCCTTGATTTTTGGCGAGACAGCGTGCAGAGAATTTATAGTGGACCGGGATAGTACTGTGCGTAACGTAATGTGAAGCGTAGCGAGGAAGATAAAATTCAGCGAATACTATATTATGAAAACGCAAATAACACAGTACACATAAGAGCTAGATAGGAGTAGCAAACCTATGCACAATAAAAAAATACAAACGCGATCATACGATGTGACGCGACAAATTTGCGTTACTAGTATTGGTTTGTACATTTCACGTTTATATTTATCACTTTCCATTTGCGTCTCAGGTGGCGGTCCCTGAGGGGAAGCCTCTGAAGCGTTACTGTTGGTGGGTGGAGCGTCTGGTGAGGTTGGCGGTCGTGGATTGAAGCGCGTAGGTTGGAGATAAATTTTTACCGGAGGGTGCTTCCGGAGAGTGCAGGCTTCAGACACGCGCAAAAAGAAACATACGCACGCACATGCATGCACGTTCTCACACACGCGCGCGCGCACACACATTCACACATGCACACGTACGCACACAGACACACGGGCGCACACGCGCGCTCGTACACACACGGCCACGGAATTTTGAGGGCAAGAAAACTATACTGCTAACGCAGAGAAAATGTATTCATTAACTTAAAATCTCGCTCTGCGAGCAAATTTTTTTAGTGTTTCCTGTAAATGATGCAGAGATGAAAAATAGAGCCATAATTCTGAAGATGAGGGCAAAGAATTCCGAACTGAAACGGCTACTTACGGGCATGTCATTTCACCATAACTAATGTAAACTTTCGGGAGTAGAAAAGTGTTATGGTTAGTGAACCGAATGCAGTACTGTTAATTAGATAGCTAGAATCAATGAGCTAGCAAGGAAGCCAGCTGTTGTATAATTTCAAAAGCAGAATAAATAAGAAGCATTCAAAGAGGAAATGAAGGGATAAAATTAAGCTGTTTTTAACCCGTGAATTAGTATTATCGAAGCAGTAGTATTGGTGGAAACGCAGATGGCCTGATTTTAGATATTTTGCAGAACCAAAATATGAAATCATTAGGTATTGTTCTGATGTGACGAAGGCCAAAGGCGTAGTAGAGTTATACAAGTGTGTGCTCTCGACATTATAGAAGAGCTTTAATGAGCGCTCCAATACCAAATGCGCACTTCTCTTTGAGATGAGTGATTCTGGAGGAAACGTGGTTTCAGGTGCGGAATAATTTCTAGAAAATAGTACACTCAGAGGGCGTACTTTTATACGAATCTAGAAAAACTGTGAGAACCCAACAAACCGCTGTATCACTAATTCTTGAAAATATAAACAATATTAGGTGGGTTAATAATCCACTGACAATCTTCACATCACTTAAAAACCATCTTGAAGCAAGTATTTAACTGCCAGTAGATCAATCGCAAATCGATAAGGTTGTGTCATTTTCTCATAAAGCACATAGTGTAGAAGTACGATGGAAGATTCCTTACTGCAAAGAATAAAGAGCAGGGGTCCTTCAACCGAACCAGGAAGTACGCCTTGGTTAATGAGGTTATTTTCAGAAAAAAAGCATTAGATATGTAAACACGATATTATCTGTGGCGCAGTAGCTTTTCAAAACACATATGGGAGATCCAAGTACGCCATACGTCTGCAGTTTGTTAAAAAAATGTTTAATAAAGGTCGCCAACGCCGCAGCCAGGCCATTTTTTCCGACATAGGGGTGATAAAGCTATCACGTTAAACGCTGAAAAGAGCGGCTTACGACCAGGCTGTGAGTGCTGTTGTCACAGGATGTTTCGCGCACCTTGGGAGGAAGTTAGATGCCTAGTACTAACAGGAACTGTTTGCTCCGCACCAAGATCAGCCGGCAGCGCACGCTTTCCCAAAGGCAAAAAAGTGATGACATGCCACAGTATGGACGTAAGAACCAGCATGCAATGACCTCCGACATCACGATAAAAGAAAAACTGCCCACAGCGTATTCAGTCATTTCTATTCAGCTCGAGGCCAAAGCTGGAAGGTTACCCGGCTTTGCTTTCTCACTGAGCATTTCCGGGGTTTGATTACCTCTAGCCTCGCAACCTCTTTTCTCTTAGATGTGGTTGTTAACCAGACGCCAGAGTGCAGTGCACCTGCAACACTATCGTGGAGTCGGCTTCATTTGTTCTCGTCCTCAGGCTCGCTCCCACGAGAGAATCTCGGTTAACGAGAATGCGGATGGCCTGCCAACACCGGCCTTCCGCATTGCACCTTTTGCTTGTGCATCGACTGGACGCACACTCAAGCCAACTGGATGAAGAGTGGCTCGGCTTCGATCTACCCGCTCCTCCTTAGTGGCTCACCTGCCTGCCTTACTCCCCCCCCCCCCCCCCCCCCCTGGCACCACTGATTTATCGAGATCCTGTCGAGCACATTTCACCCGTTGTCCGTAATGAGCCCACCGTGGTGTGAATTTGCCGTTCTTTTTCTCGACCCTCCCTGACCCTTTTCCGAGCACAGTTCATCTCATCCTCTTCCTCCCTCCCCACACGCACAAACACACATTTTTTTTTACGAACGCAGAGGAACAGCTCTTACTCAAAGGCGACATATCATGCCCTTCTGCGTCTCTCTTTTTTCTCTTTCTGTCTTACTATTTCTGTGTCCCCACTTACCGCAACCTTTCTGCCTGTAGCCTTTGTCGGCGCCTAGCAACAAATCGCTTTCTATAAACGACTGCATTACATAATACTTGCCGAGATGATTGTCCTGCCGACGCAATTTTTCTTCCTTTATAGCAATGATATGCGCTTCGTTTTATGGTAATATTAGTCGGATATGCGTGAAACCATGTCAGCTTGTCATCGCTATTCTGCGTTGTGTTCAGGTTATCATTTGGTTTGACCGTGTGAATATTTAAATATGCCACTTTTCCGTGTAGTAAACAATTGGTAGTGTGCGCATGTGGTGTCTCTTTCTTGTTAGAGTCTTTGTTGCGCCGCCATTCATTTCATAATGCACCAACTCGCCCTTCAGGCCGTTATCTTGTTGTAATCTCACATTTATTGTGCTTGTGTTCATAAATACAGTTTACACCACAGCCTGAACAAAGCCGTTCGCAGCCGCTTGGTTTCTTTGTGGATGTGACATCTGCCTAAGGGGAAAAACTCAGAATGAATGACTTTGTTATTCGACGCTGACGTAGGCACTCAGCGTGTCCCTTGGTTTCAGGGCCAACTCCGGTGGTTTTTTGAAAATTTTGTGTTGTTAATCGCATCACATTTCCTGAAGTCCCCTATACCCGGTGCAATATCGTTTCTGCAATAATTTTAAGAGTTAAAGCCAGCTGAGCGAAAACGAAATTGGCTCTCGACCGAATGACGGCGTCACAAAAACTAGCCCAATACGTCACGGATACGGTCACAAAAATTATCGTGTGCGCTTTCATTTGATAAACTGGCGACTGTAAGCGACGACGTTTTTATTATTTGTCTGAAATACCCAAAAGCAAGCTGCAAATTTTGCCCTTCAGCAAACACACAAAGAGCATCGATGGCCGTTTGTCCAGTGACGTCACACATGCAAAGTTGCCCGTAGAAATCTTCCCGATTGAGGCTCCATAATGGGAAATTTCAAAATTCATTTGCGCTAAAACAAAGCACCGTCCTGCAGCTATATTTGGCAAAAATGACTAAAAATCTACAAAGAAAGAGTCGTAAAAGTTGCAGTAAAATTCGAGGAGGTAGAGAAGAAACGCCGTATTTGCCCTTTAACAAATTAGTGGAGTAATAAAGTAGCGGGGGTGACTAGCGCGAAGATGCCATAGAAAAACGTCCCCACTAGTAATGCTGAGACAATAGCTGCCTTATTTCATTTTCTTCAGCTCAGTTTAACTAGCTACTGAAAAAGAGCATGTAGGCAGCTAAATTATTTCAAATGCGTCTCAACATGATCTCCGGTCAGAGAACCGAACCAGAATTGCGGCGCTGTAAAGTATTATAGCAGGTCACGAAAGTATTACGTCTCATATATATATATATATATATATATATATATATATATATATATATATATATATATATATATATATATATATATATATATATATATATATATATATATATATATACGTAAGATTCCATATTGTACAGACATCAATTTAAAAACAAAACCACCTAATAAACCGGAACAGCATGGCGAAAACAGCAATAAAACTGACGTCTCGCAACGACTGTGCACTATGGGTGCACAGAAAACAGTCACATTAGAAGAGGCAGCGCACTTAACGAGGTGTCATAGCATAGCCTTATTATTGCATAGTCGGCTAAAAGTGCCAGAGACATGGACAACTTGAGAAGAAAAACGCCTAATTTGAACATCATGCGATCGAACCGGCTCAGCACAGAGCGTTGCCATGGCGCTCACAGTTGCGGTCATTGTCGACGAGCGAGCAAATACTTAACCTAGAGATTCTCATGTGTATTTTAAATCTTCCTGAAGATGCTATAGAGATATCAGTAAATTTACAACAGAGTAGTATTTATTGTGTCTTAATTTCTCTGTTTGATAATAAGAGTGCTCTAAGTGTAAATAGTGTTTAGTGTAAATATTGTAGATACTGTATTTGCTTTACTCTTCGTCTTTTGAGATGACCCGATTTTTATCAAATTCATTACTTTGTTCAATAGCACCACAGCGTTGGAGGAGATACCACACAATAAATTACACAGAAAGGCACGCAGAGACAGGCAAGCAAAAACAGGCAGTAGCAGGCAGGCAGAGGCATGCAAAGGCAGGCAAAGGCAGGCAAAGGCAGGGAAACGCAGGCAAACGCAGGCAAACGCAGGCCAAGGGAGGCAGAGGCAAGCAGAGGCAGGCAGAGGCAGGCAGAGGCAGGCAGATGCAGGCAGATGCAGGCAGATGCAGGCAAACGCAGGCAAACGCAGGCAAAGGCAGGCAAAGGCAGGCAGAGGCAGGCAGAGGCAGGCAGACGCAAGCAGACGCAAGCAGAGGCAGGCAGAGACAAGCAGTGGGAAGCAGTGGCAAGCAGAGGCAAGCAGAGGCAAGCAGAGGCAAGCAGAGGCAAGCAGAGGCAAGCAGAGGCAGATAGAGGCAGGCAGAGGCAGGAAGAGACAGGCAGATACAGGCAGAGACAGGCAGAGGCACGCAGAGGCAGCCAGACACAAGAAGCGGCAGACAGAGGCAAGCAGAGGCAGGCAGAGGCAGGCAGAAGCAAGCCGAGGCAAGCAGAGGCAAGCAGAGGCAAGCAGAGGCAGCCAAAGGCAGGCAAAGGCAGACAGAGGCATGCAAAGGCAGGCAAAATCCGGCAACGGCCGGCAAAGGCCGGCAAAGGCCGGAAGAGGCAGGCAGAGGCAGGCAGAGGCAGGCAGAGCCAGGCAGAGCCAGGCAGAGGCAGGCAGAGGCAGGCAAAGGCAGGCAGAGGCAGGTAGAGGCAGGCAGAGGCAGGCAGAAGCAAGCAGGGGCAGGCAGAGGTAGGCAGAGGCAGGCAAAGGCAGGCAAAGGCAGGCAGGGGCAGGCAGGGGCAGGCTGAGGCAAGCAGAAGCAGGCAGAGGCAAGCAGAGGCAGGCAAAGGCAGGCAGAGGCATGCTGAAGCAAGCAAAGGCAAGTAGAGGCAGGGAGAGGCAGGCAACGGCAAGCAGAGGCAAGCAGAGGCAAACAGAAGCAAGAAGAGGCAATCAAAGGCAGGCATAGGCAGGCAGAGGCAGGTAGAGGCAGACAGGCATGAAACTTGTTCCTCCAATAACTTTAATCAAATTTAATATTAACACAACCTGACTGAAGAAGGTTATAAACTAGCCTTCGCTGGACCGGCTGAGAGTCCAAATCTCGCGCCTTCGCCATCCGTCAGGCCACGCGTTAGGAGAAAAGGTAAGAAAATTGAGGTGTGCTTTCCTCGCCGAAGACCCTACAGTGTTTTTCATTTTAAGTGTCGTATGCATAAGCACATCGAAAAGTATCCATATACCTGTACTTGTTAAAAACTGAAGAAAACTTAGTGGTCATATTCGCCGCCTGACATATCTGCACTGCTGCCTTACTTGAGTCAAAGGGACTTTTCTAGCAGTAACTAAGCAGCAGCTTTTTGCATAGGTCCTTCTTCGGACTGAAAGTTTTCAAGAAATGACGTGTTTTTTGTGATAACTGGCATTAGGTATACTAGTTTTGATCACAATGAACAGAACACCGAAATGGCTAACTCACGATTCATTGCATACTGAATAACAATTTCGCATCCCTCAGCTTCCCTTGAATCAATAAATGAAATGATGCCGGCCATGTCTTTCCATTATTCCCTTCAAAGCTCATTTGGCCGAGTGTTAGCTACCCTGCACTATATGGCTGTGGACGCACACAAACATTTTTATGGAAAAGTTTAACTAATCGCTAGAAGACTTGCTGCCATGTGCAGTTACCATAAGAAACTAAAGTAAGTTCCGAGCGCGGGCCAGAGAACCAGGACCGTTACGGTACATGGAGATTTTCTCAGCCTGTCACATCCACGCCATGGCCCCTTCGATCCCAATACAGAATGCGTTAGCCTGCGTGACACGTATGCGGACCACTGCCACGCTATAAACTGGTGGTCGTAGCCATAAAAAAACATTCGCTCGAGAACACTCTTGTAAAAGTCACAATATAATTTTTCTCGCCTAGCGCTCTCAGCTCTAAAACACTTATCAAATTTCTGAAGAAAAGCCTGCTTATTTCTTCTCGAAGTGTTCGCTACGAAAAACGAGCTGATTGCGTAAAACAAGTAGCTATTGTTATCGCTGCTGCAAAATGCCGCTAACATCTGTTACACTCTACTAACGCGACCGAAGTCGCCGTCGATGCTCCCTTGCATTCTCTAACGCTGCCTCCGCAGTCTTTCTACCACCTCCTTAACACCGGTAAAAAGATGAACATTCAAAAAAACACTGATAAACTGTGCACCACGCTAAAGAATGAGTCTGTCAGTTCACCAAGGAATAAACAAAGTTGTGTCGGGCTGAAACATGAGCAAAGGGCCAGCAGGGCACGTTCAAGTCGTGACAGCGTCGATACCATCGACTTTAATGAGGGCATGGGCTTGTTTAGAGTTAGTGCGCAGGACTTTTTGCAGAGAAGCGTGTTATGAACCAGCCTTCTCAATTTTTTTGGAATACCGCCCGTATAAAGTTCATGGCACTTTCCGAAAAAAAAATCTAAAATTAAGGCCAGGCGAGTGACACTTATATACTTAGAAAAAGCGAATGAAAACGGCTTGACAATCTCCCTGCATAAAGTGTTGACGCGCTGTGTCCTTCAGCGCTGCATGTGTTTTACACGATCAAACTTCGTTCGAGCTCCACCTTTTAAAGCGTCATGGGTCTATATTTATGTCAGGGTATAGCGACCTCCGCACAGCTAGGGTGTTGAAATTCTAGAAAATGTGCAAGACAGATTACGGAGCAATACGGCACACCCTTTAAAAAATATGAGCATTCACTTGTAACAAAAGTAAAGGCAAAAATTGCTTCCGAAGTTTTTCCACGACTGTGCAGCGGCAGAAAAAAAAAATAATTAAGGCTTAAATCGAAAGTTTCCAAGCTGAAGAGAGTACAAAGCGAGAAAAAAGATTTCAAAATTTTGTCCGGCCGATTACAGAAACGTTTCTCTGGTCCTCATTCGCTCCAAGGCCCCTTTGGTAATGATGGTGTTCCCCTCACACAGACGATCACACTGACAAGCCTGTCTGCTCTGAGCTTAAGGCCGCCCGTTTCTGTCTTAGGTTTCCTTGTGGCCTTCTTTGTTTTGTTTTTTTTTTCAGAAATAGCACCAACGCACCAAAACCGCAACTCTTAAATGTCTGCCTTTTATTTTCGCAACTTTTAAATTGTTTTCTTTCATTACTTTCTTCTCTTCACGGGGGTTCAAAAATTGAGCCGGTGCGGCACGAAGCCACTTGGTTCTCATTACGCCTCTTCCCTTTCTCTCTCTCTCTCTCTCTCAGTTTCTCTGACTCGTGGAGAAACTTTCTTTTCAAGGCTGCTCCATAATGGGGTTAATTGACGGAACGAGCAATTACGACAACTACACACGCACGGTACAGCCGAAAACGTCCTTAAACTCCCCTCGGGTTTCCACGTGTCGGCAAGACTTCAGCGTAAGGACGGCCGGCCCTCCTCTCCCTATTTGTTAGCAATTAAGGCACGTCTCGACCTGCCCTTAATGACCGCTCGTCCGGAGCAACGGGAGCAAGTTCTTTCAATTCGAACTCCGGGCCGGACGTGTGCGGGTGTCTGCGGAGGCATGTGCGTGCGTGCGTGCGTCCGCAGCAAATTTTTTCCTGTAGATTGTCCCGGGGCTTCCTTGTTAATCTCCAAGGAAAAATCTCTGACGGTGTTTGTTTTTTTTCTGCAACGCGACCTAATAATGAGTGCTTCGAAGGCCTTTTTAAGTGAACAAAAATATAAATGCCGTTTGCCGTATTTATCGATTCACTTTACAGATGAAAATCGGGGCTTTTTTGACAAAAGAATGCTTAAAATCAGTATCAGAATGTGGCTGTTGTGCCGTTTGAGAATATTGGCGGCGCGTTGCAAAGCCGGTCCGGGTGGTGCTGGTTTTAGTCGAGTAAAAAGGCTTGCAATGAGTGCCACAAAGCAATTTACAATAATTCATATGCTAATCAAATATTTTACCATGCGTCTGATGATTTAGGAAGTTGGTTAAACTGGTTACTTTTAGAGTGCAGCTCTTAGGCGCCCCGTCTTGTATTCCCGGTCATAGTTGTTGTCGGCGTCGTTAGTGTAGCCGGTGTAATCGACATAACACGCCACCTAACAATTGTGGCAGGTGTTAGAAGAGCGAAAAGGCACCTGCCACGGTGAGAGCCGAGTAATGGACAACCTGAAGGTGGCTGCAACGGTAAGGTCCAGAATTGTGGGTAGCAACGTAATATTTCGCCTGTCAGCGGTGGCAGGTGGCGTGCGAAGAGCTGCGTTCAAGTTTCGCATCACCATCTATCGTAATCGTCTATTTTTCTTTTATATAAAATTCCATTTTCATCAAGTTAAATACTGTTGCTTCCCCTAAGTAAGCCATGATAGCATCACACTTGTAGCACGTTCTACATTACTTTTTAACGCCTTGCTCGTGCTCCGGGATTGCTGTGTATGTGCATACGTGCATGAAAAATATTTTGTTTATAAACAGGTGTTTCTTACTTCATATCTTTCTTTCTCTTTGTGAGGAGCGCTAATTTTTATTACTGTTAACAATTATTTAATGACAAAATTGAGGTTTCATTTTATTTAGATTTCTTCAATAATAATAATTTGTTTATTTCGAAACGGCTCTCAGTCCTACGAGGAATAGTATGAGAGCTTGAGTACTGAAGGCATGCAGAAAGTGGGGCACAGTTTGACGATACAATTATAACAGGAGACAAAAGTGCCGCAATCAGTGGCCCTACACGTGATACGCATAAGCCATGATTTACAGAGCAGGTTAGTATAGCACAAAATTGAAAAACCAGGTCTTGCATGCACAGACATCTGTCTTAACAAGTTTTTGTGGGTTTTTGTGTAGGCCCACCGATCAGATGACTAGGTTATCACTCTTTTTAACTGACCACACCCGAAATACTCTTAACCGCTTTTTATCCTGGGTGATCTCCATTTCTTGGTAAGACTCCCTCTACGATATGAGTACCTGAGTACAAGAAAGCTTTCTCTAACACTCGAGAAAAAGCCAAGAGAATTTCGACCTGCTTTGTTTTTCTTGCGGCGGCGCTACTTCCTCAGAGCGACCAGCTCAGTTCAGTAATTGACTGTCTTGTCACAAAATGTTTTTTCTTACCTTCACAAGAGCTTAAGACAACAAAACTGGGAAGTGCTGTATTTACTATCCGGATAAGCTCAGAATCCCGAAATATCTTGTAAGAAGAAACGACAAAAAAATGATCCGAACCAAACTGAAACAAAAAAGAAACAACCTAAACACGTGGGCGTTACTTAGGAAGCAATGTATCTTGCTGTCTTGCTGCCGGTATTCTGAGACAAATGTTTCAGTGGTGCGAGCCGCTCATGGCATAACGGCATTTGTCTTCGTGTCATGAAAGAAAGACGCCCTGCGTGCTGCACAACATTTCATTTCCTTTTCTGCTTCCTCCGCCGGTTCATGGATGCTTGGGCAGGGCCGCCTAGTGCGTACATACACTTCAAGAGGACGTTTTATCAACGTAGCCGTTTCTCCTCGCATCTCGAATTTACACCCAGAAATGAATTGAGGCGTCGCACAATTGTGCAGCTCCTATATGATCTGAATACTTGCTACTCGAGGAATGCGAAGATAGACGAGTTCAGGTTGCAGCGGTTGTGTTTCGCTCACTCCATAAACTGCTTCATTTTGCAGCTCCAAACTAAAGAGCTGAGTCGAGCTTCTTTGTGCGCTAGATTCATTCAGAAATGATAACTATCGTTGGTTACTGACACGAACACATTCTGATTGTAATCCTAATTTGCTGGAGGACAAGGATAAAATCAGAAAAGCACTAGACATCAGCGTCTAGCAGAGTTCGATTTTTGTCCCCCTTCTAGTAAAAGACAGCCTTAAGAATATTTCTTTTGGACAAGAGAGGAACGGATTCCGGAAATACCTTAAGGAACGCCGATATCTGTGCATTCAATGTGTCGTGTGGCGCTTGTTCCAAAGTCTAAAAACTTGTGCAAGTAAGAGCAATAAACAAAAAGCCGGGCTTGCATCAGAACTTCATAATGTTAAAGAAAAACTCAGCAATCACTAGATGACTACGAAAGTGAAAGAAACATTGGTTAACCCCGATTTTTAGCCTTATAGCCTATGTGTTTAAAATACTGCATGTGTGTGACAGTATGCGTTGAACATTGCATACTTTGGAAACTGAAACAAAAATAAAATTTTGAAAATTTACTTATTTTTCATTTCCTTGACTTTAGTATGAAAAGCTGCTAAGAACCTCTTCTACCGGTGGGAAGTCATGGGGTCCGCCGCTCCTCGGAGCGGTCACGTGACAGCACAAGTTGAACAACCGCCTTTTAACGCCGTTATTACCACTCGCCAACTGCACGTTATAGCGACTTTTGCATGGTCGACGCGCGGTAGCTTCTGTCAGCCATCGACGGCCGCATGAAATTACAGTAATTACTGTCATGTCTGGCACATACTGCGTTGTTTCGCTGAAGACTCCCCTCCATGATGTGCCCGCAAAACATTTTTTACAAATTTCCCACCGTGCCCGAAACCAGGCACAGTGGCCGCAAGGTTGTACGACGTATAACTGATCGTTACTGTTAGTTGCTATTACGCTGCTACCAAAAAATATGGCTAGATCGAATTAGGTCATTAAATGAAAAGAATAACCATTTAGCCGAGCCTTATTTATATGGGTCTCCTTTATTGAGGTCCAATGGCTGTTTCCTGTTGAGCAAAAGATTGCCCACTGAATTTGAAATCTGTGATTGCTGAAACGGCGTATGCACGTGAACTCATGACGCCCGCATGATGCTTCAGTAAGCTAACAGTGCAGTAACTGTTCCGCGACCTTCCGTGGCTAAATGGGCTCGTATACTCACTCACTCACCACTCCCTCCCTCACTCACTAACCACTAGTGCACTCACTAACCACTCACTCACCACTCACTCACCATTAACTCACTCACTTACCACTCACTCACCCCTCACTCACTCACTCGCTTACTCTATTGCCTTCATTCACTCACTCACTTCTTCCTTATTTACTTAAATTATGGGATAGATATGCAGCTATATGAAGACATCAGACAGTCTTCTAACATCACATAACAGATGCGGGAGTGAAACGTACGTAATTCTTTTTGCACGAAAACAGCTCAAGAGTATCTAAAGTGTTGACTTAATGTAACGCAAGGTAGATTATGCGAACACTTTTCCTTTGGAAGTAATGTTATATGAGAAAACCCGATTGAGCGCCCCTCATTTTCGTTTTAAAACTCTATTGTGCAGATGGGACACTCCCCCCTTCCCTATGAAGCGACCCCGCCAGAAGTTGCCGATAAAACCGCTCCAGTAGTCACTACCTGTTGAGCGCAACAAACAGAATAGAAATGGCTGGTAGCACTCACAACAAATGAAACTAATAGACATAGCCATGACTTACTAATAAAAGAAGTCTTCATGTTAAACTGAACTGAGGACAAATTTAAGTTGGCTTGTATCAATTGTTTACGCTCATTTTAACGACAAGGTCACTACTTTCACAGAAACAGAGCATTTGTAAGCTATAAAAGGGCAAAATTTGAAGACAAGGGCCGTATTCGATAAGCTGTCCATTTTCTTTTGTCCATTTTGCATCCATTTGGAACTCTGCCATTGGTCAGTCAGATATACCCACGGCTTTCAAGCGTCCGTGGGAAGCGACACGACCACTGGGTGGTTGGTGTCCGTACCTCACCATTGGCTTCGATATGCAGCAAATAGTGAGATGCATCACAGATCTGTCAACAGAAGGTGATCAGACGTGACCACTGACTGCCATTGACTGCGATACGCAGCCAATGCTAAGGTCTGGTCTTCAACCACTCAGTATCCAGGTCGCTTCCCACAGACGCTTGAAAACCGCGGGTATATTTGAGCCACCAATGACAGAGGACCAAATGCACGCGAAATGGACAACGGAAAAAGGACAGATTACAGGATACGGCCTCAGGTGTCGCCATCACTGGTAAGTAAGTTGCGCTACGTCGCAAGTAAGTTGCGCTACGTCGACAAACAATGCGGATATCTGAGGCCACTTAACGCAGCTATTCACTTCAAAATCAGCAATGTGGAGCCCTTCTCAGTGTAGACGTCGCAAGTTTTAAAGCAGGTACGTGAGAATTCTGAAAGCAATTTTTCTCTGCAATATGTCTTTTCCTGCCGAACAAACATCAATAAAGCCTTGAAGGAGCCACAGAATTGACCTTTACTTAAAACCGAGATTGGGCAGAGGACTCCTCGTTCGCACATGTGCTGCTGTGCAATACAGCACGCTTCTTTGAAAATCAGACGAGGATGAAGCAAGAACTAGAATAGGCTCGCCAAGCTGAGCAGAAACCTTAGGTAAACGGTTAGAACTCTTCTTAATGTTTCACCATCTTGAAAAATCCGCTCCTTACTGTTTTCATGCTTCATTACGTAACCACGCAGCAGGCACCTACTGTGGGAAAAAAAATATCTTGATTATTCTTCCTAGAGTGGTATGCGTAGCACGATAGCAATAACTAAGTTGAGAATAAGATCTATATTAGACCATTGTTTATTGATCTTAAAAAGCCGATAGCACAATAATTAATCACAACAAGGCATCATCAGCACAATAGGGGGATATTAATTACGTAGTTTGTGACAGGGCGACAATTGCATTTTACTTGCCTGATCTTCGGCTAGAGGAGGTAGACAAACTAATTCTAAATAAACGCAGTGTCGATAATAAAGAATTCAGGAGTTCTTCAATCGGAAAGATAAGCTTTTCATTGAGCGAACCATCGCTGTTCAATGATGCCTTAGCAGTGTTCCTAAGCAATATTTTGCTCAGACTCAAAATGAAGGAGAGGCCTTTGCCTTGCAGTGGGCGTAGTCAGGCTGATGATGACGATTTTGAAAAGAAACTGAGAACAACATGACATAACCAAATGACACTAATAATGTAGGGCATACTTTAAACTATTCTTAAAAAGCCTACATTCTGCAAACGTTGAAATACCAGAAATACAAGTCGTCCTATAGTAAACATACCAGCAGCTTCAAGCTGGGGTGCGAAAAGACGCAACGCAAACATTGTTATCCTCTCTAGTCAGAGCTTCATCTAGAGCGCTGGTGCTGCGCGCGGTCACCGTACTTTGTTTGCTTGGTGCAGCGATACGCGCCAAGAAAACCTTGCAACGAAACATTTTTCGCAACAAACATGATGAGTCATTGTGGAAAGTTTAACGGCCTCAGAAGTTAGAACTTCGCAAAATGAGGGCCACCTATCATCAGGCGCTTGGCCTCTTTCAAGAAAGTTGTCGGCAGTGAAGTAGGCGAAGCAAACTCAGGCGCAGCCTTTATTATCCTCAAAACGATGCTGAGGTGGACGAGTTGGAGTGGACGCATGTTTGGAAAATTTAGCGCGTAAAAAGACGAGGACGCACACACACGAGCGCCATCCCGTGGTTGCACTGGCGACGGCTGACTTATTTCACGGCACAATGCTTTCTTGGGCTCATGAATAAAAAAAGATTAAAAGACGCTTCGCTCGCTAGTTTCCTTTTTTTCAGACCAGTAAATCTCACTCGACGAGAAAAGTGATTAAGAACTGTTTGCTTAAAGTACCTGATTGCCACGTGCTAAGTGCCCTCGGCTTTTTGAAAGAAATGTGAACAAATGAAGGTCTAAAGACAGTAAAAATATAATTCCTTACCTACACTAAAGGCTTAACATGACTCATTTTTTTAGTTTCTAGTCTTCTGCAGCGATTAGGAGCCTCGTAGTGAAAAAGATGAGTAAGAAAAAATGAGAAAAAGAAAAAGTAGAAGTGTGTATATACACTTTTTTTCTTCACTCTTCAGAGGCGGCGCAGCCCAAGAGAGCTAACGTCCTCGCGAGCGAAACTGTGCTGCGTTCTCTGCTCTGCTCAGCTTGAGAGGTGAGTGTGTGCGCGCGGCTCAGCCCGAGGCTGTTTGGAAGTCTGCACTCGAGGCGTTGCATGGTTGCAGTGCGGTACGGCTTGCGCTAGCAAGCAGCTGCTGCAAAAGACTGCGCTCGACGGCAGCTACGTTATGTGCGCTACCAGCGAGCGGCGGCTCTTCAACTCCCCAAGCTCGTGGCTGCAGCCCTTGAAGCCGCTTGCAGCCACGAAGAAGCTCTCGACGCATACCTCCCGCGCGATATGAGAAACGCGCGGATGAGTAGCGCATCTTCCGAAGAGAGAGTGTGTGTGCGAGCAAGGAGCGTCATTAATCACCCCCTTGTCCTCGCGGCTGAGAAATGCGCCCTGATGAAGAGGAATCTCGGAAGGCGCCGTGAAAAATGAGTATACCGCCGTCTCTCTCTTTCCACCAGCGTGTGAGTGTGTTGGCGCGCGCGGAGAGAACGACTTGGCTCTTTTGCGTGCGAACGAACACAGTGCGCGAGCGGCACGCATCTACACGTACGCACAGACAGTGGGGAAGGGCGCTAGAGCAGAGCGCGCGCGCGTGAAAAAATGCATGCCATCACTTCCCCTGCTATCACCTCCTCCTTTGGGCTGATGTTGCTCGTGGACTGATGTCGCGTTGCTACTACGCCTCTGCTGAAGACGGCGGATCAACAAAACGGAAGCAAGTGACCACGAGACGACAGACATTTTCATTCTGCCTTCCGGCAGCCATGCAAGAGCGACGTCCACTGTTCTGAGACTCTCTCTTGCTGCCCGTCCCACCGTCTCTCGGGTCTCTCTCGACTGCCTAAAGCCCCTCCTGCCGACGACGCATCCGTCCCTTCCCTCCCTAACACCTACCTCGCCCTGCGGGGAACTCCATTCCCATTCCTTCCCTCTGTTCCCGTTCGGTATATTTTTCTTCGTCCTCTTTCCGGAGGCTGCGGCGCTGGGATGCCAGAAGAGGTGCCGTGCCTGTGTTTATGTTCTCTGTTGCCGGCAATGGACTGGCATCCCAGTTATGTGGTATTATGGGCTCGGCTCGCCTCGTTGGAGGGAGGCTTTGTTTTAGCCGGGCACCGGTAAACAAAGCGCAAAATAAGGACGGAAGCTATTGTGGCGTCGGCAATGCGTGTGTTTGTTACCGTGGCTGCCTGCGTGCAACCGGATGGAGAAGCAAACTCCTCGCTCAGGCAGTATTGCGGCAAATGTGTCCCGTAGCGAGCGAAAACAAAAGAAACAAAACATCTAGAAGGACTTGCTCTGTTTGCGCAGCCCTTATGCGACGACCTGTCCACGTGTCTCATCTGTTGTGTGCTTCTTTGTGCTTGAGCATTTCCTCCCTCTAACCACTTTTCTGTTGACTTTCTTACTGCCTCATGCACCGTGCGCGAAAGGAGAGCAATCCCAAGAGTCTCTGCCCCCTCACTCTCCCATCTGTCCCATAGGGACGCTGCGAGACTGAGCAGTCAAAATCTTGCGCTCGGCTCTGGCTTTGACCTGTTTCCTTAGAAGTACCAGTGGACCTGTGCTGCGGCTCTGGCTGCGGCTACTGGAGACTTCAGTCACCACGTGTCCTCAGAGATGATGGAGGATGGCTGCTTTTGTGCGTTGATGATTGCATTGAATGCGCTCATAATATTATGAGACTAATAACAAGGCTTGGTTGTCGGGGTAGCTACTGCTTGTTTCGCGAATAAGCGCGGATAGCTCACAGGCTTAGCAAAAGCAAAGGAGCTGGCGATGGGGGTGAAAACATATATTGGGACAGAGAAAGAGAACGGCGGCCGGATACTGGTGGGGCCCTCAGTCGAGTCCTATAGTTTGAGGGCCGCTGCCTTGGCTCGTTCCTTTTCAAGGCTCCCGCGTCTCCAGTGAAGGATGGAGACGGGTGAATGGTTCAGGTGATGTTGGCAGTTCCTTGTTACGTGGCATAGAAAGATCTGCATTCTTGGGACACTGATTTCGTCTGCTGTATGTAGCACCTAGTATACCTATGCTCGGGCTACGGCTGGAATGAAGTGGACAGGGCAATTATTGCATCGAACAATCATGTAGAGGGTAATCGTATACATATATGTAGTGATTGGCTGGCTTGATGGTCTGACTGGCTGGCTAGTTTGTTTGTTGTCTGGTGTATGTCCAGCATTCTTGGAAAAAATTTTGGATATTAGAAAGTTGAGAGGTACTGTTATAAAAATATTGAAGGTAATGGCCCATCTTCCGATGGGCAGCCAAATCACTTTTAAATTTTTCCCGTCGCTTGAATCGAGCAGTTGAGACTGCCATAAAAAACAATACAATAGGGAACACTTTTGACGATTGCAAAAACGTTAAATGCAAAAAAAAACGCGAGCCCTTTTGACGAACGATGTGCAGGTATGTTGATTGTTATAATTAAATCTTGCAATAAACGAAAAAATTGCGCTCATAAACACTTTCCCGTTCAAAAATGCTTCTGTTCAGAATTTTCTAGTATGGTTGGCTGGTTTGTTTGATTGGTTAGTTTGGTTTATTTTGGTCGGTCGGTCGACCAAATGAAACACCAAATGCACATGCTTTTCCAGAAATGGTCGCTGTGTTCAACATGTAGCAGATCAATGGTTAACACTGGTAAGTAATGGTAAACACTCGCACGCTCGCACAGTCAAGCACGTTCGCGTTATGCGAAAAAACGAGCACGCACTATATTCACGCGTAAAAAAAAATAGATTTCCCACCCAGGAGTGCCGGTAGAAAAATGAAACGGCGAGTACGCGTGCACATAACGTTAGTCGTTCAACTGCAGCATGCAAGGCACCCAGTGACGCTGAAGCGAGATAATTTTTCCTGCCATGAGCTTCAAGCGTGGCGCACATTGCGACTTCAGAGAGCCGAACCTGATATAAAAGTGTTCCTCTAGAAATTCAGCCACAGGTGTCGCTTGTACATGCGTTACGCGCGTAATCGGTTAGCCATACACTGCCGAGAATTGGCTGCGTCGACAGGAACATAAACAGAAGCGCGGACATCTTATAATTTTACAAACGAAATAAAATAGCTGGTCAGTAAAGAAAAAAAAAACAGCAATGAAGCGGAGGTAAAATAAAATGATGGGAAGGAGTGAAAATAAGTTCTTTTGTCGCCTTTTTTTTAATGAATGGAGAAGCACACAAGCAAATGATGGCGCTAAGAACGCAACAAACGCCACTACAGACGCACTTACTCCTTTGAAAGCCGGCGGCGTCGCTAACAAGCGGGTGTACCATTCCAGAAAGCGGTCATAACTCACTAGCCTCGTTGAAAATAAAAAAGCAAAATTAAACTTGAGACTCATTTGCGCGTAGCAAGCGCCACCATGAATATATATATATATATATATATATATATATATATATATATATATATATATATATATATATATATATATATACACACCAAAAACAAGATGCAAAATCATTTAGTGCCTGGATCGGTGACAGTGGCAGTGCTTACAACCGTCCTGACATTTAGAAAAATATATCGCTGCACAACATTTCTTCGCAACCGGCTCGTTACGTTCTCTTCGCGAGTTCTAAAAATTATAAAAAAAGATAATGTGAAAATAAGAAAAGGTAGTGGGAAAAGCACGAGCCCCGGATGTGCGGAAACGAGGTTGCTAAGCGAGCGAGTAGGAGCGAAACAAACTTTAGCCTCAGAAATTAATCGCAGACAAAACAATGCAAACTTTTTATTCATCCCGTTCTTCCTTTTCTTCCTGTTTCAAACCTCGGGTTCCGTGCCTGCAAGCGAGCTTTCCGAGCTGATGAATGTTTCTTCGCAACAAAAGAATCCGAGCGAGAAAAAGCGGCACCCCTTTTGTGCGCGCAGCGAAAAACGCGACAGAAACGCCGCTTGCGCTCCTTTCGGGAAACAATTGCCCGCGACGCTTTTCTATTCATTCGGGCGTGCAGGTTGCGCGCAAGAAAATCGAGCGAAAAGTGTGCGGGAGGAAGCGATTTCTCCCTTCCAGGATGCTAAACGGTTGCGTCAGGAAAAGTACAAAAAACGAATAAGAAAGAAAAGTAGGAAGAAGGAAGAGAGAAATGTTTAGAACGCCAGAAAGAGGGCGAGAGAGAAGAGCGGAAATACGGTGCGATTGCTAACCGAGTCACACGTTTGATCTTGCACGGCAAGTTCATAATTGGACTTTTTGCTTTCATCTTACACCCATTGAACTATGTAGAATAGAACCACAAGTAGAACCAGCCTGAAAAACGATAGTTAGGTAATTTCAACAATTCTTTTTAAAGCACATTGCTTTGCCCCTGGCGTGTGTTGCAACCCGTTCTTGTAGCAGTTAGGTTGTGCACCGCAAGACTCTGGACGCCGCGCATGTGTGCATCACTCTTCGCGGCCCACTTCCTCCGGGCTTCGCTCGCCACGACACCGACGCGAAATAATGTGGTATGCAGACTCTCGCAATCCGAAGTGGCGAAGTCAAATTAGATGCCGAAGCATGGTAATTTCTTATAGAGGAATGGTAAAAAAAAGGTAAACTTGCGACACATTCCTGCAACTCAGTAGCATTTCTCAGCAGCTGGGTTTGTTTCATCATAGGGTCGTCGTCAGCAGCCAGGTGGCACATCCTAAATTATTTTTTCATATCTTTAAGTCTTTCAGAGTAGAGTTGTTTGACTAAAAATGCTGCCAGCATTGTTTCTTTTTGTGTGTCAGTTTGCTGGTTAGCTTCTTATCGCACACAATTGTTACAGTCTCAGTCAGTGGTACATCCTTAAAAGAGAATTACTTTCTTTGTAATGCTGTTCAGGCACTTACCAGGCACTACAAAATTAAGGCTAATTTATTGCCTATTAAGCGAAGCTCAAAACGCAAAGCTATGTTGAATGATACCCTGTCAAGGAAAACTTCTGGAAACGCTTAAATGCACGAGGTTGTGAGCATGAATATTTTTAGCGGGATATGTTCATTGATGACTCAAGCAGCGTTCACAGTTTGCTTCTTAAAAAAGGAATTGAGAAAAAAAGAGAGTGCTGCAGTTTTTAATTGCCTCAAAAATTGTACGAACTGTATTAGATTCAAAAACCATGCAAACTAAAGGCGAGATCCGAACTCTTCCAGATTTTCCCTCAATTTAAGCTTAATGGGCTCGTAAAGGTCCTGTATTTCTGCCGCTCCTTGCGCATTCTGCAAGTTGATGCATCAGAGTTGCACGTCTGGTTATATTACCGCTGATGTAATCCAGGCAAGATTCTTTCGTTCGATAGAGCTTCGCGCAATCAGCGCAACTTCAGGAACAGATTACCCCCTGCTGGAGCGCTTTGAAGTTTAATAAAAACCACCACTTCGAACTACGCGTGAAGCAAAAACTATGCAAAAAAGGGAGCAGCAGAGATTTACAAAAAGGTGAGATCGCTGAAAATGGCTCAACACTGTGAAAACTAGACAACTAGTCATAATGCTATGCCACGTATTATACAACAATTAAAGCAAACGTCACCCTTCTGCTTTTGCTCACAAAGGGATTAACCAAGTTAGCCGTTGGCACTAACACCTTCTTTTTTATTTAATTTTATGATGTAACTGCATTTTTGTCCTGTATTCTATGTTACAGCGCATGCTCCAATCCGTGGTTGGTCTGACACGGAAATTTCAGCTCTGAATACGTTTTACTAATAATGATAATCAAATTCATGCCACAACAGTGTCGCATAAGTTTTTTGAGTTGCAGTGTAAATGGTTGAAACAACTATTATGATGATACTTATATAGCGCCTTTTGTATTCACTCATCCTTTTTCACCAGTTGCTATTTGCTGCGATTTATACTTCTCAATCCCTTTTTGTAGCTTCGAGTAATACGTTATATATTCAGCTAGCGCGTCATATCTTTATCTTTGTAGTGAATATTTTCAGCCCCTATATTAATAAAAGGAAACATATACACATAACCTTCAACAAAAAAAAAACGTCGTGGAAGAAAATTATGTGTTCAACACCAAAGTATTATATGTCTGGCTCATGGCTTCTTGTTAACCATTTGGTTTCTTTAGGTTTAACGTCCCAAAGCGATTCAGGTTATGAGGGACGCCGTAGTGAAGGGCTACGGCTAATTTCGGACACCAGGGGTGCTTTACCGTGCACTGACATCGCACAAGACACGGGCCTCTATCATTTCGCCTCCATCAAAACACGACCGCCGCGGTCGGTATCGAACGCGCGTCATTCAGGTCAGAGGCTGAGCACCATATTCACTGAGCCGTCGCGTTGGCTGTGTTAACTATTGCACCTGGTATCTCAGTCAGCTAGTTAGCATCGTTACTGGACTGATATTGTAACATACGCTTAAGAAAATTTTAAAAATATATGTAAGCATCAGAAAGCTCAAAAATTAATGCGCTTCGGCAACAGGATGGCGCTAGAATACCCCATCGTCCCGTTCCAACTACAACGTGCATACAACCCCACGTTTTAACATTGTCGACCTGACAATGTCAGATGTGAGGCGCCAAAAAGGCATAAAATTTTAGCTTAGCTTGCTTGAGAGGTAACGAAATTTCTTGCGCCCACGGCACTGAACATATGCGCGCGCCCCTGTAACTGTGCAACTACACGGTACTGTCAAATTATTTCGCCAAGCGAAACTTCGCTATTGGAGCCAGCTAATTTTGTTGCGGCATCTGCAAGCGAGGCACTGCCAAAGCTTTCTCGGCTGACGCTGATGTCCGGTGACTTTCAGTTGCTCTTCTCGCATTCTTACATGAAATTTTGCTGCCTACAATCTGAAGACCCCATTAATACGGTGACAAAATCAAGCAACCTGTAATTAGGAGATACACTCAGTGAAATAGAAGACACAATGACGGAAAATAAGAAGAGTTGTTTTAGGACACGTCACTGGCAGCTACGTGAATGAAGGAGGAGAAACATAAGACAGCAATGGCTCGCCCCTTACTGCCACTGAACTAGAAATTTGTATTTATAAAACATTCTCCGACTGCAAGTGCATTCAAACGTACCCTGTTTCTACTAGCTTGCATTTGTAACTTATATTAGGCGTGTATTTTATTCTACTGGCTCTCCGGACATAAAATGACAATCCGAAAAAAATCGAAATAGGTCACCAGCTCCCGCCTATTCGACCCTTTGTCCAATCTTCAATTCCGAGATTCTTATATTCTGGAAGAGCAGTGCGCAGGTGGGGCAATACAGCTTAAGAATGCAGTATGAGGTATTAATATATGCCCATTACGAATAGCAGAAATTAATAGCAAGAAATTAACGAATAGCAAGAAATTAACTATACTAAAATTCTTTTGTGAGCGTTGATAATCTCGCTGAAGGTGCATGACGCAGAAAAAAAAAGAAATTTTAATATCTGAACCAGGGGTCCCAGGACAGATGATACGTAGCGCGAACAGGACAAAGGACAAAGAAACAGGCACACAATACAGGCACCTGTCTTCGTCCTTCGTCCTGTTCGCGCTAGATATCATGGGTCATCATTACCGACTCGCCCAACTTTCCACCCCTGTGAAGGTCTCAGGAAGCCAAAACTATAGTCCCGAAATTATTCTATATGCGTAATATTCAATTATATCCAAGCCTCACAGGAGACGGATATGTTATACATTGCAGGTTTAATTATTCTTACACAGTATGCACGTTAAAACTAAAATCTTAGTTTCAACGCGTGGTCGCACAGAAAGCTTTCTTCTCGTAGTGTAATACCCAAAAGGTTTTCAGTTACGTCGGGAGCTTGTTTCATGGGAGTTTATGTACATGCGTGAGATACTTCTCAAGGAGTCGAGCAGGCAGGCTAGAACTTAAGCTCACGCGGTGGAGTACAGCCTTTGTCAAAAGTTCAAGGACCAAAACCTTGGCTTCCGAGCCATGCAGTGTAGCAAGCTTCACAGCGCAGCTGTTAAAGCGCTCTGTTTCTCGGCGTTGTCATTGACGCCTTTAAGAGAATGAGGAGGAAAAATGATCAATCGAGGAGGAAGCGGACAGACGAAAAGCGCTCTAACACATTAGGAGGAAGGGCGTCATAACAGCCAAAAAGAGGTTCGTGGGGTCCAACGTCCAGGTTCTGTAAAAGAATGCGGAGCAAACATCGAAGCAGGAGGTCATAGAGCGTGTGAAAGCGCTCTGAAGGACATAAGAGGTGTTCAGAACACGAGACAAGATTTTCTTCAGTCGTTAAAGGTGCAGCCTGTAAAAGCGTGACGAGGAAAGGTAAAATTAGGCGGGTGTGAAAGAGTGAAAGTGCGCCGAAGAAGGTGAAGGAACAGTAGGAGGATGTCAAAGCAGGCGAAAAGAGGCGCATAGAGCCCGTACGAGAGCGCTCCCTGCTGATATACCATGTAAGTACTAGACGCATCTCATTAATATAACTATGTGCGCCCATGTCAGATGCATCGATGGAAGAAGAGGTCGGAAAAGTTGAAAAGAACTTCATGTGCAGTGGGCGCCCGGATGACGCAACACATGCGACTGCTAAACACATGAAAGCTAGAGCATAGCCGCAGATGTAATTTTTTAAAGAGCGTTAGCTCTTACTACTTACGTTTGTCAAGGACGCGTCGGTCTGTAATGAAGGTCAAACTGACCAAAACAATTACCACGTGACACACTATATCAAGTAGTAACACTGGGCGCGTAGAGCCTCAATTGATACCTACACATTTGATACGTTTTATAGTATGTGACAGTAAAGCGGCCATCGAAGTGTTACCACCCGGGACCAGGATTCGCGTAAGATTTGTGGCCACCCGTTTGGCGCAGAATGTTCGAAGCGGTGTCAAATGACTTGGCATGTCCTTGAGGATAAAGTTACTAATTGAGATCAAGCCCAAAATAGGTGAGAGCCGCACCGACGACTCCCCCCCCGTCCCCCCAACCCCCTCCCAAAACCATGCATTCCGAGTAACTTCAGGCGGCCATTACGGCCGAACCGTCAGTCGCAGGGGGTTCTGGATGGTGTCAAACGATTCGTCGTGTTCTGATGCACAGGTTTATAAAATTTATTAACTGATATAATGAGGGAATATACCGAATATACCGAAGGTGGCTGCAAGTCGCAATAGTAGTGCAAATTCCATCAGGTAGACGGTGCTGCTTGTGTCTCAGGAGGGATGTTTTCAAAAAGGAAACATCCGCGGAAGTTTTGATATAGTCTTCTTCTCGTTTGCTGAGCACACCGATGTAAACTCCTCAAGCTCTAACGCTTTCAAGTCGAACACTGAGGCACTGTTGGGGGAGAATCTTTTCATTGGCAGCTCTCCAAATTCTCCCAACGTGAGGGAAACTCGACCTCTCCCGTGCGCAGCTTATGACTGGCGCTCGGTAAACCCAACCTACCCTCTGTATTTCTTTTAATGTTTGTATTCTCGACAATCGTATGTTGCTCAGAAAAATTAAGTGTTAGCATATGCCACATATTTGCTCTCCCTGATGTGTAGAATATGCGATGTGAAAAAAAAAAAAAAAACTCAAGATACTTAGGCAGCCAGTTCGTCAAGAACTGTGTGGTCGATGTCTGTACTCGTGAATTAAACTGTGTTTTTGTCTTTGGGGCCGGCGATTCTGCAAGCATTGTAAAGACGCAAATCAAGCAATAAATGTGGACGGCCGCAATCTTTGTTAGCAGCGCGCAGCTCAGTAGTCAAGCGTTCGTGAGCACCAAACTGAACTTCGTCAGCGTCGTCTCCAGTCTGCGTTTTCTCCTTCGTCGGCACTGGCCGCTGGCAGGAGATTTTCTCAACTAGCCTCAAGTGGTTACTTTCGAGAGTAACCACACAGCGTAGAGACTCGTGGAACACATTGATACAACCTATCGTAACACCCACACAAACCCGTCACGTTATGAGTACAAGGATCCTGTCTTCAACCCTACCCAACCAGTGGCAGACTATTATTAGCGCGTTTCCTCCAGCAGTGCTCGTTTCACGACGGAGGGGCATGCCTCTTTGTTTTATTTCTCTTTCATTAGCGGTGAGTCTTTGGGCATGCTATACCATCGTAGCATTAAAGTTTTAAAAAAATGTACATTTCCGCTTGCTAAGTAAATGATAAGTTCAGCTAGAGCTAGTGCACACGCTGTAAATTTTTTTATTCTCTGCCCCTTTCATCATTTGCTTAGTCACTTCCTTCATCGTGCGGTCCAAGTGCTACCCGCTGTGGGACTGTTACGGCTGGCACGACGCCTTTCCTTTCAACGACTGATAGCGCCTACTCAATTGCGCACCATCTATGGGTTTGGCATCGCGTGAATGCTACTGTTGGGCATCATGACGCAAACGTTGCTACGTTTAAATTCAGAAATGTCTTCGTGGGCAGCGCTCTGCGTACAGCCGGCTCCACGTCGACTGCACTGCGAGCGACACTAGCGCCATTCCTTGAGTTCGCGGCGAATCCGTATTGCGCTCAGCGCCTCCTATGAGGAGCGCTACGAACCTTTGTCACAGACCACGATTGTATCCGAAGCGGATAGGCTCTTATAAACAGCTCCCGCTGTACAAAAACCACATTGACCCTATTGGGGTCAACGGCCTGAGCGCTTTCACCGCCGTATACGACCCGTTAACCAACACTCGCGCTCCCTTAAAAACCTCAAAGAAGCGCGCTTCGCAATCACAGGATTTGACCGGTGACCCTTAGTAGGAGGATCTTTCTTACTAAGGGACACTGACTTTCGAGTAACAGCGCACACATCTTCGAGGCGATCAATGGACCGTTCAAACCTGGTAACCGAAGTGGTAGATGCGCCCAGAACGTCCCATTGCCCTTCGTACAGAGACGAATCCAGGGATGCTATATCACCCGCGAATCTTGTGGCTGGCGCAGACGCTGCGGCCTCGCCTCCAGTGCGCATTGCCTCTACACGACACACACGCACTCGCAGACACCCGCATACACACACGCAAACAAACAAAATAAGAGCCTCCTCGGCGTGGCCATTAGCCCAGCGCGCCGTCGCCTCGGCAAAGAGAAACGAGCCATTTTGTGCGCCTTTCGTGTGCTTCTGCGGGGCGCCTTTCGTGTCGCCGCCGCCGAGGGCTTTCATCGAGGGACGCATCCGAGCAGCATGAGCAGCAGCAGCGGCGGCAGCAGCGGAGCCGTGACAGCGTCGGCGCAATGCGGGGAGGCGCCATGAGACCACGGAAAGCTTCTCGTTTACCGAGGCCATTTCCGCAACTTCCATTTGTTTCAAGTCCAAATTCGAAAGGCTTCCCTCCAACGCCCCCCCCCCCCCCCTTCTCCTCTAGGCCCACTACCTCCGAAGTTTCCTTCTCCCTTTCATTTTCTTTTCTTTTCTTCTTGTTTTCCTGGAATTTCCGCACGCTACTCCTGTGCTGGCACACTTCTCCTTCTTTCATTTCCACGTCTATTCTCTTCATCTGTGCATCCCATGCTTTCTTTTTTTTCTTTACGGGCGATTTCTTTTTCTTCTTTTTTTGTTTTGTTTTTCGTTTAAATGCGTTTGTTTCCTGCCGTGGCGCTATATGAGAAAAGTCATGCATTATTGCGGCTTCACTCTCGTTGCATGTTGTTAATGTGCTTGCTGCTGGTCGCATTCTCGCGCTTTCCAATTCACTGTGCGTCGCGTACACAACCGCTGTCACCACGTGTTTTCTGCGGGGCCAGCCGCGGAGAAAAAAACATCACTTGCTGCGCCAATCTTTCTAAAGGAAAAAATAAGAAAGCGGGAAAAACAAACGAATAGACATGCTGCAGAGAGGCTAGACCACGTTTCCATTTCTCTGTCGTCTGGGCGCGGCGGATATTTTGCGAATGTCGAGTTGTAGAAATGTATTTCGAGCCGCCGCTGCGGTCTGCGGTCGTCCTCGGCTCTACAGCATTTTATATTCTAAACATTCAAGCCATGTATGAGACACACGGTGGACGACTGTGTTTGCGCTTCTGGCTCTTGTGATGTCTGGCTGGAGGTTCTCTGAAGTTTTTCCGCACTTTGCTTTCATATGTAGCTCTTCCTGCAGCTGCTGCAGCAGCAGTTTGTGGCATTCGCGTAGCATATTTGTTTACTAGTTCCACTGACTGTCAGTTTGCATAATACTCTGCACTGGTGTTTTGAAGCCAGGAAGAAACCATGCGCTCCTAAGCGGGGCATCGCCACTGCAAGTAGGCAGCTGCTTTTTACGACTGGCGATACCAGCCATTACGGTTTCGTCCCCTTATTTGTTACAGAGGAGAAAGGGAACAAAAATGCAGCGGTTATTAAACGCTAGTAGGAAAGTGAAGAAAATTTTCACTTTTCAATTCGGAAAAACCGTCATTGCGTTTATACACATTACATATACAAACAGCGTGCAAGGCGAAATAGAAATTTATCATATGAAAGCAGTATATGAACCTTCGTTATCACTGGCAAAGAGGCACACAAATGTATTGCAGCGAAAACTATGCGTGAGAGAAGACAACAGTAAAGGAAATGACATCGCTGCATTCAATGCACAGTGCTCAGGAAATTGCACCATTAGCGAAGAAGCGAGACACGAACCCTAGAGTTTCAACCGAGAGCGCTATTCCATAGAAATTCTTCAGTATGCGTAAGTCAAGACCACGGTGGTCATGATACAACGCAATCGAAAATTGAAAGGAATTTTTTGCTCAAAACCGAGCATGGCACCTCAGTTGGCACTGAAGTTTAACTCACGTATTTCAATTTATTATAAGCTTTTTCTAGCAGGCGCCGTCGTTTTGCAGCAAAACGCCTCTCAAGATCTGCCTTCTGAGAACGGAAAAAGCGTTTTCGATTTTCGCGAAAACTTTCAAACATACGCGCGCACATAAATCTTCGACAAGATCAAGCAACGGTTTGCTCTTTGTGTTAAGGCGTCCTAGCGTGATTAAAAGTCGTCGGCACCTCTTCAATACAGCCACCTTCCCCACACCCCTTTCATCAAGATCTGACTCCGGACTTAAACTCCGATCTTGATGAAAGCGGAGAAGCGATGAATGCGTCTCTGACGCTATGGCACCTTCTAATACCGAGCTCCAGTGGGCTCAAAAGCGACACGAATGGTTCCAAACTTCCTGCGCGCAAGCGCTGCCAAGGCACACCAAGCTTCAAGTGCAAGGCGGGCAGGACAAACTAAGATTTCTCGTTCACCGCCCGGGGGCGTAGAAACAACAAGACGCGCACCAATGCCCGCATCAGCAACAGCAGCACCGACATCGGCAGCAGTGGAACAGAAGCACAAGCCCGGAGAGAAACGGAGAACAAACGGCTGAGACCGCCACGATGCGCGTAGCGGGCCCGCTCTTCACGCCTTCACAACGCCGCGCACCAAAATGTTTGCTTGTTTTTTTTTTCCTTTCTTTCAAGCCGTTCTTTACGCGACCCTGTCGCGCTCCTCTCCGTTGCCCCTCGGCATGCGGTGCATGAGTGTCGAGAGCGCGCGAGGCTGCGAGCCTGGCGACAAGATGGAAGACAAACAGAGGGCCGAGCGCTGCGCTGCATGGCAACACCTCAGGAAAACCGCGGCGACGAAGGCGGTGCGACGCTGGCGACGCGAAGCACCGCTGTGCTGGGAGGGATAGAAACGGGGCGTTGCGGGGAAGAACAACTTGCGCGCCGAAGTCAAGGCGGCTCGCGCGAAGCTGCTAGGCGCGTGCGCTGCCTGCTTGCGTCCCGCTGTGTACGAAAAAGGAAGAGAAAGGGTGCGGAGTTGTTCCTGGCGCTGAAGAAGAAGGCTGCTTCAGCGCCGGCGTCGAGCCTCGCCGACGTTGCTACGCGCGTCTCCGTCGGTGCGTCACTATTTCCTGGCCAAGTCAGGACGGTATTTGCCCTCTTCTCCTTCTTCTCTTTTCCAGTGTCGGCGGCTTATTCTGGCCCTTCCTTGCTCCTCTTTTTCCTTTTCTTTCCCCGCTTTGTTTTCGCTGTTTACTGTTACCCCTTGCCCCAACCTCGTGCATTTTTCCACACAGGCTATCGGCTACTCCGCTGCACAGTTCGCTAGGTTTCCCTGTTTCTTCCCCGCTTCCTGTGTTCATCGACAAGCCTCATCTCGAGCAAGACGCCTCGTGGTCGCGGACGGAGATGTGTCGATTGCACGTGTAGCCCAGGAAGGGGTAAGCGGCGGGAACAAGGGTACTACGAAGGTGAGAGCCATCTAGTGGTGGGAGTGTGAAGGAACGGATCACCAGTCGTAAGCGACCGCCTTTTACATCCTTAGATGCAGCGCCTTTTTATCGGCTGCCGCAGCAGGGATATAGCAAGCAAGCATAGAATGGCGACCTACGTCTCCCCATCGACGATATTGTTGCGCGCAACGGGCCACTTCTTACTAGCTCTCCCTTCCACGTCCACCCCTTCTTCCCAAACTGTCGCTGGTCATTGCTACAAGGGTTACTTTTTGTTTTTCCCATCCCGCAGCTCCTGTTCCTGTTCTTGGAGTGCAAGTCTATTTTCATTGTCTCGGTTTGCTCGGCACTATACGCAGCCTGCTGCGCCGTCGCTCGTTAGTGGCAGCGGAGGGCTCAACAAACAAACGCACCACGTCCAGAGCAAAGGGCGCCTGCGAAAACTACAGGCAAAGTGTGAGAAGCAGCACGATACGAAGCGTTTGAGGGAAGAATTTGGGAAGAAGCGGAATGCCAGCGTTTGGCAAAGGTGCTGAATGGCGTCCCGGAATCCGGTTTTTCTGCGCATTGTTCCACCTCTCCTCTGTGTGCCCGTTACGTATCGATCTTGGGCTCTGAGGGCAGAAGGATGCATGATAGAAGGTAGCGAACAGAAATAGGAAGGGAAGACAAAACCTTGCTAGAGAGCACAGGGAAAAAAACTGATAAGCCACAACAAATGACTAAAACATGTGGTGTTTCATCAACGTTGTTTTTGCGTGTTTTGGCTTGTGTGCATGTACTACACTCTCGAGTGCGCGGAAGAGGCTAGATGAAAAAACACCGATGCGCAGTACGAGGGTAGAGCTGCTCGACTCTCGGCGATGGGTGGGAAGCTTGCTTTTTAGTGGGTAAGAACTGATTCGACTTGAAGTTTCCAAAGCTATGTGTACCTGGCGTGGTGAAGAGCCCGACACAAATGGTTTGCTGCAGCGTTTAGCTACGTTCTTCCATTCTTTCATTTCGTGCGCGAGTCATTGGAATTGCGCCTGTATCAGAGGACAAAGGATGCGGAACACAATGAGATTAACCTGTGTCGCTGAGCAGCGAATATGAGTTACTTTTTTTGGTGTCTTTTAACAAACTCCCGTATTTATTCGCAGCAGTTCACAATATATATAAAGAAACAAAGCTTCTCCGTAGACGTGACACGCCCGTTTGTGCGTGCATATAAGAGGAGACTAAGATCAATACAGAATCCGAATAAAGTCATTTGAAATTAAGTTATGTTTTGCAATAAAATTGGCTTACCTTTATTTCCTACTATAAATGTTACCCTGACAAACAGTGAATTAATCTGTGTCTGCATAACAGCCTATGTTACTTAAAATGATTTATGAAGTCACTATAACAAAACCTAAGGCACCAGTTCAACCTAATGCTAAAGACGCGGCTTCACTACGGTTTAACCTGCAGAAAAATCTTGCGCATCACAGCCTCTGTTGCCATCCTGCGCTTTATATCGTTATGCTGTTATGCGCTTTTTATTTCTCTTTTATGTACTCTTTTCCTCACACGAGTTAAGACTTCTCGTCCTAGCCTTTCATGACCATTTGGTGTTGAGTGGTGCCAAGAGTACTCCACCATACGGCTCAATACAGAGCGGAGAAGGCTGCGGGGGGGGAGGGGGTGGGGCGAAGACTTGACAAGACTGTACCTGCCACTGTACAGGTACAAGACAGTACCTAGAGCTCTGTACCTTACAGAGCTCCAGCACTAGGCGTAACCCCTAAGGCTTATGTGGTAGCATGATCATCACTCCGCACTAAACTCTTCGATAAAACAAACCTAATGAATACCTGACCTGGAAAGCCGGATAATCCTTCAATCTGCTACAAAATGATGAAAGCACCAGTAAAAATGCGTACCAACCACATAGCTGTTCGTTCGACACCAACGCGCGTGTGTAAGTGCTTACACACAAAGAAATGCCTCGTGACTGGGTGTAATTTCAGTCTGTGCGATGCATGATGCAATCTGGCCTTTAACTGAGCGTATGTTTCATTAATTAAGATAACTTAGCGAACAACATTTAGAAGGCTGCGGGGCTAAGGTGGCCGCAGCTGGCACAGGAACAGGGTTAATATGAAACATATTGAAGGGGCCTTTGTCCTAGAGAGGGCGTACTAAGGATATGATGACGTTTTATTAATAAATGGTCAACTTTCGAGGCGTCAAGGCACTTTGGGGACAAAGCGAAACGGCCACCAGAGAACAACACTTACTGTGGCTTCATGCACAAAAAGAAACGGCTGGAGTATTCTGAGCATAATAACGATGTCTTGAAGATATCGGGGAAGGAAAGTAAAACAGAACAACAAATAGAATTTAGAGAATACGTGACCGCTTTCTGGGTATGCTTTATTTATGATGATGTAAAGATTTCAATTTTAGTTTCTCGCCCTTACTGCAGCTAGGAAGCCAAAGCGAAGTAATCAGTACAAAGTAGGCGGACAAACTGGCGCTGGGTATGAGACAGAGTAACGACGCGTTGTTTGGCTTTGACTGCTGGAAAGTATGTAGCGTCTGATAGTCTTTGGAGTTCGTTAAAGCACGATCACATCATAAACGATTGCGTAATATTTTGCGCGAATAACTACGTAATGAATAGAACACCATACAATAAAAAACTGATTATAATGGCAGAGGAAAACAACGGCAAAGCTTCGCGCTTTTTACAAGCTCTTGGACTTACTGGCGGCGCTCGAAAGCAAGAGTGGTCGAGGACGTTCGAGGAAGGCACTCTCTGGAAAGGAGAGTGCTGCTATCTTTCCAGCACAGATGGACCTTAGATGCTTCCCGATAACTCGTGACGCTGATCGAACTCGGGTAGTTGTCGATATCACGACCTCAGACAGTGCGACACTTCGGCAGAACCCAGGACTAAATCTTGATGACGTGATCCGAGCGTATAGCGCTTGCAGCTGTGCTTATTTCTTTTCGCATGCCTATGCTGGAAACCGGCGTGGGGCAAGAAGCAGCACTGAATTCACGGCAGCTTTACTGAACAGGAACACAGAACCGACCCGGCGAAGCATGAGGTAACAACTGTACTGAATTTCAAAGGGTGAAATTGCCTGTTTTATACTTATTTCCGTCGGCATTTGTATTTTTCCTGCTCAGGGTGTATTTTTTTCCCCATAAAAAGATGCTGATTTTCCCGTATGGTTCCTCCTGTGTTTTTGTTCTGCCATCAACCTACGGACACTTGCTGATATAAATTCCATTTTAAAGCTATATACAGGCCTATGGTTACCGTGTTACATATTCCAATTTTTTCGTTTTCATAAAGTATACCTAAGCTAATTTCCTGTTTATTCACATGATTTCTGTTTATTCACATGTAGATGTGCAAGTTATCATCTGGAACTGTTTCTACCAGAGAGGTAGGAGCGGCGATATGGCGCAAAATAAAAAATTTGCGGTTCCGAGACGCACATTTCTAGCGCAGAAATGGTGATCCGATTTGCCCACATCCGAGCAAGAATAGAGGTAGTGTGGCCCAACAGGTAAGCCACGTCACTAGCGTAGAAATGAGCGTGTTTAGGGAAGAGAAGTGTCGTTTACAGGCGTGCACAAGTGAGCTGGAGCTGTAAACGTCGATTTGTGCGCGCGATTGCACACATTTATCTGATGCGCTCATGTGCATGTGAGTGCGCGGCGTCGATTCGATTTTTTTCGCTTTAAACCATTCCGAAAATGTGCACAATCTGTAACTTTTCATTGGTAGATACCGTACAAAAGATGCAAACTTGCATTCCAAGAATGTCAAATTTGTTTATTCACTTATTTATTTACAGTTTTTGCAGACCCTAGAATGGGTTTAAGGAGGAGGGGCAGAATTACATAAAAGGAAACAACAAAAAATATCGCACAAAACAAAAACGGCTAATAGCACATAGCATGAAACAAGAAACAGCTCAGCAACTTTCAATAAGCAAACATGTCAGTGCAATCAATGCTGTTTAGTATTTCGGGAGACAGTTCACTCCATTCAGTTAGGGCGCGCGAAAAGGATGAGTTTTTAAATACATTTATTCTAGCGGTGCACAGTGTTAATGATCTCGCTTGACGATGGGCAGTTGGTAGCGTTGTTATGAATTTAATGAATGAATCAGTACTGATGGAAAGAGTGTTATTTTTGAGTACGGAAAGAATTTCGATGTTGCGTCTGTAGAGGAGGGGCTGTGCATAAATTTTTCCGTTATGAAACCGTAAATTGTGTAAATTACTGCTTTTTATGGATCGAAGGATATTGTACTTGCATTTGTCTGTTGCAATAATTTCCTAATGAGGACCGCTATACGCTATTGCGTACGCAGAAAGCAATGTCGAACTTTGGGTCTTAGCATTTTCTTTCGATGATCGGTACACCATTCCATTTCATTTTTCCCTTTTGTTTTGATTATTAGAATCAGTAAACCAAAATTCACCTTTTGTGCATGGCTTCATCGTTGTTGAAATGCGAGACAAAGTGAGGCATTTATGCAAAAAAAAAAATGTATTCACATCAACCAAAGAAAGCGAATGTGAGAGGGTCAAAATAAATTTGGGCCGATTTGAGCCTTCTCACGTCACCGATTGACGCACTGTTTGACGACCACCAAACGGCCACTACTTCAGTAGTGTTTAGCTTAAGCACTTTCTAGGCACGCTGTTGATAGCATCATTGATCGGAGTCAGGCAATTCGAGCGCACAGGAAGTATATGTCACTGAAGGGGTCAAATTCTGCGTCGGCACATTTTGTCTCCGCAGTCGGCGTTTGCTTTCGAATTACCTCTACTCTCCCGACCGCTGCTTTCCACTTATGGCCAGCGCACGGGCGGTCGTTTTCAATCGCCTATGTACTCGCACTACTCTCAAAGGTCGCGAGCTCGGGCAAGTGGTCCGGTCCCGAACAGAGTTGCGTAACGCTTTTCCAATTCGGTCGCTGGTGGACTTAGCCGCACCACCGCCCAGTCGCCATGGGGGCACGTCCCATAAGAACCCCCCTCCGCAACTACGCGTGCATTCCAGTTGTCGCTTTTCCAATTCTACCGGGCGGGTTCAGGCGGCATCGTCGGAGACACTCCCTTTTCAACGAGCACGACGTGATAGCGCCTCCCAGGCGAAGGCCGTACGTGACTGCCACAGATTGCTACTACCACCACCACCAAGGCGTGAGCGAAAGGGTGGTCAGAAGCGGAGAAGGAGGGCGAGAGGGTGCACGCGTGGAAACCGAGGTGCAGGCTCACAGCACCACTCTCCGGGACTCGATACGTTCCCAGAATGCGTTATTAGAGACACCTCCGGAATGATCCCCAGATGGAGCCGGCAGGGATCCTAGATTGACGACGATGGCGACGACAACGTCGCATCGATTCGGCGACGGCGGCAGCGCCTTGCCGTGCCCGACGACGAGTTAGGCGAGTCTCTCACTCTCGTAACGCAGCTGGGATGTTTATTACACTACCGGCGTGTTGCGGTGTAAGGGCGAACCGTCAGATCAGGTTTTTCCCGAACATACTTTTTTGTATCTAGGGTCCTCGCGCTGATTTGGAAGCGACGCATTTATTTAGTGTAAACGACCGCTGTTGGGGGTGCGCGAACAGCCGCACATATATTTCCAGCTCTAATCAAAATACCCTTTTTGCTAGGTCCTGCAAATTCAACTCCCTCGCGATATTTTCTTCGTGAGCAGCGGCGTAAATTGAGAAAAAGTGCTCCACATCTGCGATCAACACAGAACCCAAGAGAATGAAGTCACCTGTGTTTCTTCGCCGAACGTCGCTTTAAAGCGTACACCCAGGACTGGAAGTGATGAAGGCGCTGGGAAGAGCAGAGAAAGATGAGGAGGGAGGAGGAGAGATTAGAGGGGGGGGGGGGGGGGGTTTGAAAACACAGAGCATGCTCCGCACGACAGGGGCCCCAGCCGCGCAGGTCGCAGATGTCGAGGACGGTCAGCTGAATATTATATGTGAGGCGCGCTCCCGTCGTCCAACCTCTTTTGCGTATCCTGGCTCGTAAAGGTCTGGGCACGCGGTATTCAATTTTGGAAGTCGCACGCGCACCTCCGAGGCAGCGGACCTCGCGATTGTGCCTACCGTGACCCTGCTGAATTATACATGGAGCCATGGAAGCCATAGCTGTGATTCATGGCAACCGGCTTGGCAAGGGGCAGCCGTGCTCGTTCATTCGATAGAACGCAGCCTCCGTTCCTTCCTGCCTGCGCTCAGAACGCTTGGTTCAGTGCGATGCGATGAGAAGACGAGAGAAAGAGAGTGAACGACAGTGTGTGTGCGTGTGCGTGGGGCAGACAAAGAACACATAAAACAGCACTTCTTAAAAAATCCGATATAAAAATGTTACCTCCAAAGGAGAGAAAAAATAAATAAAAGAGAGGCAAACGGAGGAAGGAAGACACGTAGATAAGCTAAATGGACAATTTTGAGATCTCGGACCAATCTCTTCCCAGGCTAAGATATACATGAAGAGCCATTTGGGTTGAAAGTAGATCGCAGTCGCGTTCCTGCAGTACAAATTTTGGCGCTTCGACTTTTCTTTGTCCTGTCCTGCGTGTTTGCTTGGATGCTTGCTTCGTTGCCTGCTTGCTCGTGCTTTCGAAGCGAGTAAAAAATGCATGGTCGTACATTGTACCTTTGGACTCTTTCGACCTGTTTTCCAAGATGTTTTTGTTGTCTCTCTTCCGCTTTACTTCGAATTCAGCGGTGAATAAATGAGGCCGTTGTATGTGACCTGCATGGTTCCCTTCGAGTATTCGGAATCGAATGTCATTTCGAGGTTTCCTTTTTTTTTCACGTTACTGATACTACTACACGTTCGAGTCGCTTGACAAAAAAAAATCGCCGATGATGTTGCACCCCGTGCAGTTTTTTTTTCTTTTTGCCTGAATGTTACAAAACACCAGCTGACCAGCAGCATTTGAAAAGATGGCTTAAAAAGATGGACACTGGCCGCTGTGTAATGAATGTCGTTTCATATTATTTACAGCTCAGGACAACATCAAGTGTATTAAGTGTGCGCACCTTTTTCCCCGGACTTGGTTTCGGTAGTTTAAGGCTGTCTTCTGCACTGGTTGATCTACCTTTGAAGCGCAAAACTGCAGTTGACAAGAAATAAAGTCGGTGCATGCACTTGTGTCGTCTCCACTTCTTCCCGTCTGTCATCATTTGGCACTGCAAATAATTTTAACTTTAATTGGTTTTGGGGGGAAAGGAAATGGCGCAGTATCTGTCTCATATATCGTTGGACACCTGAACTGCGCCGCAAGGGAAGAGGAGAAAGGAGGGAGTGAAAGAATAAAGGAAGAAAGAGGTGCAGTAGTGGAGGGCCCCGGGATAATTTAGACCACCTGGGGATCTTTAACGTGCACTGATATCGCACAGCACACGGGCGCCTTAGCGTCCGCCGCGGTAGGGCTCGAACCAGGAAACTCCGGATCAGTAGCCGAGCGCCCTAACCACTGAGCCACTGCGGCGGGTGCACTGCAAATAATGAACGCCTTTCAAGGATACCAGTGCACTCGTAGACATCGTAGCATATTGAAGATTCTTTGGCGGTCAGCATAAATACGAAGATTATTACTCTAGTTTGTCTCACACCATACAGTGCTGCCTTGGCATACGAAAACTTATTAACCATTAAACGCGAACACTTTCCAAATTGAGCAGTTTTCTATTTCTCGTCTGGTTGGCTAGAGCTGATGAGAGTTCAAGTCGAACCAAAAACTGGCGGCCGCGGCCAGGGCTGGTGCTGTGGACGTGTACGCATCCATTTCTAGCGAAACTGTGCGCATAAACGGTTACATGCAAGCTTGGGCTGGCTTCTGTGCTCGCATTTGGGTAGATTGATCACCACAAACTACGTGGTTGGCGACAAAGAAAACTCCCAAACTTTATCTTTCCTCCTGGGAGAAAAAGTGTTCATTCATTCATTCATTATGGGCAAGGATAGCCTGATCTATCAGCGGGAAGAAAGGAAAAATTCATTGAAGGTAAGAGTGCCTGGCTCCAACATGAAGTCCAACAAGGCACCAAGCGCGTCGCATCTGATGGCCATCACGTCTTCGTATGTCTGGACGTGTAAGGGAAAGGCATAGCGAGCGCTGGGGCTCACCATGAGGCATGCCGAGGCACGTGCTGATCATGTGTCGTAGATCGACTTTGGAGTCGGCCCGACAATCGTGGCAGCCAATTCTTGTTCCGCGCCATCGACTCGGGGTGTAGACAGTGAATGACGCTCTGGTCGCGACTTGTGAGCGTGGGCCTCAGCGGGACAAGGAAGGCCAGGAGGGATCGGAGGGATGCTGTAGGGGACCAAGTCTCGATAAAAAACCCCTCCGTTTATGTTTAATGCGGGTGATGATGGTGTCAGGTATACAGGTTGGTAGGAAATCAGTAAGTGTTTTCCCGGTTGGACGAGTTCTCGTCCAGGCATCGCCGGCAATCTTCCTCTTGCGGCACGCCAGAAGCCTCTGGAGGAGACCGGTTCCCAGTCTCTTGTGTATGATGACAACGTCCAAGGAATGCGTACCGCGACCTGGCCGGTCTGTTTGATGTTCTGTGCCCGTGAAATCAGATCCGAACGGGCGTTGAGAAATACTGACATTTGGAAACCGAGCCCATTTTCGCGTCCCACTTACAGGTGCCCTATTCGCGTGTTGAAGTGAATCATGTGTCTGCAGATGAAACACTTGGATAACATTCTTTTCGACCTCCCGGAAAATGCGGTAGTTTTCGGCAGTGGCATTCTAGGCCGGCGGCACGCATTTTTTTTCCGGGAGAAAACCCTTCACAATGCTATTGCTGCAAGGGCACGACATCCTAAGCAGATAAGAGGGGAATATAAAGAGGTCTCTACGCGCTGACAGCCCTACGCTTTAACTGAGCGCGTCGACTGTCGCTGTCGTCACCAGTGCCTCTCCTGGTGTGCCGGGCTCGCGATATGTGACCAGCGCAGCGTCTTCCTGTCGCGAGGGTCCCCCTCCACCCTTTCCCGGGAAGATCCTCCCCCTCCTTTCGTTCCCAAGAAAGCGGAGACGGCAGCGACCTTCGGCCGACCTCTGCGACCGGACCTTCCCTGTATCCCGAGCGCGCCCCTGGGTAATAATCGATACAATAACGGTTGCGTTGCGCCCTGTTTTTGTTCTTGGGGCCGGCCTTTGTTTGCCTTCCCTTAGGATGGCGTTCCGCCTCCCGACCCGACCAGATGTGCGGATTCGGGATGGTGTGGAAAAGAAAGGCGGCTCTCCTTCCGAAAGCGCGGAGGTGGTGCGCGCTTCGGAGCGCCCGGAGCGGACGGCCGAACACTGGCGTGACAGTGAGGCAGTGAGCGCACCAGATGGTTGACTCTGGCCTCTGATCTCTTAAATGGCCGCTCACTGTCCCGTATTTGTGAGACACCTTCTGCAAAGAAGTCCCTTTGCACCAAGCCGGAAGAAATAAACGACGCTTTTTTTTGTTTTTTTTTTCGTATGAAAGTTTGAAATCTGTAATCCTTCTCTAAACTACCTCATTTTACAGATTTTACTGCTGAGTACGACGTGGTATATTTGAACCATGGCTGGGGCTGCCGCATTTCTATAACACTAAATGCAGTGATGTTCACGTAGCGACAATGCTGCGACAGTTTGGGACCTCCAGTGTGTCGGATTCTGTCCGGTACCCTCCTCTGTAATATGGCCTTAGCATATGTGTTGTTGCGGCTCGTAATGCTTTAATAATCTTTAATTTAGGCCCTTCAACTTCTCTCCTAGTATTCAACAATCAATTTTGATCGGACTGCTTTATATGCTAAGACGTGTTGATCATCACTCCAGGCCGGCCAACGAGCAGGATTGCTGATTCGTGACCACATTTTGTAACTCTGTACAGTCTTTACATAGTCCGGCCTACAGATTTCGCTGTGGAGCCTTGCGCAAGGGTACTAACGGCGTTATTGAAGCTCCAAAATTCCTAGAAGGTGACCAGACCTCTGGCCATAACCCATGCGGGGTTCATGAACTTAAGGGGTGCTGTTAGTATCCAACTAAACGTTTCAGCAGTTAAAAACGCGGGCTAATCAATTTAACAGTCTGTACATTGCTTCCCATTTGCTGCTGCACTGAATGTATACTACTGCCAAGGTGAAGAGCCGGCAAATGGACGCAGTGGTTGACTTCACCTCCCGGTTTATTGCATGGCGCTTATATGCCCTGCCGAAGTCAAGAAGCACTGCTCGGAGCTTGCGTCCAATTAGCTCCAATTTGGCCAAACAACCACGCGAAATCAGTTGCTCCCCACTTTTATTTCTTTTTTGATATTGTGGGTTTAGCGTCCCAAAGTGACTCAGGCTATGCGGGACGGCGTAGTGAAGGGCTCCGAAAATTTCCACCTTCTGGGGTTCTTTAACCTCCACTGACATCGCACAGTACACGGGCCGCTGGCATTTTGCCTCCGTCGTAATTCGACCACCACAGCCGGGATCGAACCCACGCCTTTCGTGTCAGCAGCCGAGCGCCGTAACCAAAAATGACAAATATGAAAGATACGGTAAGAAGCCGGCTTCCTTACTTTTCATATTTGCGATTATGTGAGTTGGTAGGCCCTCATAAAGCGCCATTTATTGCTTAATGTAAGAAAAACTGGGTTTGAAGTAGAGATTCGATTCCAGGTTTCGTTCCAAGTAAATCAACTAGTAGAGTAGCTCAACCGACGATCTTGTACAGAAAGAAAATTATCTACTCAAATAACAAGGCGCCAAATCAAACCGCCAAGCCAAGAAGTTTTAGAATGAACACTTTTACGGTTTTAACAACGTCATTATTTCAAGCCTGATCAAGCCCCTCTACTCAACCATTTTTAAATTCTTAGCAACATCGCATACGCGCCAAGAACCGACAAAAACTGAATAGAAGTACTATGATTATGCGTTTTATCAGAAACCAGCGCTTCATAATGCCACTCACGAAACTGAACACGTTATGTGAACCAATGTTATCTGGCTAGTATCAGTATCGAAATGCAGCGATTTATCAGTAATTGGGCTGTGTATTATACCACGCTATTGCAATTAAACCACGAATAATGGTGGCCAACTGGTCAGGGCCACACCACCTCACTTTGCGCCTAGAGTACAGAATACTCGATGTGTATTCTTAAGCTATAAGCCACTGTGTCTTAGACATTAGCTTTCGAAGACATACCAGATGAATTCTACTTTTTGCTCAGTCACAATTTTTTTAAGTGACATTAGATTTCATTTGTCTTTAGAGCTGCAACTGCACGACATGTTTCATCCGAGTTTACCTGCGCTGCCTCAGCGTCATAAGAAAATTCTCAGAAAGGGTGCTGTAATGATAAATGCCAGTGGCGGTATATCTACGGCCGTCACCTAACAGGGCGGAAGGGGAATTCTTGTTTGCCCTTTTCGCAGCGTAATCGGTTACCAGCTTTTACCTTAGCTTTACGATGTTGTCGTCGTGTGCGTTGGCATGCGGACCTCTTTCGCAGACCACCTGCCATACTGATTGGTTAGCCCGAAAGAAATGAAGAGAATGAGGTTAAAGAAATGAAAGAGGAAGAAAAGCAAAGGGAACGAGAAGAGGAAGAACGCCCACTGTCTCACTGCACACCCAACCCTCCAACTTAATTCCTGTTCTCAATTTCCTCCACACCCCCGCCCCAGCTAACCAGGAACGTTTACGTTACGAACACGTAAACGTACTATGAATTTCTCGTTTCTTCTTCTAGGTTAAAAAAACTTAATGCTTACAGTGAAAATCTTAGAGTATTTTAATGCGGAAAAGTGGAAGTATAGGTATCGTAAGTACCTAGATGCACTTTTAATGAGCGCATGAGCCTTTTTTAATAATTTATTCAGTACGCGCACATTAGAACATAAATACTATTTTGTGATACCCGTGTGTAGTGTGTTTCTGTTATTTTCACAAGCCATTTCCTCTAATAGAGGATTTCTTCTCGGCGCTGACACTGCAATATCATGAGGTATGCAGGCACGTTTCCAGCCTTAGTGCTAACCGTCTTTCTAAGAATTCGTCCTTAATTAGCTACCTGTATTTTACCACTTTACGGCCGCGTCTACACACCAATACGGGCGCAAAGGCGGTTCATTTATTCAGAGACAGCTGCAAGTTGCTGCTCTGTAATGATGCTGGTTCTTACATCTATTTATCTTTGACCCCTGCATGATGACAACAAATCCTCGTAGGCCAGTTCTTTATTGATAACCTGAATTATGCCGGTTCCTGTTTAAAGGAAGTCAGGATTTCTTTTCAGCGTCGATGGGAACTTGTTTTGGTCACCCAGCGAGGAACAACTATGCCAGAAGGGTCCCATGCGGGTGGTGTCGGTGATTAACTGCGATTATTAGATTTCTCTGACGATGGACGACATAATTACAGCTGGCTACATGACAAGCTACAGGCAACATTCACTAGAAAGAAAACATCACGTCTGTGTTCCTGCAGAATAAAGAGGCTGATGATGATAGTTTCTCTGTTAAGATGATAGCTGGAAGTAGAAAAAACCATCCAATTTCTATAAATCACAGAGAAGGTCGACTCAATCAGGCTAGATCAATTGCAAAGAAATAGCCATCGGCTAGCTTGACGCGAAGTCAGAGCATTTCCCAACTGAGACATGCACCGCGCATTCCGCAAATGGCTCTAGCGCGTGATTGCTCTTCTGAGTTCATATTTTTGAAGAGTGGCAGTCTTGAAATTGAGACTTCGGACGGTGGATTTCCGGTTTCATCCGAAGCCTTCGATTTTCTTCGCTTCATGTCCTGGTGAGCAACGTAATCGAGAGCTTCTTCACGGAAAACCTCGTGAAACTGCGATAGAGAATGACAGAGCGGAGAGGGAAAGGCGCGGAGGTTAACCAGCAAAAGGTATCCACTTGCTACCCTGGGCTGAGAGAAAGAGAAGAGACAGTAATAAAGGGAAAAAGAAAAGAGGACCAAGCTTCCTAGAGGCTGGTTTAAAGCTACTCTTTGACGTCACTTATACAGCCATTGCACAGTGTCGAGAGATAGCAGCCTTGGGTCAGAGCCCACAGCTTTTCCTTCACGCGTGGCACCAGCCGTACTTCCGCACCATTGGCGAGCGGCGCTGGTAGCCTCCTTGCACAGAGAGAGGGCCCGTATATAGGTGGAGGACAAGAAATGTGCCACTGTCTCGAACCTGTGCCGTCCACGCCATTTGCTCTTGCTGTTTATATCCATTCCTTCCCGTTTTGTGCGCGGTCTCATTTGCCCCCGCCGGTGGCGCCCATCTTGTGGCCGTTGCGTTGTTCTTTTCCGCTTGGTTTCTTCGAGGTCCGATGTTTGTCCTTCGGGTCCGGTTCTCGGCGCGCGGACGGTTTGGACAGCACTTCAGACGCGCGCACTTTCGCGCGCACAGGAGAGGAGATGCGGAGGGAAGAATAAACGCGAGGAAGTACCATAAGCCGCCGCGCGGTAAAGCAGGAAAACAGAGAAATCTTGGCGCGGCACACGAGACGTCGCCGTGGCGTTGCCGCGGCGAAAGTAAAAGTGCTCCAATCTGCGTTCCCGCGATGTCTTGCTTGGCGGCCGCCACTTGAGACGCCCAAGCAAGGGCAGGGCAAAATTCTCGATAAAATGATAAAAAAGTGACGTAAGCAGCGCCTGTCACCGGCGTGTACAAAGGCGCGGCTGCGAAAGCAGGCGCCTCGTGAAGTAGGAAAGGTCCTTTTGTTTCGTAACTATAGAGTGCTCTCACCATCAAACGTCTTTCGAAAAATGTTTTTAAATTTGCTTCGACTCTGACACCTATAGGTGCTCCAAAATCGTGCAGTAACGGGGTGCGAATGGGTGCAAGATTTCTCCCGACCTGGTGCTGAGGTCTTCCGGGGCGAAATGCTTCAAAACAAGCCTTTGGCCAGCAACCTCAACCCCCCCCCCCCCCTCCTCTCGTGCCTCATGTATTTAAAGAGAAAAAGATAAAGTTGTGAGGCGGGGACGTTGAACAGGAATTCTTTGCAAAAATATCGCGAAACAAACATAGCAATATAGAAAATGTTCTGCCATCCTTTGGTCTTTTGAAAAATTCAATTAGGTATTTGCAAGCAATTCATGTCGTCGGTACGAAGACGCCTTGAATGTAGGGAACGAATTTCTGAAGCAGTCATCTCCCTGCCAGTTTTAAGAAGAAAGGCTTACCTGTCCGATCTGATGATCCCGATAAACGCTGGTGGCGTTCAACAAACGCCCTTGTCTTTTACGCTCAATATTGAGTTCAGAGAGAGCAAAACGGACAAACGCACGCGACAAAACACGCAGAAATGCTGAAATAAGCCACCCGATAGGATAACAATGGCACTCCTAGCACTGTCCCTACTACTGTGCTCGGCAGCTTTTGTTGCACATAGTGCGCGAAAGGTGGGTGTGTGAGAAGTGTGTTTCCAAACTCTTCACTGCGGCTGACCTTCAGCTACGAAAAATGAAATTATTTTAGCCCCCGTTGTAGGCGCGTTGTAGAGGTTGTAGAGGTAAGCCCCGTTGTAGAGGTAAACCTAAACAGACGTAGGCGGCGCTTTCAGTCATCCCCTGGTGCTTACGCGTTGCGCTGCCGCCGAAGCAACGCATGCGTTAACAACAGCATCTCTAGAATGGGGTACGCCGATTACTGTGCATGCGCGGGCCGCGCAGATCATCGCAACGCAACCAGCGTAACCAAGTCGGCCAAAGCGGTTGCTGCAGCAACAGACAGCCCCATTCCCCTCCTCCCCTGATAAAAAAAATAGAAAATTTAAATAACAGACGCGTCGCACTAACCACGTCCACCCCCAAACAAAAACATATTGAATAAAATCTAAATAGAAAAAGAAACGCGCCGTCTGTAACAATCTCACTTCTCGGTGAAAACCGTAACCACTTCGTGAGAGAATGAAGTAACCTCTGCCGAAGAAGAGGAGATGCTCGGCTTTACTGCTCGGCCGAAGAGTAGGTCTTATAGAGCTCGATATACTGCGTTCTAGCGCACTACATCGACTACTGCTACCGACTCGACCACTGTTACTATCATCTATGAGGCGCCTTTCCTGCAATGAATTTCATGCTTATATCTACTCTTGACGACGAGATCGACTGTCAGTTGTTGACGCGTTTAGAAAAAAAAGTTTACCACCTGCCGCACCATTTGCTACAGATGGCGCCCAACCATCTTTTTGGCACCAAAGAGTTAACAACGACAAAGGGCTGATAAATAGTTAACAACGAAACGTTCAATGACAGAGAAAATAAATTGACTGGACGTCTCGGCGGTCGTCTGTGAGAGTAGTGAATGTTTTGAAATTCTCGGTAATTACCGTCAAATTGTCACAATGAGCGCTTCGCGTGTTGTTGCGCCTCCAACTCATTCGTGCGAAGTTTCACATTAGCCGTAAATGTGAAGTTCTTTTGCTTTGCGTATCTACCACAGGCTGGGGAACAGCTTCTTTTCCCAGATGGAAAGGGAGAAAATGAGTGTCAATCCCAAGATCACATGGATCGGTCGCCCAAGGACGCTGCAATGCAGAGGACCTCTTTTAGTTTCAAGCTTACCTTACTGATCAGAGACGGTACCTCTCTGTTGAGAGAGATGTGGGACCCTCAAATCCTCTATACACCCCGTGAGCTCTGCGGGGAGATTCAGCTCTCCTAGTTTGTCTGTGGGATGTGTTCAACAAATGAGATGAAGAATCACCGATAAAATTAAAGTGGCCGTAAAATAAATTCGAACCATGACTTGTAGTTTGAAAGAAAGCCGCATTCAACACTTTCACTCCTTTTATGCCCGCCGGCGCTTTGTTTATACAACAATAAAAAAGAGAAGACTCATGGTTACTCGAGTAATCTATCCTACTGAACATGACATAGTCAGTCGCAGCGGTTGTGATAATCTCGTCTTGAATATCTTTGCTAGAACAGCCGGAGTTAAACCATTATGCCACGAGGTGCCAATCAAACGGCTTCTATTACAATAAATGACAGCAACGGCCCGCATACTACGCTTACTATAATGCTGCCAACAATAACGGCGTCATAAGTCGGATTAAGAATGCAGGAAATACAAACGCCCACATTGAATTCGGTTTCCTTTTTAAAAAAACGAGTAAAAACGCTGAAGGGGCGCAGCAGGGAACACTCTTCGGGACTCTTAACACCATTTGCTTCATGTAAGTTATCATGGCCAAATTTTCTTCAACGTGCCTCGGCTGCACATGCGAATTGAACTTCGGTATGAACAAAAGTGCTTTTGGTAGCGAGGTTCGCATTCTTTCCGAAAGAGTCATTTCTTATGACCAGCATGCAACCATTGTTTGATATTGCCTCTCTAAACGTGTCCTCGGTGTTCATGCTGCGACAAGTAGCCAGCTAGTATAAGCTGTCTCTGCATGCAGTTACCATTCGTAAAGGGGCTATTTTTATTCTTCTTTTGCTGTGTGCATTTTTATTCATTTTCAATGAGAAAGAATTACATGTCCCATTAGCACAAAAGCCAGTGTCCGTCGCCGCCATGGCACGAAATTCTTTATTGACGTCTTCATGCTCTCGCATGATGTCAGCAGTAGGCTATCAGACAGTGACCTCTGCAGCAAATAAAAAATAAAATTTCTTCCGAAGGTGTAGGAAATTCAACCAAGGAGCTTCAGACTGGGAGGTGAGCACGCAACCGATAGGCCATGAAACCGCTTTACTTCTTTGCGAATAAAAGTGAACCTAGCGTATGCGTTCCCTTAAGGCTCTATGCTAATGTGTAGATGTGTCATTAGAAAGGAAGGAATCTTCATTGAACCTCGCTTAGGGCTCACGATGAGACAGTGTTTTCGCATTCAAAGCACTTAAGCACTATTTAGTGCAGTCCGTAGTTTTTTATAGCAGCGAAGTGGTCTTCAGCACCATAATTTTTATACACAAACAAAAAGAAAACTGATTTTGCGAAAAAAAGAAACATGCTGGCGGAATTGGCCTAAACAAAAAAACATTGGTAGATATCATGCTTAGGAAAAGAAGTAATTGCTCTTTGTATTTATAATACCTGTACGAGGGCTCGAATGCAACAAAAAGACTAGCACTCTGTGTCATCTTTGGGTTCATATTCTATTTCTTCTTTCCTAAAGTTTCAAAATCTTGAGACTCCGAGATTACAGTTTCAAAGTTTCAACGCTTCAGAGTTTGAGCATTCGAGAGGACAAAGTTTGTAAAGTTCGAAGTTTTAAAGTTTCCATACCTCGAACTTTAAAATCATCAGTTCACGCGACGTTGATGGCCTGAGCGGAACATTTCTTCCTTGCTTCACCAAAGTGCCAAGCCTGTGGCAAACACTGAGTAGGCCTTCAAAAATAAAACCATGATGATTCAGGCATGTATTCATGCAAGGTTAGGCACGCACATTTGTCAAGCTCGTTAACTTTGGACCATTAGCTGCGTCTTCAAGCGCGACGAATCTTCCGTCGATGTCTTGTGACCTTTGCAGACGTTTTTCCTGCTGTGTGTAGCTTCTTTTTTGCTTTGCCCACAGTGGATACTAAATTTCCTACGTAATTGCTTTCTACTTTTAAGAAACATTCGTTCGCAAATATTTTTTTTTAATAATACCATTGAGTGGGGTATAGATTCTTTTGCTGTGAGAATTTCCGCACTCAAGTTATTGCATCTTTAGAAATAAATAATCTAATGTACACCGTACACATCATAAAACAACTTGTGTATAATAAACCGTAGCTATAATAAAGGAGTAAAACAAGTGTTGTGGAACAATGGTTTCTTTCGTTGGAAATATTGCTGTTTAAAATTATCGTACTCGATGGTTTTGGCGGAAGCATTGTACTGTGGGTCGCTCTAAATGAGCACAATTTGAGCTCATCGCTCTGAAAGAAACGGGTGTGCTTAGTGTTCTTCGGTGACACATCAGGCATAGTTCTGCGATTCAAAATTAAATAAATTCGTTTATGTCCGTGCTCCAGAAGGATGTACACTAAAACAGGCGTTTCGCATCACTGACGTAGAAAGGTTATCAAGGCCTTCTAGTGACTCCAAACTATTTTCTGAATTGATCACTCGTCCGACGTTGATGTATCACTTACGCCAGAAGGGTGGATCGCATTATATTGTCATTAGCTTCGTCGTCTTGGAACACTTAGTTCGTCGAGAGAGCACAAAAAATAAAACGACTAAAAAACTTGAAGCTGAGAAAATGACTGATTGAGGCATCCGACCGGCGAACTCAATTCCTTGCTGAACAATTTTACGAATGTGAATTTTTTACGCAGGTTATTTTGAAACTTCTCTTATGTAAAACGTAAGTGTAGTGGAAGCCATGAAATGATAAAGAGCAAAAAGCATGTACAGAGCAATGACTGGTTGTCTTTACTCCCGAAGGAAGGCTCACGTAAAAAAGATTTCAGGCTATTTTTTCTCTCCTATGCGACATATGCAGGCTGCAGACTGCCTTCCGAAAACGTTCAGGTCAAAACACACGGTACGGTAAAGAAATGAAATAAAACAACCATTCGCATTTAGCGTCATGCTTATGATGCGTTAGCTCTTTTAATTCCGGAATAGGAACATGTCTTTTACACTAAGTCACCTTATTTCCCTGTTAGAAGTTGGAAGCCTGCTTAGAGGCAGGACCTATTATGCTCAGTTGTGAGTAAAAGGAAAAAAATCCGGAAGACGACTAATTAGGTTTTGTGTCCAAATGCGAAAGCATTAGCAGCTGCTGATGCCTTGGCCAGAAATGACATCACTTCTGGTTGTCAGCGTTGTGAGCGAAAAATAGGATGGCGTAGCCGCCGGATAAGCAACCTAGGTGGGCCACCTAGGCCACGTGACCTCGTGGCGTCATCACAACCTGCCCACCGGATTGTGAGCAAACTGACTACCATGGCAGGTGGCAGTTAAATTAATGATTGGTCGCGAGAGGTCGCTCGGGAAGAGCAACTCTCGCCGCACAAACGTGCTTACCTGATCACTGACACCCGGAGCGCGTCGATCTGATCACTGACAAGATCCATCTGAGCGCGGGAATCGCACAGACTTTCACCACAAGGCGCTCCTTAAATCTTAACGCGAGAGCCGGCCCAGCAACTCATGTGTAGAACAAGAGAAATAAGCCCACCGCTAAGGGGCCTTGCATCGAGAGGGCGACTGTCTGCCTCTGTACCGTTTATTCAGCTAATGAAGCTTACGCTTAACTGACCGGGCGCGCCGACGTGACAAATCTAGCGGAGCCGTTTCACCGCGCAGTATGGGACCTTTTAAACGCGCCGCCGGACCCAGGTCCTGCGCCGCAGCTCGTTTGACGCGGCTCCTACGCGACGCTCGGACGCGCTGAGCGGGCGAGATAGGCGCGCGGAAGCGTGGCCATTTGTCATCACGGGGCACTGTCGCGTGGCGCGTCTGCCGCGCGCCCAGATAGCCATCTCGAAAGCGGAATGCCCACTCGAGACCCATTCTGCGGGCTCAAGAGCGGCAGGGGGCTGCGGAGTCTCCATCGCCAGCCGGGAGATCGTCGCTCGGTCCGCTCCGCTGCTCGCGCGCAGGGTCTCTCCTCTGAGCCGGCGCTGGCCGCTCTGTAAACAGTGCGCGAATACGCGAGCTGTTCTCGGCGGGCTTTCGAAGCGCAGTCGCGTGTGGCGAGCGAAAAATAGACCAGTTCGCTCAGTGTGCGGTGGCGATCTTTCAAAGTGTATCGGTTCCGGACTTCCGTTTTGAAGCCCTCTTGCGGCCGCCAGTTTCCTTTTACGGAGTGTACGTATGTGCTCGGTCAATGGCGTTAAAAGAGAATCATCGCCACTGAAAACTCGCGTGTGTTTTTATGGCGGAATTGTAGGTTCACTCTGTTAGAAATCAAAAAATTCGCTTTTGGTCTAGCCGATACTTTGGCGCCGCTTGAGTACGCCTGTTCATCTATTCTCGTGGTCGAGTCTTATTCTTTGGCGCTGATTTTTTCCCTCTGCCCCCGTAGTGGACGCGTGGAGGGAGTAAACGGTTTATTTAAAGTATCATTTACCGGAATGCTTAAGGGCTCACTTCTAACAACGTGACAGAGAGTTCGAAAGAGGCATGAGGTTGTTACTTCGGTGCTGCCTTGCTGGGCTTCGATAAAGTTTTTTTTTTTTTTGAAGGGAAGTTTTGCTATTCCACTATTGTTTTTTCTTGAGAATTGATCAAGATTCATAGCTTTAGACGTCCCACAGCCCTCTCTATTTGAAAGTTTGCGAGCTCTCAGAGCACAAGACGCAAAACACACTGCCTAACAGAACTCCGTTTATGCTGTCCAGGTTGCGCAGGAATGCCTCCAGTTAGATACCATATCGTGAGCACACTAAAAGGAAATGATACACATCATCCATGGCAGCACATGGGACGCGCATATGTGAGGTTCCACGGTGAATATTGTGCGGCCAAACCGGCGTGTATGCGGCGTTAGCCCAGAGACGCAAAAAGGTAGTAGTTGTCTCGCTCAACAAGACCCGTGTCACTCAGAGAATGCTGCTTTGCGAAACTCCCGTCTTTTTTGGAGAGTCACTAAAGTTTGATATGACCGAGGTTGTCGGGCAAGATTCGCAGTCGTGTAACCAGTGACTACGACGTTATAGAAGCCACCGGAAGTAAACTGCAAATCATTTCAGCTGTAGACTCCTTAGCGCGATCAAAGACAAGATCCAAATTGTATCCACAAAAGTTCCGCGTTGCAGGCAGTATAGAGTACAGACTTGGAGTCAGGCAGATCCACGACACTCAGTGGCTCGCAAAAAAAAGCGCTTGAGTGACTTTTTAACAGCCAGAGATTCAGCCAAATTTCAAGGACCTATTTTTGCCGACCAGACCAAGATATGTCAGGTTAAGTCAGCAAAAATGCGGTTGAACATAACTGCTCATTTTTACATGGAAAGCCAATGGTTTGAACTTGCAGGAACCCGTAGGTGCTTTCCAGGTGATGAAGTTCTCCTTCGCCCAGAGGAATCGACCGTTTTCAGCGTAGGAATGGAATGACTTAGCGGTAGTTAATGTCTTCGTAAGTCCAAGGAGGATCCTCTCATATCTGCACCCTCTGGAATACAAGTCTACTGTGCGGTGAGTGGGAAAGGCAGCAGCGAAGTGAATTTGCGTTCCAGCCGACTGCCGACGCAGAGAAAGCGAATTTTTTTTATCAACTAAGGTTGTAGAGCCCCAAAAGGGGGAGCCCTAAATCGAATTCCCCATTGCACTAACTATTCGGATGGCCCAGGTGGCCAGACGGAGCAATGCTGGACAGGGTGGCTGCCGGGTTCGGCCTGTCCGGATCACTCTAAGATGGCCTTCTTTTCCTCTCTGCGTGATCGTGAACTAGTTCAGCTGTAGATGCTTCCAACGCAGATTATTGCATGAAAGAAATAGATACGACGTATCACTGTGACCTAACTAAATGTGTGCTGGGCTCTGCTGCTTATGAAAGAATTTTATTTCTTTAAAAATAGCAGGCATATGCAACTCGCCTATCTTTGGCCGTGAAATTCGTCTTCGAAATCCTCTTCTGATTCAAATTCGAGCGCACTGCTATATCAGCGACTGCCTTTCATGAATAAACCTCCATGTTATTTTGCACTCATTATTCTCCTTTGTTTAAAATAAGAGGTTTTTGTAAGAAATTGCTCTCGGTTCATGTGTGAAAATGGACCTTAATCTCTTTTTAATGCCAGTGACATCTTGGGTACCACAGGGGTTGGTTCTCGGACCTCTGCTATTTCTTGTTTACGTCAATAATTTGCTTAACAAAATCAATGCCACAGTTAATACTGAAGGTTTTAAGTAGCTACCATTGGGGAACTACACACAGGACACAGAATACCACGAGGCAAACACGCGCGGACAACTTCGATTTATTCACACAAAAAAAAAAGCTGTATTAAGGTCGTTCATGCGTGTGCCAAGGTCAATAAACTCAAGAAATCTTATTATGACCAACTGTTTGAGACATGGGCGCTATAATCAGCTCTTTAGTAGTTTTGCCTCCTCCACCGTTAGCGTGACGGAGGGGTACTTAATGGAAGTGCCTAAGTACCCCTCCGTCACGCTAATGGCGCAAGAAGTAAAAGAAATAAGAAACCGACGATAGCGGATATGCGTGACAAAGCTCGTTGTTATACGATTTCTTGAGTGAATTAGCCTGGGCATGCACATAAACATCATTAATACACCCGTTTTCCTGAATAAACCACGCATGTCAGTGCGCACTTGTCCTGTGGTGTTTGTTCTGTCTTTAGTTGTTTTTTCCCATTGGTAGCGCGTTAAAACATTCAGTATGTATAACCAACTAGCCCCAATCGCCGCCATGCTTTCTCAGTTAAGCTTTTTGGGGACAATTGCGCTATATACCATGATTTGAAACCATTAATTAAGTTGGTTTGCTGGAAGCGCATTTTATGTCTCTCACTGCAGGGCTAAGTGTAAAATGTCCCTAAATACTTTCAAATGCGAGTAAGTGCGTTTTTTGCGGCCGAGTATTGCTTTTTAAAGCATAGACGTAAAGTGGACCGACCGACCGACCGACCGACCGACCGATGGATTCACCGAACCTGCTTGCCAGAAGGGCAGATTCAGTAACCTGCCTTTTGGGCGAATTCTTCGCGAGCCAAAGCCGACAACAATCCGCCGTAGATTCCAAGCGCAGCTGACGATGGCATAACCTGATATCTGAGGCAGGCAGCATTTCGAAATAATTTTTGTTCACGCGTACTCATAGTTGTCAAAGGCGCCTATTCTTGCCAAGTCAAACCCCGTTCGTCTCACGCCTGTGAGTGCTGTGTCGGCATCGTAGGTGCGTACACGAGTAGCCGAAGGCATTAGGAGGACGAAAAAGAAAAGTCCTTTCAAGAAAGTGAGGGAGAACGAAAAAAGTGGAAAAGGAGACTGCGTGGAAGAGGCCGAGCTTCGGTGACCGGCGGGAGAAGGACGCGAAAGGGGACCGGCCTCGTCCGAGATCAGGTCGGAGAGGGGCTGGGACCGAGTGACGCACTCTGGAGACACGCCGGATTCCAGCGCCACGCCTCCAATTAGGGCTCATTTCGAGACTGTCCTTGCTCCCTCCTTTCCTTCCTTCTAGCCTTTTTTTTTCTGTGCTCCCAGAAAGGATCCTTCCCCTTTCATACTAAAGCCTTGCAGCGCTCCACTCTTGCCCAATTCCCCAAGAGCCGGCGCTGCTGGGCTCTTGGAAAAGAAGCACAAACACACGTGCAAAGTGATGAACATGAACACGCGACAGAAAAATGATAAAGATGGAATCCAGATGCAAAAAATTCCAGCGGCCGAGGAACTCCGCATTCGGAAAGTCGCCTCAGGGACAGTCGCAAAAGGCCACGCGAGAAAGGTCGGGCCTGTAAGGTGGGCTGCTGTGTTGCCGAGGATAAGGAAGAGAGGGCGCGAACCCACTTTCCACCAGCTCCCTTTTTCTGTCGCTCTTCCCGGGGGAGATAGGCAAAGAGAAGAAGAAGGGTGCGTGTCTTGTTCTGAGAAAGTGAAGCCTGGGACGTTCGTATACCGCAATAAATTCATTCAAATGGAGCGACAAGACGCAACAAGTACTGGCTCGAGATGGTGGAGCCACTAGTGGCATGAAGAAATGCGGCAGGAAACAGGGCAGCGCTAACAGATTTATCCCCTCCTCGAATCCTAGAGAGGTAGGCTCACCAGTTTTTCCTCTAAATAACTCGCCGCTCCGTAATCTAAATGTCGTCCTTGCGACACGAAAATTTGCGTCATCGCGAAATAACTACAAGTAGTGTTAGCTTCAACAATGTTTGCGTCACGCTGACAGCTTGCCTTCTCTGGAGTTCAGATTCCCGTTCCTCCTGCGTTACGTAAGCACCGGATCTGGCCTCTTCATTTACATCTGGCGCTTTACATCATGTCTGTCGCACTGCGAAGCATATGAATATTAAACAACGAAGCCACAGAAAGACAATTTTTCGCATCTGGAGTGACATAATTTCGGTTTCCAAACAGTGAGGCAGTTGGGGTGAAAGTGCCGGCGGTTCTCGGAACGACTTATTGCATTTTCGTTTCTAGCAATCCTCTTTCCAGAAAGTGTTGTGGGTGCAGCCGAGAAAGCTACCGGGAGAGGCAGGTAACAAAGTTGTTTCTCTCGAGGTATATTGACGCAATCCGAACGCGCGTGTTGAACTTCGGACCACGCTATACGCGTTAGAAAATCCAGCTGTGCAAAAAACTTTTCAAGGATTCTCTTCAAACAGTTTCGAAATAACTTTGAGCATAACTACGAAGCTTTCTGCACTGTAAATCTTGTTTTCTTTCCAAAGCAGAAACAGGGGTTTGAAATCTTTAGAAAATTTTCTGCACTTCGGTGTGATTATTAAAAAGAAGCAGACTCTAATAGGGCATACGCACGCTCAGTATCGCAGTAGATTTAAAAAATAGCGCAATTTTTGTGTCAAATAAAGAAGCTATTTAAGATCTGTGCGCATAAATACGAGCTCATAAGGTAAGAACTACGTTAACGGAACACCAGGTCTTTAAAGTTGGCGCGCTTTTTAAACACATTGCCTATCTCGGACACATGCTATGTAGGGAGGCCGAAGAATTGCAGCTGAGCTTGGCATGCAATAAAGTGGAGCGACTACAAAAAAAAAAGGTGTTACGAATTCTTGAGAACTTTTATGGAAACCCTAGCCAGTTATCTACTGATCCCTTGTTTACTAAACTTAATATGCTTAAAACAACTAAATTATATGATTACGAACTGTCTCTATATGCATAAACATAACCTTCCAAATGATACACCTCGTCCCTTGCGTGCTTACAGCCTACGTAGGGAACTAAAACCAGTGCCGCGTACACGAACAAATTATGGCCGGTCCACTCTTGGCTACCGCATACCATCACTTTATAATAAACTTAAAACCCACATTGAATTTACGGCCACGCTTAACAGATTTAGACACGAATTAACAAGTTTTCTGATGAGGCAAGGAATATTACTGCAATCCAAATTAATGGCACTGACCTATAAGAACTGACACCACTACTCGACCGACGGACAACAGATTGGTTTTTATACGGTTAACTTTTATTTGCACCGTAATGTGCTAGCGTGTATTGGTTTTTTAAATGTATTGAAATGAAATATATTATATTGAAATGTTCTTGTATTACTCTTCGGGAAGTGTAAACACAGCATTTGCTATTTGTATAAGCTTCATGTTCATATTCATTTTGGTATCTGCTGTGTGTGTGATTCTTCAGGAAGTGTAAGCACTGCATTTGCTCTAGGTATAAGCTTCATCTTCATATTATTTTGATTGTGCTGTGAAGTCCACTGTGTGATGCTGCCTGTAGGCCCCCAGAGACCAGTAAAGTTGTCTGTGACAGCTTTTTGCCTGGGGACCCCCAACTGGTAGTTGGAAAATAAAGTGGTTTTGGAAAGTGGATTTGGATTCCTAAACTTTTTGGTAAATTATCCCCACTCAGCTGCCCTACTGAAGAAACGCGGGCTTTCCTCGAGTGTTTATATGCCTATAACCCGTAAAACTATACGACATAGCTATACATATAAAGTAGGCTCTTTTCCTCTTCAACAAGTATCCAACTACAAATACCTAGGGGTAACCATAAGTAGCAATCTATCGTGGAACTTGCATATAAACAATATCTGCTCTGCTGCGTTTCGAAAATTGTGCTGCTTAAGACAAACTAAAATGTTCCCTTTCTAACATTAAGATACTTTGTTATTCTTCAATAATTAGACCTAAACACGATTATGTTTGCATAGTGTGGGACCCGTATACTAAATCTAAAGTAAAAAAATCCGGAAAGAATAGAGAGAAGACCTGTCAGGTTTATTTTTTAATAAATATGCAAGGACTGACTCCCCAACTACTTTAATGGAGGTTCATAAAATTGAACCACTTGAACATCGTAGAAGAAAGCTTAGGTTAGAATTTATTTCTCTCTTATTACATAACAAACTTGGTTTAGATCCCTCAGCATTCTTAACGCCGGCACCAACCACACAAACTCGTCAACACCATCCCAGGTCTCTAATCCCTATATTCGCTAGAACAGACACTTACAAGTTTTAATTTTTCCCACGCACAATAACAGATTGGAATCAGCTAATTAAACCATTGTCCCAAGAGTTTTAACAAATTATTGCAATATTGTGTTCTTTTTTTAAAGTGTTGCGTTTTCTTTATGAATTGATTGACTTGTTCGCCCACCCTGCTTGGACTCAGTGTCCGCAGTATTTTGTAAATAAAAATTTAAAAAAAAAACACGCGATAGATTTACAAGTAGCATTTTGACAATGCCAAGCCCGGCGTTTCAACAACAAACGTCAGGCTTGATGTCCTTAGTGCAGTAGCACAACTCAGTCTAAGATTTGAGCATACTTTTTTCCTTACATCAATTCTGCCGGTTCGCAAATAAAAAGAGAAAGTAAATATGTTTGGCGTCTGTGAATATAGCGGGCCAAAATATACAAGCTTGCTTCTCGGAAAAAGGACAGTACATACCCCATGCAAGGGCTTGAGAACCGGAAGCGAAAGAGCAAAGAACATTGCGGCCATTAGCATTAAACATTATTAAACAGGTCGAGTTTAGTTCAGCAAAAACATCTCCAGGAAGCTTGGGGGTTTGCGTTTGCAGCACGAAATGATAAAGAATAAAGCGGAGAGGAAAGATGACATGACGAAAGGAAGACGTAGAAAGATCTGGTCGAGCGAAAGGCTTCTTATTCCTCCCCCCCCCCCCTTCACCCTCGTTCGAAGCACCGCGGCGCCTGCTTCCCTATCCAGGGAATTTTCGCCTCTGGAGCCAATATAATCCAGGAGAGCCGAGGGAAAAGCTGTTTTTCGCGAATTCTGGCAGTGCCCGGGCCGGTTCTACGTCAGGGGCGGCCGGACTGCCTTTTATTGATTCATTAGCGCTGGTAATGAAATCCTGACTTGGCGCGTGGTGGTGTGCTTCGGGGCCCCGACGCATCCCCCCTCCCTTCATTCTTCCCCGGTGCCCTTCTATTCCCTTCGTTCCCCCATCCCGTTGGTGGAGGTTGGCGGCAACTGAGTCCTGAGTATTTCGTGCCGGCACCTCCGCGCAGGGACCGGACCGGAAGATTGGGCCCGGGCCGGATGCACTCGATCTCGGAGTGCCGCCTTGCTCATAGTGTGGGCCTTAGATGTTTGTCGCAGCTACCCTGACTCTCTGTCTGCTTGCGTGAGTGCGTGAGCCAAGGGTTGGTTGGTTACCATGGGTGACTGATCTGCTTGAGCCGCGCTGTGAGGCAGCATACGCCAACGCAATTAGTCGCTCCGAGATACCCGGCTCGCCTTCGGGACCGACGCTCTATTATTATCCATAATTACGTTCGCTTCTCGATTTCTTTTCTCTTTGTCCCTGCAATGCTGCTTTTTGTCGTCTGGAACCGTTGTCTGCGAGGATATTTGCTGCGCGCCCTTGCGTTTGACGGGTGCCTGATTAGCATGATGTTGGCCTGGTGCTCACACACGGAATTTTCTGTTTGAGGCACATCTTTCAGGATCGAGTATTTGGGGCCGAAGCATAAAAAATGGCCAGGCTTAGCTTGGTTAAGCCAAGAATGCGTTGCATATCTCGATGGAGTTCCGTGCTGCTCCGTTGACTCGATAGGCTATAGACTCGATCGCCATTGAAACTGCCCATGTAGCAGCGCTCGATCGCCTTTGAGTGGATAGACTATCGGTTCGAGGGCCATCGAAATGCCCGTGTGACAGGGGTATAAGACTGTCCCGGCGAAGGAGCGCAGCTCTTTTATACATATGCCGTGACGTCAATCATAGCGCAGCGCCCCTAGCGGGAGGAGCGGGAGTCAGGTGGTGGCTGCGGCCGCGCGCGATCGCGCCAGTTGGGACCCAGCTTTTCCTCCGTGACGTCACGCGCCGGCGCAGCGCCCCTAGCGGGAGGAGCGGGAGTCAGGTGGGGGCTGCGGCCGCGCGCGACCGCGCGAGTAGGGGCCCAGCTTTTCCTCCGGCTGCCGTGACGTCACGTCACGTGGTTTGGTGGCTGCCCGGCCGCGCCCAAGGGCTGAACTGAGTGATTGCAATATGCAACGCATAAAAACAGGTGCAGAGTTTTTCCTTAGCAGACTTTTAATGCTGAACTTCTTCGACTGTTTGCTGCAAGGTTATATCATATTTTTTGTGTTACAAAAATATAATCGTCTAAGGAACGAGGTAACAAAACAAGGCGCATCAAACTAAAGTAAGCTTCTTACATTTCCAAACGCATCCCATTAAAGCCCCACCGAAAACTCCTCCTACTGGGCGCTTTCCCGTGCATTGGACGTAGTTCCGGATTGCTTAGCGGCCCGCCACACGATGTAATACGCTAAACCAATTGCGTCCCCTGCCCATATAAGACAAGGAAATGCTTGCTACTTGTGCTAGAGCTTTTCAGGTGCATGCGTTGCCATCTCATGTGCTGGTTTTGCTCCAGGATGCACCCGTTTGGACTATCTAGGCAACTTCTATACTAGCCAGGAAGCCAGCCAAATCTGCCAGCCAGACAGCCAGTATCAGCTAACCAGCATCAGCACGCCAGCATCATCCAGCCAGCAGCATTACGCCAGCAAGCCAGTGAGCTTAGCGGGAGCTATGGAACAGCAACCTGGGTCTCACAAGCCCCACCGGTGGCAGCCACCTGCCTAGGCAGTGGCGCATCACTTAACCACTGGACCACTGCACCCACTCGCACCATAAATTCATATATCGCGAGGAATCCTCACACTCAACGTAATATTTTAATTTATGATAGCGTACATGTGTGAGATGGATATATAACGCTCTCGCATTGCACTCTTACGGGTAAGTTTAATGTCGCCTCAGATTTTTTTGTTATGCTGCTCTCTGGGTGGCTGTAGATAGGTTGGGGGGGGGGGGGGGGGGGGGGCGGAGAGGGGGCGCTTTAGGAGGGTGAAGTTGAGTGGATGTATGTGTAGGTAAGGCGCGGGGTAAGGAGATGAAACCAGGGTGGCGGTGTGTGGGTGGGCAGCCCCCTAGAAAGAAAAATACAGTGGGAAGAGCGCTAATCTTCGATGTTTCAGGAGGATGGTCGCTTCGCTCTCGGAAGCTACAGACAACGCTGGCATTTTTGCATTGTGATACTGCTACCACTTGTGCAGTAAAACGTCCCACAGTTGTTTAAATGGATAGCATTTGACGGCGGTACGATGCACGCGGCGAATTACTAGTTGACTGTCAGCAGTGCTTTAAAGGGGGCTAGTTACCCGTTCATAATTACGTATAGCGGTGCGCTAACATCGGAACAGACAACATAAGTATACACCACGAGGCACAGTCACAGACAAGTGCAGTCTGTGGCTATGTCTCGTGGTGTGTTCTTATGTTGAAAGTTTAGAAGTTAGCGCACCCCTAAGTAATTACGATAGTCGGATACAACTCAAGAACTAAGCGGCAGATGTCCCTCAAAGAAGGACCGCTAGCCAATAGCGTCGACCAATTTTCATGATGCCGTACTTAATCCGATTAAGTCATAGTCAATCCCCAATCATCTGCCACCCCCTGCGATTTCAAGCTAACAGGTACAGTCTTGGTCAAAAATTCTAAGGCCACTGCGTTCAGCTGCTGCGTATTAAATGTTCCTAGAACGCTCCGTGTAGCGGATCATTCAACACACTAATCAAACAGGAAGCTTCTCTGCATCCAGAAGAAACCATCTGCTAGCATGTCAAAGTCATTCGGACTTTAATAGTGCCGCAATGGCTCTTTTATGCAGCTGCAGCTAAAATCATTAAAGACTGTACAAAGAGATCGGTCAAGGGAAAGAGGGGAATTACTGACGAAAGGGGAGAATCTGTCGACGCCATTGGCTAGAGAGGCTCCTTTGAGGGGCATTTGCTGCTTCCTTCTTGAGTTGTATCCGACTACAGTTGACCACACTTCTTGAGTATTCTAATGAAAGTTGGAGTAGCATACGAGTTCAGCTTCTGTAGCAAAGGCCACAATGTGGGCCTGGGATATGTCCGCATCCTTCGTAGATATTAGTTGTTTTCCTGAAACAATTGAATTGGCCACTGCTGCATTCAGGTATAAATAAGAGTGTTATGCCCCATACTAGTGGCAACTAGGTAAGCGGCGACAGGAATAACAAATAAGCGTAGAGTTCATTGCACAGTTTATTCAGGGGGTTTTCACAGCGTATCTTTCCTCTCCACATGGATTGTGCCGGTTTCGTAAAGCTGTGCGTTAGGTGATCTAGTTCTGCGTTCAAATTGAAGAATGCAACGTCCAAATATAACAGTGTTGGGATCGGAGAGACAAGTGCAATTTCTAGCTCGCTATAGTTCGCCACGTTTCGTTAAAAAAAACGATTACCGATTTCCTAGCTCCACGGCTAGGTTCGCGAGCCACCGCCGAAGAACGCGCGTAGAAGGCGAAGTTGTTCGCACGTACGACGAAATACGCCTCTGCTCTCGGTTGGAAGTGAACATACTCAACGTCAGCGGTTGCCTCATCCCGTGCCTAGCCGAGCTCCCTTCACATTAAATATTTCGGCTGCGCTGCACGCACTGGCGGCTCCACAATGTGACCACGGCTATTGTATTTAGATTTTATTGGCTCACGATTATAGCCAGTGCCAGTCCGGTGACTAGTCGCGATAGCTAGTTCGAACTAGCCAAGCCACTTGCCTGTCACTCATGGCACTTGTGTACAATGGATTCGAAAATCGAACACGGGATAATTAATCTGCTAAACAATTCTTTCCTTCTGCAAAACCTACATCTACCTAAATTGGCGCCTGCAGGGAAGTGCCATCCTTTATAGTTTATGGGGGTTTAACGTCCCCCACTCAGGCTTTGAGGGACGCCGTAGTTAAGGGCTCCAGAAATTTCGACCACCTGGGGTTCTAACGTGCACTGAAATCGCACAGTACACGGGTCCCTAGCATATCTCCGCCATTTAAATGCGACCACTCCGGCCGGGATCGAACTCGCGTATTTTGGGTCAGCAGCCGAGCCCCATAACCACCTAGCCAACGCCGCCATCCTTTAAAACGGCATCTATGTGTCATAGCACCTCTAGTTTAACTCGGTGTTGGAACTCAACATAATTGAAGGAGAGAGCGGGAGTGTTTAATGCCACAAAATTTGTGAATGTGCATCAAAACCCTCGCTTCCGAAGCCGAAGGATGTTTTCGACACCTACAGCCAACGCTGAAAAACATCGAAGTATACCTTGCGTGATTAGACTAGAGCATACGAAGTCGTGCTGCTTAATTTAGAACAAAATAAATCAGAAATAGCGAAAATTGTGATGTAACAGCACGTCGGAGTTCTCTTCGTTTTCAGATCGCGTTAACTTATTTCATTTAGCATCAGAACGTGTTCCTCTTTGCTGCAGTGCACAGTCTGCGTTATAAACAGCACGTTACTCACTGTAATTCGAGCGTTCGATTCAAAGACTCCATAAGAATTCCTTCTTAGGGCGTTTGCCGTCGCACACTTACAAGTACACCATCGACACGCTCTGACCACTAAAACAGAGACTCTCATGTAAGGATTTAGTGTGGCGTTAACTAAGAAAATGCTGTTTGGTTACTAACAGATTTCAAAGCTGCAATTTTGGTCTGCTAAGAGCAAACACGTGCACTTTTTCTACTAGATCTAAATACCCATAGCCGAAAGCGCTTCCCCGTTTAAAAAAAAAACAAAGAATGCACTTTTCCGTTCGCTAATCTCACCTTATTACCCTGTGATTATTTAGCGAAAGGCACGACTTCCTGTTTTTCTTGACCGACGGGCATCGCAAACTGGCGCCCGCAAGGCAGCCGGGCAAAGTGACGCGCATCATTGTGTCCTTCTGATATTTTTTCGCGACGACAATAATGGACACTCTGCATTGTCGACAGGAAGAGGCATCGGCATCGGTGCCCATTTCCTCTTTAGTTTCTCGTCGGATATAAACGAGGTGTCATCGTTTAACCGGGCTTTCTCCCGTCTCCCTGAGGACCAGCCAAGGTGGTTCGGCAGTGACAATACACATGCACAGCGGAGGGATAGGGTGAAAAAGGCCTTCGAGGAGATAACTGGCAGCAGCGCCGCCGCGCGAAGCGGAATAACGCACGGTGAGCGGATGAAAGAGCCGCGCAAGACAATGTAGCTTTGTCGGGGCCAGCTACCGATCCCCTCCAGCGTGGCGCGTACGGGCCAGCGAAACAAAAAAAAAAGAAGATACAGCGAAGGAAAAGATAACAGGAGCGCCCGCTCTCGACGCTTCATTAATTGAGACATGAGCGAGAGTTGCACATGCAAGGGGTGGCGTAACAGTCGAAGGAGTGGGCCGCCGCTCAGAGACGCCCGTCGACGGCAAGTCCAGAAACTGAAGACGAGGGAGAGGGGGAAACTGAAGCAGCGAAAGCAACGAATGAAAAAGAGAGAGAGAGTTATCCGGTCTCGGGAGCAAGTGAAAGAAAAGACACGAAAGACATGGGGTGCTCGAGCTCAGGGGTTGCTGTAGAGAGAAAGAGAAAGGCGAGGGGGAAGCGAACAAGAAATCTGCTTAATTAGTAAATTCAGCCCCCCGGAACAAATCGGATTATATGGACACACAGAAAAACGCTGCGAGTCCCGAGAAGCGGCGCGGTAAATATTTAAGGAGGGAACGCATATTTAAGCACCAAGCTGGCTGTGTTGCCCGCCGACGAAGCTGCCGGCGCCGCCGGTGCTCGCAGGAAAGGAGGAAAGGTTGCGAGAGGGAGAGCTGCAGTGGCTGACCAACCTTTCCCCGTTCACCCCTGCCCTCGTGCGAGGCCTCTAACCTCTTCCCGCAGCTCCGCGTACTGAGACTCTTCTTCTCCAGCGGCCAAAGAACGCGGGACAACTATCGATTATTCGCAACGAGGAACGCTGAAAACCTTTAAGTTCGCGCTAATTGACGCGCCAACACGTGTTGTTTCGGCCGCACCGGCAGTCAGAGTACTTAAGCCCACCTTTGTAGACTTTACAGCGTTTCCTCTGTGTATGTGTGTCATTTTATGAAGCGACCAACTCATGCCGCTTGCGCCAGTCAGTTTTGTAGGACTCGTCGAAAGAACGCAGGAACAACAAAATAACACGAGTAGAGGCATTGAGAGAGACCAGACGATTGAGTGAACACAGGCGTTACAACGCTTGGCCAGGAGCTAACAACAAAGTTGCGCTGAAAACTCTCGCGCAGGGCTAGTTTTTCAGCTTGGTTTTGGCACACATTTAGGCTTACAGTTTGCTTTGCTTCAACTGCAGCGCGAAGCAACCCAGAACTTGACTGCAAGGAAAGAACAACAAAAAGAATAAGATACATAAGAAAAAAATTGCGGGAAATAGCATGCCTCTCCGAAGAAAACACTAGCATTACTAGTCATTCAAGATCAGCGCCGAAAAGTCGGCGCTGTCGTTGAGTGCGCTCAGCTCAGTGTGGAACTAGTATTCCATTTTTTACAGGAGTGACTGTGCTTTCCGAAACAGAACTGTGATTCGGGAAACCTATCTTGGACAAGTGACGCCATTGCCAAGACATGCGCTTTTGCCTACAGCCCCTGAAATTTCGCCCAAACGAGCGCATTTATCAGGCAGACAGTAACTGTATTTGCAAGTAAACTACCGAATGAGACAGACTTAGACTTCTTTCGAAGCAGCCCTTGCCGACGTATATGCAGGGTGAGTCTTCAACCCTTCTTGGACGTCGAAGAAAGAAAGTAGCGGATTTAAGAAATATCTCTGCCATTAAAAGGTATGCACTGAGTATATAGTCTCGCGTGGGCCACCCGCTGGTTAGATAAACCAACTGCTTCCCCATACTTTCTCTCCACGAACGCCACGATTGTACTGCGTATCTGCTTGTTAGCAGCGCGCATAGTTGATGCAAACTGACTCGCGGGAGCGTGCGGCGCAAAGCAACCGCATCTCCTTCCTTCACAGGTGTAAGAAGGGAATGTAGCTTCCGCAGGTATCGTCGATTTGTGCAGTGACTCGGAGTGGGCTCCCCCTCGCCTATACAGCCGGGGAGCTCAGCTGTTTGGTTGTAGAATTTTCCCCCTCCTTATGAAACAAAGGTAGGGCCAGTGTTGTGCTCATTGTGACCATGCGATTTGTACCTTAGTATTGACCTAGCATGACGCGCGTATTGTTTGTTCAGACATATGCCCACGTTCTTTCTTTAATTATTTTTTTGCGTCAACATGTAGGCATTTACAGAGTACCTCTTTTGTTAATGTTTGCTCAGACATAAGTACACGCTCGCTTTGTTTTTATTTTTGCCGTCAACGGGTAATGCTATCTGCGTTTCCTTGCCGCAGAGTTAATGCATAGAGAATCTCCTTTGTTAAGGCCGGCCGTGTTTTAAAAAACACTGCCGAATTCACGCATGTTCTTTTCTATTGACACTATGCGGCACAGATAACTGCAAAGCTGGGGTATTTTTTAAAGACATACGTGCAGAACACACGCTCTCATGGCTTTGTACAATGCATTTACGTGTTTAAAGTGCCTTTGAAAACACTGAATTGTTGAGATATTAACCTGCTAGTCTCTTAAGCTGCCGCCATTCTGAAACGCCACAACGCCGGATTTGGGAACAAAGCGCCTCAATGCACAGGAAAAAATTGAAGAGGAATAAAGGACTGATCAAATTGATGCTGAAGGAGCTTAGATACAGAAAAATATTTAAAAAAATGTCAGTGGCGCAGTGACAGCGCTCGAACTCAGAATCATGTCATTGATTCCCAAGAGCGCTTTTCGTGAGCCCTTCCCATGCTTCAGCAGTTGCCGTTGGCGTGTCGTATTCGCATATCCTCAGGCTGCAGTGCCCCGTCACTGTTTCAGACCTTTTGAAATAATGGAGACAATGTCTAACCTATTGCCCTGGTTGATGTTACCTGAAACAGCGCTCGTGTTCTTGCGTGCTCGTCCCTGTCCTGTCCTGCTTTCGCGCTGTTTGGCTTTTACTAACAGCCAACTCGCCCAACAAGCTTCACACCTGAAACTAGACAAACCAGCAGGCGTTCCCTTTCTCTCGCTGACCATGCAAGCAATATTTCTGCCTCACAGGTTTCATATACAACCGTATTTTGGTCAAGTGAACAATCTTACAGCATATATGCAACACCGACATGAAACTCTCAACCTCAAACAAAGCTCTATTCGAAGTTGACGCAGCTATCCTTTCAGCTAACTTATGCACACATTTATGTGACGGCACGTCAAGAAGTGATCCTTAAACGCAAAAGCTGGCAAGTATAGTACAACGATTTCCTTGCATTGGTGCGAGAGATTCAGTTTCATGTTAATTTCATGGAACAATACCAAGCCACACTGTCCTGATCGCACTGCGTATCCTATTTTTATCGAGCTTCTACGTGCACGATGAAATATGTCTCGCGTTGAAGCCGAGCAAGAGGTGTGCGAAGTAGTTGGCATAGTGTTATCAGTATCTTCAGCGTACAAAAAAAATGTTGTGCAGTGATTCTCAAACCGGTGTTGAAAATTGTAACTCGCATGTTCGTTTTTAGGGCTAAAACTGTTCAGTTCAAGCATTTACCAAGACTGTGGTGCGAGAATTTTAGTCAAATTCCGTGTGCACGGTGATATTTACTATTTATCCAGCGGTAATTTTCAAGGTGTGCAGAATACGTGGCTCACTCATGCGAGTTCTTCCTTTACGGTTTGAGCGAGAACTTCATGCTGTTCTTTCTTTGCTGTCATAAGAACCACTCAAAGTTCTTAGTTCTTGGTGACAATTTTCGTTAAACTATAACCAGGCAGAGACGCGCCGAGAAACTGCTTTTACCAAAGCCGCAAATTACCAACGATTTCCACTTTGCAAGCATTTGACTAGATAATCAGCCTAAGGAAAAATGCCAACTGCAGCAATCCTCAAAAGAGCTTTTTTTGTTCAACGTTCTTAAGCGGGGGAATGTAAAAATGTAGTTTTATAATCCGTGCATCGGTGGACACCTCATATTCGCTTTGGGCTCGGAACTGAAGCAGCCATGCTCAGGAAACACGGAACAAGCCTTCCAGCGAAGCACAGCTCTCACCGGTCGCCAAGGGTGCTGCACAAAGCCTCTGTATTTTCAGCTTCGCCTGCCTTCTACGCAAAGATCTAACCGAAGGAGGGCTCACGGTTAATATACATAACACCCACGGTGAGTGTAAACAGCATGCATGTGGTGGCTCGTGTGTGCTGCGGTGGCGTATAAGTCGCGAGTTCTTTTTCGCTCTACCAGGCAGCATCCGCGAGGCGTATTTGCCACGGGATTACGGTTCGCTCGAGCGGTGGCATAAAAGTGGTCCGGACAAAGAAATAAGGAGATGGCAATGGATGACGCGATTAGGAAGAGCACGCAAAGGCAGGGGGGACAGAAGAACCGGTGCATTATGGGATCACTGAGGATTAGGGGGTCTAAAACGCGTCGCTTTCTGGAGGCAACCGCAGAACACCAGCACATACGCTAGCGCTAGACAATACCGCTGTTTAAAAAGAATTCTTCGGTTCTTCCCGGCCTCCCCAAACAAAGCCAGCGCGCGGGAGTGGCCGGAAGGCTCAGGGAAAGAAGGTCAGAACCTCGAAAGCCCTCACCACAGAAGGACAGGAAGCGGAAAGAAAAGAAGCGTATATTGGGGCACTCTCCTTGGCAAATAGGTTTCGTGAAAGATTAGCCTGCCTGTAATCTCGACTTCCAACGCTGTAGCTGGACGATTGTCTTAGCGAGAGCGGCTTAGCAGCGGAGCGCGGTGGTTTTTCTAAGCCTTGATCTTTGGTTACAGGCTTGAGTGTGATGATAAACTACACTTATGTGCTTGCTTTCGGCTTGCGCGGCATTTTCACCCCAGTAAAGTGTTACTGTGTCCTTGCATTGCAGCTCCACTGTCGTTGCAGACTAGCAATCTACAAGACACTTAACACAGTTTTATATCCTGTTCATTTGTGTGTGAACTGCAAAGTCGATGCGCACTACTTTTTGTTTCTTCCACCTGCCTGCGGCTTCTCTCTAGACAAAAATAAAGTACCGGCTGAACCTGGCTATGGCTTAGATAAACCATTCAACAAGAGCTGCCACTATCGCTTCTTAGTCATTGAGTGATTAAATAGAGCTATCTAGAATATGACCAAAGGCATGAGAACTCTTTTGTTGGCTCTTTCTCACTTGAATTCGTTACGAGCCATCGCAGCAACTGTGCGCCCAAGGGCGAGGACAGCAGGTCGCCAAGTGGTTTTTTTTTTTTCAGTGCTGTGGGGCTCTTCTGCAGATCCCAAGAACGAGAAGCAATCAAAAGCAGGCAGACACGAATTTGACATCGCTGTTACAAGTTTGTCATCGACACCGCATAGAAAAGTTGCCTCCCTCCCCCATCTGCCGCTGTGCCCAGTAGTGCCTCGATAGCGCTATTTTTCCCAGGAGCAAAAATTCATTATTAACGCAATAGCGTTAATAATCTCATGTAGCAGAAAATCCGGTGTCGTCGTCATCGTCGGCGTCGTCATTGACCGTGAGTGAAACAATCACAAAAAATCCCCAGAGAAGCAACTTAGGAGGCAAGTGGGCCACCTAGGTCACTTGACCTTGCTGCGTCATCGCAAATTGCCCAGCGTGGCGGGTGGCAGTTAAATTAATGATTTACAAGTTAAGGCAATGATTTACATCGCACAAGGCCCAACGGAACAGCAACATGGATCGCACAAGGCCCAACGGTGGGAGTTCCTGCCATCGCAGGGCAATGACTTATTCCTTAACTACTGCACCACTGCACCAGGAGTGGTATGCAGGCTCCCAGGGATTTATGAATGCAAAGTATAGAATGATAATTTCTGCAAATATTGGAATTAACCCATAACGCTATCGCGTCATACCCTCATAGAGGACCTTAAGTGTCCCCTCCAATTCTTTCATTACTGAATGAAGCTAAGTTTTTTTCCTGCTTCATGATATTGTGTGAGTAAACTTTTGGGCATCAAAGGTGTAATGTCACTATACAATGAGCGTCTATTTACAAATACCTCTTGCCATTTTTCTCACCAACCCTAAATTACTGATTATCCCATTCCTCCCGTAGTGTGAATATGCTGCTTCGTACGCTCTCTTTATAGAGGCAGAGAGCAAGGGGAACAGGAAAGGCAGAGAGTTTAGCCATAAGAGTTCCGATTGACCGTCATGCACTGCGGGAGAGGGGAGAGGTGTTGTACAAGGTGAAGAAGGAAGAGGTGAGCAGAACGATCACAATCTCTCATACAAACATGTCGCTTTCAGGTAACAAGACAGGGCTATGTTGGCCTTGAGGGCCACCGATTGCTGGCGCCGTAGTCGGAGGATATTGCCATCCGTAAAATGGTGAGGATCGAGGCGGTCCAGAGCGCAGCCCAGCGTATGTCTTTCGGCACTAAGAAAAGGGCACTCACATCCATATTTTTCATCAGCATGTCTATTGGTCACGCCAGTGCGGAAGGAGTATTTGTTTACAAAAGCAACACTGATCCATAGACGGCACAGCAGCGCTGCTATAGCACTGCCACATGTCAGTAGTGTATTTCTGTTAATTGCGCTTGCACATTATCAGCAATTATTCGCGGACGCAAGCTGCTTAGGTATGAGGAAAATGAGGTAAAAAAGAAGATCTTGTTTTCGAAGCTTCATGAAAGGCGCCAACTAAAGACAACGGTTGCTTCTGGGTCAACTCTGAAAACGAAGAAAAAAGTACAATAGCCAGGAAATATATACATGAAAAAATCTCTGTGCCCCCTAATTCTTGGCCAATCCGCCTATGCGGGCATGTGCCATTGTATGAGGGTAACAACAACAACAACACTTGCTCTCCGCGTGGCACAAGAAAAATAAGCAGAAGAAGAGGCCCACCATCGGAACTCTCCTCCTGCGGCCGCCTCTACGCGTTAGGGCAATGGCGCAAACCCCGATGACGAGCGGCAACCCTGAGATGCCACCCACGGATACTGAATCGGCCGTCAGCCTGACGCTGGAGGAAGGTGACGAAGAACGGTGCCGCTCACCGTCCGTCGGGCGCCTAGAACTGGACCTGGGCGTCGCCGGACCGCTCCAGGAGCCGCTCGCACTGCAGCACATAAGCTATGCCATCAACAGCTTCGCCCATCGGCTGCTGCCGTACCTTCCTCGCCAGTAGAACCTTTCTTTCTCGCCCAGCCACGTGTACTGGCTGCTGGTGGGCCTCAGCTTCGGCTGCGGTGGCTCCACCAAGCAGCAGCTCGAAGAAGTGCTACGCTTCAGCGAGCTCCCAATGTCCACCGACCGAATCGAAGGCTTCTTCAAGAACCTCATACGCATGCTGCGGGCCGGCGGAGAGCACCAGCGACTGCAGCGCATTAGCGTTCTGTTCGTGGCCTCCAGCGACTCCGTCAACGAAGACTTCAGCAAAACGGTTCGCGAGAACTTTTCCGTTGCCATCCGGACCCCGCTGGCAGATCAGAAGCCTGAGCACACCAGTAACGAGACTAACCGCTGGTTCGAGATAACGTCCCGGGGCTATTTGCTTAGCGTGATCAGCGACAACCTGCCCAGAGTCAACGGAGCCGGCACGTCGTCGTGTCAGCTGATCGCGAGCGCCGCGTACGCCGAGCACGCGTGGGGCTCGCGCTTCGACCCCCACAGGACCATCCTGGCCAACTTCTACAATAACGGCACCAACCCGTGCAAGACGCACAAGGTGCGTTCCATCTCGTACTACCGCTACTGCACGTCCAAGGCTCTCGCGGCGACAGTGCCTGGTCGTTCCGAGCATGGCTCGAAACTGGCACATGCTCCTGCTACTGCCCACCGACCGGCGTGGAGTGCACGCCGTCGAGTACCGCCTGGACGCGGAGGCGTTTAAGCAGGCAGTCAGAAGCTGCCGCGAGGCTCTCGTCGAGCTCAGCATGCCCAACATCGAGCTCGAGAGCTCCGTCTGCCTGAGCGAAGTGCTGAAGCGAGCCGGACTCACTGATCTTTGATCTTTTGGACACAGAAAAAGCTGACCTCGGCGTCCTCTTCAAGGAAGCCCGCATGCCTCTGGCCGAATTTATGCACAAGGTGAAGCTCAAGGTGAACAGGACCGGCCAACAAGGAGAGTACCACGGCGTCATTGTGTTCACTGAGGCGGGCGACTTTCCCCAGCTCGCCCATCGAGTTCCACGTTAACCACCCGTTCGGTTTTCTGCTCTACGAACCTTCCAAGAACACGAATCTTTTTGTTGGTAGGGTCGTCAATTTTGTAGACGGGACATGATAGCGCGCGTGGACAGCTGCGCAAATGTACACGTCTAGTAATGTTACGGAAAAGTTGGTTACCTCATCACTGCTCTACCCTAGAGTTGGAGTTTTTTAGAAACCTGCACAGCTGCTGCGCACTCATTCACCCGTGTCATAAAGCAAGTAGCCTTATTTCGGTCCATCTGTTCGAACTTTCTGATACAGTATGGTTGTCCTGTCTGTGGTACTGGCGGGGGCCCTATCAACAGATCGTTCCCTCGTTAGTGTGCATGTTCCAAGTATGCTTTATTAAGAGCACTGACAGGGCCGAATTCTTTCGCTGATGGGTATTGGACACAAGCGGAAATTAGTTGCAGAACGGTTGGCTTTCTTTCAGAACTCTTAGATAAAAAAAAAACTTCTCAGTAGTACTAGAACAAATCATACGTATATCGAATTAAACTTATTTACACGTTCCGTCCTATGAATGTCCAATAATGTGCTATCGTCGCCATTGCTGAAACTATAGAGAAACTATAGGTCCTGTAGAAAAATTCTGTATCAATTTACCCTCTGCATAGAGGCAAGGTATTTCGGTTCTGAAGAGAGGCGCCTTTCAGTGAAAGTGACGATTCTGACAGATGACCCTAGCTTCAACATGCTACAGCCCGAAGGATCTTGTTCTTCGTTGGTTACCACTATTCCTTTAGTGATGGTGCTTCTGTTAAGTGAAAGTTGGCAGTTGAGAACTGCAAATTAGCCTGATGCTTTGTCAGTCGTTTTGGTACTGCAGATCCCTAGTGCTTCATGGAATGACGACAACCTTAAATTACTGGGTCTCCCCTTTTAAGAGGGCCGCATTCTGAATACATTTTTTCCGTGTCATTCTTTTGCTCTGCTATCAATTAACTAATGCACTTGAAAAGAAACTTCCTAATATCGCCTACAGTGTAAGAGCCTGACGACAAAAGCATTAGAGGAGGAAGGGAATGAAGCGGGAAAAGCTGTCTAGGAAAGGTGGTTCAGATTCGCAGAAATAACCCTATCTGTATGCTTCGTGGCTGGCGCAGCATTCCTGGTTGGCAATGATTACACTGGGTGACCTTACAGTAAGCTGTCGTGTTTTGTGAACCGCTTTGCGCGTATCGCGGTTGCAGCACTCTCAAGATAAGTTCTGCACATCTGTGGCCAGGACTACATGGCAAATTATCTTGGATATTACATTCTTACTCGCAAAAATGTTGCATGAAATGTAGAAAAAATGGTATTGTTCTGGAAGGAGAAAGGTGAGCTCATTTTTTTTTTTCATCGAGTGCCAGATTACCCGCACAAATCGATATCCTTGCGAAGCGCTGCAGGCGCACTGAAATAAACACGCATTATGCGATTAGAAAACTCTCATTATAAACAAAACGTGCCCTCAGAGACAAATTTCGATAAGGTGAGAACCATGTAGCAAGTTATGAAGTCACGCTGTCGTTCTAATGCCGCCTTTTTCCACAACCGCTGGGCAGATCAGAAACCTGCACAATATCTCAGATTTTAAAAAAAGCTACAAACACACATAAATGCGATGCATAGCTCGGTGCCAATTTCGCGCGGACTCACAAGCGTAAACAGAACCGAGCCCGAGACCGAAGCTCTCTCGGTGCCCCTTCTAACTCTGGAGGCTGCAGCGCCCACGGGGGTGAGACGTGCGGGCGCTGTTTGCGTTTCAGCGCGACTGGCATTCCACGCCGCCGGGCAAAGCTGCTCAGCGCACAAATCCTCCTCGAAAAGGCGGTGATCACTCTGCAGCTGCCAGTGGCCGGCACCGTGGCCGGCGGCACAGCGCGCGCGAGCGACGGGGACAACAGACGTACGCGTAAACTCCAATGCGCGCGGGCGCGACGGGAAAGCGGCGGTGCAGCCCCGCTGCTCTCGCTCTCTTTCACTCAGCTCTTGCCGCCTCCAGCCTCATTAGTGCTCGGAAGACGCCGGCGTTCTGTCCGGCCGGACCCGGTTGTTGACAAAAGAGGCCCCGTCATGCGCTGGGCCTCGGACGCCTCTGTGACGTCCGTCTAGGCGGGGTTCAGTGAGTCTCGGCAGCTATGGAGCGACGGTGCAGCCTTTGCTATTCTGAGCAAGCCTTTCCATCCTGATGCAGGTGTGGAATGTGTAAGCACAACTAACTGGGGCACATTTTCTTGACTTGAGCAAACCGTTGTTTTCTCAGCGTTAAATTTTTTTTTTCATGTCTCAGTGATTCCATAAACGAATATATATGCAAAACATTGTACGCAGCCAGGAGTTTCTTCTGGAGGGGCCCAAGGTAATTTTTTTCTGGGTTGGGGGAGGGGGAGTGCGGTCCTTGCCCTCCCCCTCTTCGATACGCGCCTGGATTCGACAGTTCTTTCTCTATGACCTTCCTATATGCTGTGTGCCTCTGTGCTTTGTGTCGTTATGCCTCCGCAAACATGCAGCAGTGCTAAATGCAAAAGTTTAGCTAAATTCAAGCATGGCAGATACAAATTTTAAAAATAATTATCTCTACACTCACTTAGAAGCACTAGGAACTTTGGAGTTATGCGGCCGCTCGCAGCAAGAACCTGATATCGGCAAAGCAACTTACTTGGAAGGCTGCCCAGAGCGGCCCTACAAAATTTTCGAGAAGTTGACTACTTCAGAGTACAGTGAGTACTGTCTGACTTCCAATGGGACTTACACTGCACAAGCAATGCATTTTTAAAAAAGAAAGCCGTAGAAAACATATGTTCATTATAATGTCCGCGAGGCCTAATGAGGATACGGACAAATGGTATAGATAAGATTACAGTCAGCTAGACAGATGAAAGTTGAGAAGGTGCCTGCCCCATGCTGAACGACCAAAGTGCTGTGCTGGCAGCGTGGCATGCAGTTATAACCCTCAGTAACTAACACCGAATCAGCAGCTTACTTGTACTCGGACGTTGTATTCAATACAATGAAGTTAATAAGACAGAATCCACAAAGCTCTTACAGAAAATTAAACTTCAGGTATTTATTCGCATCTAGATACGTACAGATGACAGGAGTACACAGAGAAAGCCACCGCCCCTGCCCCCTCCCCCCCGCGTACCTCCTGTACCTCTTAGAGAACTCAATACTTAGAGCATCGCAGCTAGTCAGTAAAGCAGCGCACGTAAATTATAATTTCGACATGTGTACGAAGGACTTTGTGCAATGTAGAGTCCAAACGAGTGTCTGACGGCCCACCATTCGGTTACGTCGAACCACTTTCAAAAATGGTACCAACGGAAACTGACCAAAGTCAACGAGAACAATATATCTTTCGGGCTTCGCGTAGAACCTTCTTCCGCATTAAAGCAATCGGTGCTAAGCCAACCTTCATAACTTTCCCAAACTCTGCTTTTGGCGCGTGGTAGCCTTAGATGCTGATGTGCCCTAAAACAACACACAAGCACAGCACAACCCGAACTATCGAGGTGATCCGAAGTAGTTCTGGCATTAGCCACAATAGCATCGCTTAGAAATTATAAAACTGTACAGCCTGTCTTCCACAGTATGCTTCAGTGTGAGCATGGGTTTCTTTCAGAACTCAGAATGGCAACGTTTTTTTTTTTTTCAATGTTGGTTACTGCAAGTATTTTTTGGGCCATTTGTGACGGATAGTTTTTTGGCGCCCCCGGTGGTCATCGTGTCCTTTTAGTCACGCTGACGCGGAGGCCAAATAGTGGCTCGTACTCTGTGCACAGAATGTCCTACTCAGATAAAAATATCATCATCATGGGGGGAGGGGGGGGGGGGGGGGGGGGGGGGGGCCGCTGCCCCAAGTCTTTGAAGTGTCGAGTTTATACTGCGGAAGAACAGAAGGCTGTCCTGAAAGTTTACTCTGAGAATAGACACGCAGGACTTCGGTTTTCCCGGTACAGCAGCTCTTCAGCTTAAAAATAGGTTGATACGCGTCGGCGACACACATGCTGGGTGTTCCGGACTGAAGTTTTGAGGTACTAAGTATTGAGGTCCGACAGCTTCCTTAGTGGATAAGCTTCACACCCTGAGGGCAACGATCAAATCCATCTCATAGTACAGCCGCCGCGGTGGCAGAGTGGTTACGGCGCTCGGCTGCTGGCCAGAAGGACGCGGGTGCGATCCCGGCCACGGCGGTCGAATTTCGATGCAGGCGAAATTCTAGAGGCCCGTGTACTCTGCGATGTAAGTTCACGCTAAAGAACCCCAGGTGGCCGAAATTTCTGGAGCCATTCACTACGGCGTTCCTCATAGCCTGAGTCGCTCTTGGGACGTTAAACACCCATAAGACAAACCAAACCATCCCATAGTGAAACCGCAGATGCGGTGTAATGTAATATATCAGGTTTTTGGCCACTTGATGCTGAGCGGCTCTGTTTTAATCACTGTTAGAATACGTCCAAAAGCACATTACCTGTAAAAGCAAGCTCAACATTGCACGTAACTCGTCGAAGTAGGCGAAATTTGTTAAGCCACAGCGCCGAAAGTAACCACGCGGTAGAAATTTTAAAAACTGATATAAATATTACTTGCGGTGGGGTACACGTCTGTCAGTATTTAATGAGCTTAACAGTAATAGTTAGAAAGGTAATTATTCGATATTGGTTAAGCAGCCTCCTAGTTAGCGAACACTGACTAAACAGTTTACATGTCTATTACAAACAAGAAATCAAGTTTCCACTTCCCGCATGGTCTAATTAAGGGAACTGTTGCTCGCGAAATCAGCGAGTACAAATACCCAAGATCATTAATTTCCCCTGAACCCAGCTGTAATGCGCACGCACCACATGCGGACCAGAAGGTTATAAATGAATCGCGCTTTCTTGAACGAGCCATATACAATTCTACCCGCGAAACAAGGTACCTAACTTCTGTCAGCCCTATCAGACTGGCCCTCGAATACACCTGCCGATATAGCGTGGACTCTACATGCCAAAAACTACCTTCTCACTATTGAAAGAGTCCAAACGAATGCTCATCGATTTGTGAATACTGGCTACAAGCGCACGGATTCAGTCACTGAGCTTCTTTCTCGCGCCGACCTCGCAACCCTAAGGAAGTTTCAGTGTTTCAAGTTTTTTTTACTTATTTTTACTCTGCGCTTAGTCTTCACCCCGCTGCTTTTGTGAGGTACAAATGTACCAGACTGACACGACATACGCATGCCTTTACTTTAGAGTAGCTCTTTCGTAACAACAATAACTTTTCCTCTTCATTTTCCCCACAAGCAGTCAACCTTTTCAGCAAGCTTCTCTCAATCCAACACGACGCGCCGCTCTCCAACCGCGCATGTCGAACATGCCGTACATGTCGCACGAGCGACACTCACGAGCAAATCTAACTTTGCTGCCACCTCAACTTTGGCGACACGTCCTGGATACGTCGCAGTCGATCAAAAATCTGTCACCACAAATAATAGCTTCATTATTACGCGCAGGTTATCATATTTTAAGCAAATTTTTCGGCCACGGAAAGAAACTGTGCGCAGCTTAATAGAAAAACGATGATCCCCAATGACTCCTCTGTTAAAATCGGCGCTTCAAGGGTGACAGCACCGCGGCCGCTCCACTCGTTCTTAGGCCCAGCGCATACACGTCGAGCGAGTTTCCGCTTTCCTCTCTCGGGGCACCAACCGTCGCAGTGCTCGGAAGACGGCGGTGTCAGCTATGCTGGCTGCACGCCCCGTATCACATTGACGGTCCCGCGGCAGTCAAATAAGGGGCGGGGAGGTGGTTGTTTGCGCAGAAATTACGACGAATGCGCCCTTCGGGTCGTTCTCGGGTGGACTCTCCCTACCCTCTAATTCTCTCTCGCTCCCCCTCTCTATGTCCACGGAAGCCGAGGGTCACAGCAGCCACGAGTTCCGGTGGAGGTGGGGGGGGGGGGGGGGGAGCAAAGGGGAGAGCTTTAGGGAGGGGATAAGGAACTATGCAAATAAGCCGGGCCAGCTGCCGTCCCCACGGCGCGGACCCGGCCAGCCACGCGTTCGTGTGCGCGTCTCGCGAACGTCTTTATTAGCGCACCAGCCATGGACGGCCATCCTGATGGCAGCGGTCCCATGACGCTTCTAGCTTTCTTCTTTTGACGCTCCCAACCATCCCTCCGCTGTTTTCATCTTTTTCTTTTTTCTTCGCCCAGTTTCCACCCTGCCTCGATTTTGTATCGTGTTCCCACGCTCCCTTTCCTTTTTTTTTCTCTTCCAGCAAGCTTGGTTTTCATCTGGACTCGAGCACGTGCTGGCCAAGCTCTGCATGTGTGTGCGTATGTAGGGTTTTAATGCGTGTGTCTTGTTTTGTGTGTGCGTCTCAGGCATGTGCAGTTCGTGTCTCGTTGATTCGTTACTAGTACCGATGATGCTGTGTCTCGGCGCGTCGTAGCGTGCAGCAGAGTTGCTTCCGCGCACGCACGCACGCACACTCAGGCATTATTTGTGTTTACAAAAGAGAACCGCGCTTGTCACGGGCGCGCCGAGAGCGAATCGCTGAGGAAGCAGCTGTGTGCTTTCGCGCGCAGATTAATCGCGTTATCGCGAGCGCGCCTGGTTCGAAAGGGGGGCCTTGAAGTGAAACAGCCTGTTTACAGGCGCTCGTGATTTTTTTCTTTTCCTATACCCAGTTTCTAGCCAGATCACAGCTCGGTGTGGACGGTGACTCCCGGAACCATGTTTCTCGGGGCAAAACTTCCAGCAAAATGCGCTGTTTCTGTTCTCTGGATCCAATGTCAGCAGTTCGTAAATTGAATACCCAGCAATATGAAAGAAGGTTCCAAGAAGGTTTTCTTCTTAACGCACATTTCTGCCTTTTCACACGAGCACTAACTTTAGGCCGTCACTAAACACTTGAAGTCACGTGACGTCCCTCCATACGCGTCATGCTTCATAGGTGGATAAAGAAAGCACCATTTATGAAGGTTGTCTGGCAGGAGGATGTACAATCTTTGTTGTTATTCAATGCATGTCTACAAGAAGCATTAAGAGCGTTGAATTTGGAGCAACTTGGCATAAGAACCCGAGAGAAGCTTCTCAGTCACCTCCGTTTTGTTGACAATAGTTGCACAGTATCCGGCATTGTGTACCTCGATGGACGGTATGCGGCGCCTCGCTAAGGGCTGCACAGTAATGACTTTAATAAGTAGTCATAGTACTATATAGCGATTATTGTAGTCATCAAGTCTACTTGAGAAGTTAACGAAGCTTCAATAGTTAACGAAACTGTCCCTTTATTTCTCTCTGTCAGCTGTAAAGAGCGACAGTAATTTAAGCTCTGTTCTTTCATAGCAGCATTTAGAAGCAGGTAATTGTATTATTGCAAGAAGTGGAACGGTTTGGAGACAGGCTTTCATTATAGTGACTTGGGATTCACATCGTCTAGGCAGTCAAATAGTCTAATTTGGATTGCAACAGTGTTCACCCGTGGGTGCGTTGATGAGCATTCGAGGAATGCGTCTCTTCGCGACCGTTCTCAGATGAGACGTTTGCCTCGCCGGAACTTTTGGCAGAGCCCAAAACTGGGCACAGATTCTCTCGATCTTCTCAACGTTGTCGCGAGATTAGTAATTAGCGAACCAGGAAACCCATTACCGCCTCAGCGCCGGTGGGAGAAAAGGTGTCTTTTAAATTAAGCCACCGAGACCTCCGGCCCAGAACAGCACCAAATTTCCAGCTTCCAGTTATGGCTCTCCTCTTATTGAAGTGCCGGAATCAAACTTAGGAGACTCGGCTCTCTTCAATTTCAGGAAGCTTTTCCCACCTAACCGTACCTCCTTTCTGCCCCTTTTTCTCTAATGTCCTCCGCGTTTGTAAATACCGACTCTTCTGCTCGAGACAAAAGAAACTCAAGTAACACACGAGACGGTACAAGCAGAACCAACTGCACGAAGAAGACACCGTGCGTAATGGCGTTCTGCTGCCGAAAAGAGGGAAGGCGCACGCTCCCGTCTGAGTTCAAAGGCTCGGGCAGCCTCCAACGTGATTATTTCTTCTCGCCGGAGTTTTTTCGTATCCGTTTATCACTATCAGCGGCACCACCGCATTGTATCTCGCGATCAAATAGTAGCGCTCGAAGAGAGTCCGAAACCAAATAAATAAACAAGCAGGCGCGCTACAGGCCAGATCTCCGGAGATGACGGGCTTCTTCTTTACACCCAGCGCAAAAGCAACGAAGAGTCTTTTTGTTTTCAGGGGAGGGTGGGGAAGGTCTCAGTCTCCCTTGCCGCCTCTCCCTAAAACTTCACCCTGTTGTAACGGTTTCCGCGTCTGTATTTTTCATGTCTGGCTTAATCCGGTCCGAAGTGAAATTCCACCCGTTTTCCCAATTTTGAAATCCATTTCGCCAAGCTCTGGGGGGTAGCGCGAAGGCGGCGGTCGGCGCTCGAAAATTCTCGTTGCCGACTTTTCTCTCGCTTAAATCGATAATGTTGCTGCTTCGAGTCGTCGTCTTCGTCCCTCGCGTCCCTTGTCTCAGCGCGGTGTGGCTTCGCTCCGGATCAGAGCGAAGACCGGCCTGGCGTACACAGCGGCAGCAACAGTGGAGGCACAAGCCTGATCAGCTTTTGTGTGCGTGCGTTGGTTGCGTGGTGCGGTGTTTGTTGTTGGTCGCACGCCGCTGGTTTCGGCCTTAAGCCTTATAGGCTGTTTTCATTACGGCTCCGAGGCTCCGCTGACGCGACTTCCTCCCGTTCTAAAATTTATTTTAAAAAATTTTATGCTGCTCTTTGTTTCTCAAGGTTTCACGCTGCCTGATTCCCGTGGCGAACGTGATCGCATTGTCTTCCGCCGGCGTAGAGACAACAGTGTGGTAAAAGGAGTAAAAAAAAATATATGTCTTTGAGGAAAAGAACGCGCATCGAAAGGTCTTTGCATCGAACGGGAGACAGAAGATTCGAGCGTCTGTTGCCGAGCGAGACCGGCGACGGCTTTTACAGCGATAGCTGTTAAAGTGTTCTTTCGGCTGACCATAATAGTAGTTATAGTCGGCGTAACTCGAGGATGTCCGCCAGTTACCATAGAATGAGGAGCAGGGTTTCGCTGGCTTCATATATGACGTGACAGGAGCGCGCAATGGTAATACTGCACTCCGCTGAGTGGTCAGAACACAGGGACGTCACGTGTGGAAGCGTAGTTTATCTCCCTAGTAACTCCTCCCACTGTTGTAACGACCTCTCAAAACATAGTTATTTTCGTCTTTCAGAATCAGGGAATGGTCCCACAACTCGAACTGCCACTTTCGACTTCCTAAGGCTTCCTTCATGTCCATTAAGCACTGGTAGAGAAGTGCTACTTGAAGAGAGAATAGGAGTATTTCATAGCCCACTCATTCTGGACGCTAAAGACGCTATTGAATTCCAAGAACGCCCTTGAAAGATGCGGCAATTTTAAAGCACGAGGCAGATAGTTTACCAAAATACGTTTTGGTTACTGAAATTGCCTCTATGATAACAACTTCTACGGTAACTCTTTAAAGGCTGTGTTATATAGCTCCAACCCTTAGCCATTACTCACGCCAGGCTTCAGCGCAGGCGCTCAAAGGGATGTAGGCGTAGACGCTGTGAAGATTTGCTTTCATGCCACGCATACTTCTATTCAGTTGTTTGTTTCTAATTTGTTTCTAAGCCACATTTTCCCAATACTATAGAATCTGACAAAGTAACGTGCAAAATTTGATGTTTGATTTATTAGTACAGTTCATTTTTCATCACTTCGTTGCGAGACAAAGGAGACTGTACATTTCCGCAGGTTTCAGCATGTTTTTCACCCTGATGTGTCTCAGTTCATTAACAAGCACATCAAGTTATGTGCGCTTATATCTACCATGTATAGTTGTTGGTAGCTGCGCAGAGAAGTTTATGGATTATTTATTCCAGCACACTTCCCTGACTTTGGAACATGAGCTGGCAGAAACCCGTCATTGCCGCAGATAATAACTTTTGTCAAGAAACGCTCGAGCTAGGCTTTATTATCTATTTTCATGCTAGTAGAAGAAGCATACAAAGGTACGTATAAAAAAATTAACTCATAAAAATTTATGCCGCAGGTTCGTCTCTAATTTTAGTTAGTACAGACAGTTCACAGTTCATTTGCAGTACTGTTTGGCTTGCACTATGAAAGTGTATAGCAAAAATCTCGTAGAAACGTTACACACTCAAGAGAGGTGCAATTATTCTTCGAATGTAACCATACGGGGTACACGTTTTTATCGTTGTGTTTTGGGAACATGCAGAGAAAGCACTGGCCAAATGTGCATTCAATTTAATACTATCAGGCGCTCATCAAGAGCCAGCATGTTCATAGCAAGGTCTTCTCGCTGAGTGTCAAGCACTTACTGCAGGTAATCTTTATTTTTGCTGCCATGTTTATTCAAGTGTTAGTTTATGCAGGGTGCTAATGATCTTTCTTGACAGTCGCACAAAACGGGAACAGTGAGCAAATGTGCCTTGAGTATCCAGCAAAATAACAATACTGCGCAAAGGTTTACTATCGAAGGCATTTAAAAAAATTACTTCCGAACGTCAGACATCAGAGAGGAAGTACTTCGTGCAACTAAAATTAGGCTGATTGATGCCTGCCTGGTCACTCCTTTATCCCTTCCCTTACGGCGCGGTTCAGGTGTCTGCCGAGATGTGAGACAGATACTGCGCCAATTCCTTTCCCCAGCAACAAGTTTTCATTTTCAATTTCCTGCGCGTAAAACGTGCGCAGGGTACTTCGGTAGCTTCCTCTCAATGATGGTCATTGTGCAGAGAAGCACGCTTGTCGTGAGGCGGGAGATAAGGCTGGTGTATCTTTACGGCGCTCACATCCTATACAAATACCAATGGTTTTCCTTTATGATCACAGGAAATATTTAAACTCTCGCACTGTCGCGTAAATTATTCAAAAAAACGAATAAGTGAGCTGTTACGTCTAGAAGGGGGGGGGGGGGTGTATTTCTCAATAATGCGACTGATGTATTGGAAGTGCATGGGCATGTGCACGCGGTTTTATTCGGACTGGACATTCAATATTCAGCGCTCTTTGACAACCGAACTACCTTACGAATAATATAAACTCAAATAAGACGAAGAAAGGAGCGAGGACAATAACCGCTTCTTTCATCCTGAGCTTGACACATTCCACTGGCCCTGGTCACACCCGTCGATCACCGTCGCATATTTAAATAACTTTCACGCACACAATGATTTCAAGGTTAATTGAACAACGTCCAAGGAAAGAACGACGATATCTTATGGTTAAAGCAATATAGCTCGTCTTCATTTTTTGATTTTCTTAGACTTGCGCCATCTGTGTGGCAAATAATAGAAATTGCACTTAGTGACAGAAACTTGGCAACGATTGCAAATTTCTTTGATTTTTTTGTCAGGACTGTGCCAAATAAACATACGACATTCGCTACTATTCGCTATATTTTTAAAACAAAAAAAATTCCAGGCTTTTCTTAAGGAGAAAGTAAGACATCAACAATAAACAGAACACAAAAATCTAAAATTAGGAAGATGAACTTTAAGCGCTTTATTTTTAATGCTGGCAAATTTGTTTATTGCGACAGGAATCCGCCTGTGAATAGTTTTCTAAAGGAGGTCTATATTTTGGATGTCAAAATGAGCGCACAGTGCAACATTAATTTTTAAATTCATAAAAGGACACAATTAAAATATTTCTTTCTAAACTTTTTTTTAAATGGGGAAACTATGGGAGACACAAAGAGAGCAGAATCGTCTCTAAAGAAACTCGAGTTAATGGTATCGTTGCTGCAATCAAGGTGAAGCAATAACCGTCATGGAACGCGTAATGCAAACAATTGATAACTAAAGATCTGTTAAAGAGGCTCTAAAAGGGACTCTCAATAAAGGAGCGGCATTCCTGGGATCTTAAGGATGCCTCTTCACGAATGTCCTCCAGCAAGAACTTTTTTAATGCGGTTTGCAGAATCTCAGCTTTCTGTAGCAAAATTATTAAGTGCAGCGCCTGCACGTCTTTCCCTCTCCTCTCTTCACTTTTTGCAAGCTCAAAAGTCGGCACCCCTCCGCCGGCCCCACCGCCGACGCTCACGGAAATTCTCCGGTGGTGTTGGGGGGGAGGGGGGGGGGTAGCTTCTTGACCCGCCGGAGCGACGCTGCTGACTGATTGGATGCGGCTATGTCAGCTACGTGGCGCCTGAGCGACTGTAACCAATAGCCATCTCTGAACAGAATCACCTAGCAGCGTGCGACGGAGGAGGGCGCGAGCATGAAAAGCCGCCGGAAAGGACTCGCCAACTTCGCTCGCGGTAGTGGCTTCTCTAGCTGCTGAGTGTAGGAGTGTAATATAATATTTGGCTCAGGCGTTCATGACAACAGAATGAAGTGATTGAGGTAACTTAGATTGTCTCTTCAGTTGTTTGAGAGCCCCTTTAAAGCAGCACAGTGAATAATACAAAGAACAGATAACCAATCTTCTGTCCAGGTAACAGAATGATTACTGAAATACTGATATAAGAGATAACCAAACTTGCGGTAAAATAACGCAGCGAGTAATGCAAATCACATGTAACCAGGGTTCTTTCAAGGTAACACAACGAATACCACAGAGAACGGATAGCCAGTGTTGTGTTCAGCTAACCCAATGAATAATACAAAGAACAGATCGCCAATCGTTTGTCCAGGTAGCACAATGAACACTGTATAGAAGAGATAACCAATCTTGTGATAAAGCAACAAGCTGAATAGTTCAAAGAACATATCACCAGTCTTCTGTCAAGGACATACAATGAATTCCAAGGGAAGGAAAGCGTGGCCGGAGGCGGCAGAGGGTCAAACGACGAGATTAGATTATAAAAATTGTCTTGTAGAAGGTACCATTCTGGTGCTGGAGGGAGCTCGTGAGAGATGAATTGAAGAGGTCTTTGCCTTCCAGTGGTTGCAACCATGGTGGCGACAATGATGGTGGTGGTAAAATCAGCCAAGGACGAGGGTTGTATGAATCACCATTTCATCATAACTCTTGCTTGCAGTCGCCTTTCTTCTCACGGGACATTCAGAGAGCCGTAAGCCTGCGTGGCCCCACTTATGCAAAACGAATCGTCACACCTAGCTCATTGCTCAAGGTGAAGCACTTCGCAGGTGCGCCGGACTTCCTATGTCTGCTTGCACAACTTCTGCAATTTTCATTGCCAGAGATCGCGCGATACCAACATACATGGCTGCCGACTCTCTTAGACGCCATTACTTGCACACCTCCAGAATCTCTGACCTCCTCTTGGATTCATAATTTAAAACCCATCAGATAACTTTCCTGACAAGCTCCAAAAAAAAATGGAAGACAAACTTACCAAATCACTATCGAAGATATTCTCTTACCTTGAAAAAACAACAAAGAATAGAGTGCCACCTTCTAGTGAAGAAAAAAGAAGTCTCATTGGAAGCATGTTCACTTATATTAGATGACGTAGTCTGTCACCGGGGTGCCTTTTCCAAACAGTACACCCCCTGCCACGACCTTCATCAATTTTCCTCCTAAGAATTCGAACAGACAGAATCACACACTCTCTAGAGACAGAGCGAAGACACCTATGAGTCATGCAAAGCCAACAGAGGCCCCCACGAAGATGGCTAAAACTGAACAACAAAAGTGAAAGCAAACACAAGGTGTAGATACCGAGCGATGACAGAGTGGTAATCACATTGCTATGCAGATCGCTGGCCAGCTTACCACGCTGCGCGGCTTATCAAAGAGAAAATGCGAGACGGCGCCCAAAATAGAAGCTGCTGCGGGTGAGGCTTCCGCTGCGACTCAAATTGCTCCTTGTCTCGATGTCGCAAGCCAAAACTGTTCTTGCATTTATTCCTCGTTCCTTTCTTTTTTCTCCCCATCCGTAACGCTCTCTTCCTGGATTTCAAAGTGAAGGGGCCCGCTTTCCTGCTGCCACTCTACGGCAGGCATAATATGGCAATCATGGCTCTCGAAGATCGGTTTAGGTAGAGAGCGTAGGCGTCTGCAAAAAAAGAATTGACTCCGACTTCCGCAACAAGCAGGCAGTGCCTGCGAGTAATCGCCCTGGCCCTTTATATGTTGGTGGAAGAACGGCAGCTTGCTTTCCTCAGCGCGAGCGGGCGATATTGGCTCGGCACGGGAAAAATTCTCCTTCCTCTAGGGACCCTGAAGAGACGCGCTATGCAACATTTCCGCGGTAAATAAGAAGATATCCTTCTTTTATTTTTTAAGCCGCACGCGGAGCGACCGCAAATGACGTGTACCATGTGAGCGAAAGCGTACCAAACAAATTTGGGTTGAAGTCTTCAGGGCCCTCGAGCAAAGGAAAGAAAACTTAAATGCGGGAGTGCTGAATGAAGTTGGAGTTCGGAAAGGAAAAAAACTGTAGTGTTTAAAGCAGCAGGCAAAATCGTGCAGGGAGGAATAGCGTTTTCAAGTACTCCTCTTATTGTAGAGTTCTTCTTAGTTGCTTTTAGTGGAGTGTACTTTTACTTGAGTTTCTATAAGTTCTTTTATCTTCTCCAACACCAATTTCAGATGACTGTGGCATACAGGGAGACCTATCTATAGTAGATTAAGTCTAAACAGAGATGCACAATTGGCCGTAAGGCACCTGCTATTATAACTTTGGCAAATAAAGGCCTACTTAGTTAAGCGCTGGCACAGCGTCCTATGATTATTAGCGCTGCTAGAATTAGATGTCTAGCAATTAAAAGCAGAAAGTTGCTTTAAGATATCAGTGAAAATCATGTTCTTGAGAACTGCCGTGAAGCAGAAACTGTTGCCAGTAGCAAATAGTAACACGTCAACTATTGCTCTCTCGATGAGTAAAAGCTTCGCGAAATTTATTTCCGGAAATCGGGCTTTTTTTCATCCATCGTTAATTTTGTAGCGTTAAATTAAGTTAGTACTAACTCAAAAGCACAGTACAAAGTGCACAAATTCTTTTGAAAACAAGTAATACCTAGATGCACAGACCGGAAAGCTGTGCTACAGGATGCTATGAGTGCCGTCTGATGGAGGCGAGGGCTTCAACCATTGCATTACAACTAACAACTTATATGAACTGACCTTTAATAAAAAAAAGTCATTAGGGTCCAAGTCTTCTTCCACAAGTAAATTTGTGCACTTTCACACCCAAAAGAGAAAACAAAAGAGAAAAGTAAATAATTGAAGAAGCCGCCAAACGAGATAAACTAATTTGTTTACTGGTAAATTTGGCATCTCACTTAAAACATCAATTTTCGAGGAAAAGTTTTCGCAAGTTCCTAACGTCGATAATTCGAGTGCAACGGGTGACTTAATAAATCCAACCGTGACCTTAAGATAATAAATATTTCGTTATTTTAGGATTACCATATTTGCACACGCCTTTCACTGCACAAAAGGGCCCAAGATGATAATAACTACGAACATCTAGGTTCATGCAATTCCTCCAACCTTTGTTTGCACACTGGCGTTGTTTATAGAATACTGAGCTGTAATTCCCCACAACATTCTCGTCAATTGTTTTCCGGTCTGTCATTAACTTAACCCTAAAGAACATTACCTACTGAACCTCAACATGAGGCAATATCCATTCAAGACTTCATCGACAAGTCCCTCATTGTTGCAGCGTAGATATCCATAATCGCTTCGCGCAGTTACATCGCAACTATTTCGTTATATGCCGGCGCGAGCTCGATATAGGTCAAAAATAAATTCAGTGACAAAATTCTACGACACTCTACTCAGGTCGTGCTCGCCAAAGTTAAATATTCTAATTCGGCTGTTTTCTGCCACTCGAGAGTTTTTTTTTTTCATCGTGCACTTCACGCAACAAAACTCATCAAGTTTGAGATTCCCAATAGCGCACGCAAGCTATGCTCTCTGTTTCCGTTTATAAGAAGATAGAACTGTACGCCGAAATCCTTCGCTTCGAATTCATTTAATACCTGAGTTTTCATATAAAAAAATTTGTCCGTTCGTCCTGCCTAAGTCATTTCTTCCTCTTGATTTCGACTAGGATGTCATTAATTCGCGTTTGTTCCCGCACCCACTCTGCCCGCTTCCGGTCTCTTAAAGTTACACCTATCATTTTTCTTTCCATGGCACGCTGCGTTCCCCTTAACCTCCGCGTTTCTGCCCCATACGTGAGCACCGGTAAGATACAGCTGTTTTATACTTATATCTTGAGGGGCACTGGTAAACTGCCAATTAAATAAAGAAAATTAAGTGACAAATGCTTGCATGTGTGTATACCCACATAAATTTTGACAAACTAATTTACTTTCAGATCGATGCCTAGTGTCGTTAATGATAGGTTAATTATCTGTTAATGATTTTAGATAGCCTTCCAAATGCGTTCCACCCCAGCCTTATTCTTCTAGTTATTTCGCTCTCGCGATCCGGATCTGTAGTCACTACCTGCCCTATGTAGACGTATTCCCTTCTCACTTTGAGTGCCTCGCTGCCAGTTGTAAAGTGCTGTTCTCTTGCGAGACAGTTGAACATTACTTTGGTTTTCTGCACGCAAATTATAAGACATATCGTTCTGCTCTGTCTGTCTAACTTATTGATCATGGTTTCCCCTCTCATATCCTGGTTGACTTAGCAAAGAAATTGAGAGATCTCTGATCGAATCAGTTACAAGAGCTGGCTATGGGATATCTGCCTACAATTTTGTGAATTTGGTGCCAGGTGCATTATAAACCCAAACTCGATACGTGGCACGTGGATGGCCATGAGAGTGACCCTAGAAAACAACACGTGCTTGCCAGACTTTTCCAGTGCTTTCACTATCCATACCAGCCATGTTACCCACACTGTCCATGCTTTCCCAAGCATCGCCTACATATGCTTAATTACACGCGCCAACGGCATATACGAAAATCGAAGAAAAAATCGAGACAGTCCAGTCTAGGAAAGAAGAGGCAAAAAAGGCACGCCACAATCTATAATTGCGAAGTCTATACGATAAATACACAAGGTACGTGTAGACAGGCGTAAGAAATGAAAAATTCGCAGCCTTTGCAATAGCTAGGAGGCTATTTCTAGCTGCATTCTGGGCTGCACAGACAGCGCATATGCTCAACGATGACAGCCACCGTGCCGCACGTAGCAGCTTGCGGGCAGCGCCGCACACAGGCCGGCGAATGAGCTAGCAAGGCCGTAAATCCACGTCGCCCTGCGTGTATGTCGTCTTTAGTGGCTACATAATAAAGAGTTGTTTTCGGTAGCGAGCAAAGTGGTGCGTTCACCCGAGAATGGCGCAGCAACAAATTTTTGCGAGGCGTGGTTGGTATACGCGCTCCCGCAGGGCGAGGAATCCGGAGCGCACCACTATTGATGACGGCGGCGCGCTTCGGGGCTCGCTGCAGGCTGCACAACGCTGCACGAAGGGAAGAGAGGAGCAACTGGTGCGGAGTTCCCCACTGCGGATAGCTGGGGCGGGTACACGAGCGCACGCATCGTGCGACTATATATTTCCGTGCAGTAATGTTGGCAGCAGCTGCTTGGATGATTAACTTAGTAAGAAGATTTCGGGAAAATGTATTCTCTGCTCCATATTTGTGTGGTACACACCTCTTTCAGGATTCTTGCTCCTCTATAAAGACCACGATCTTCGAACTCGGGCATCGATGCATTGCAATGACGTCGTTAGGAGGAACACGCGTCTTAAAGTATTCCTGTCAGCTGTAGAGTAGCCCCTATAGAACTGTTTCATCTCGCGGAAGAACACGTTTTCACGTCTTTAACACGCGCTACGCCTCACGGCATGCTGCACGGAATTGTCCGGCGTGCGCAGCGCTGTGGGCATCGCGCTGTGCGGGCCCTCCTCTGGCCGCCGTCACCGGGTAGACCTGGCTGAGCGGCCTCGTGTGCGCGTGCGCGCGCCAGCGCCGGTCTGTATTAATCGTCCCAACGCATGAGAACGGGTCCATGTGCGAGCCGTTCTTTGTGGACAGGACGCAGGAACCAATTAGCGTAATGGTTGCTGCGGCGATGTAGGCCGAATCGCCGAGCACGCGACTATCTGTTACCGCCTGTGAGCGTGTAATAGACCGGCTGCCTGCTCTTGGCGACTCACCCTCTTCGAATACGCCCGTAAGGTATAAGAATATGAAAGTGATGAGAAATCGTCGGTGCCGTTTAACTGCAAGACCGCAAGTCAACGAACCTCATATTTGTATTCGTTTCGGTTTTTTCGGGTGCAAAATAACAACGTGGGAAGAATAACATCGGTCACTACGCTCACCATCAGTTAGAAAGCATGCACACACTCCGGAAAGATTTTTCAAGAGGCGTCTGAGACTTCAGATTAGTCCACACGCGAGCTTCGAAACACAACCTACAATGCAAGATCACACGGGGCAGTCAGTTATTACCGACGATGAACGAGATTAAACTTCTAATTCATGCTGCAATAATTTGGGTTATTTGTTATTTTCCAAAGAAGAAACTTGGTGCCTGGTAGCATAACCAAGCGCAAATTCATTATTTAGTGTCTCGAAGAACTCAGCTGGAACAAATATGAAACGCGAATCCAGGAGAAGATAGTCGCAATTACGAATTACTGCTCAGCTTTTTGCACCATCAGGATCACCCTCGTGTAAACCAGCCACTGGGATCTCCTAAGGAACACTAATATAAGGCACTGGCTTCAAAGGCGACCGCTGCATCGCTAGCTTTAAGAGAAAATAAGAAGTATTTGGAACACATTCGCATTAACTGCAGAAAGCCCAGGCTTTCCCTAAGCAACCGCAAAGAAAATGGAAAACGTTAAAAGGTGAGCCGTTGTTAGATATATGTCTCTCAATCCTGTCAAAGATCATTCTGTTTGATAGTGTCATTAATTCACAATCTACAGTAATATAGACACTCCTGGGAAGCGCTTAACGTCTTTTAAGTTCTTTTGTAAATGGTGTAGGCTTACTTTTGCACAACCGTGGAAGTGAAGGGAAAAAAAACGCATGATATTCTTGTCTGTCATTTAAATGTGTCGGGATTTTTTCTTGCGCGTTATATGAGTGGTATCTCTCTTGTGTTGCGCAGCACGGAACTATTTACATATATGTTTCGAGAAGTGACATGAGTTATGTGTCGTTTTGTGTATATCTAAATATTTTGTGTCTGAAGACTTCGTTTCCGCAGACGGACTGAGCGGAACTCGTATGACTTTTGGAGTGGATTTCAAGACCTTTGTGGTACCGTCTTTTATTATGGCGCGTGGGCTGATGCTTGATTACATGGCAAGATATAGAAGCAGTCAGCTTGGAAGCAGGATGCTAATATCGCCTTAACGCACGCATAAACAAAACTGAAAGGAACTTACAAACAACCCTCAAGAGTACATATACTAAAGAGTATATAGTATATGGTATGTAAATAGAACATTTTCGGCAGCTTTTTGGCGCAGGGTTGCAAGATCGAAGCCACTTCTTTATGCCTCCTTTGGCTTAAAAATGACGTTACTTAGTATTGTTCGCCGAGAATCTTAAGCTTCTGCGCAAACTCGGAAACTACGTTCTGCAGGTGTACATAAGTGACTTCCATGTGACGTCACGGGCATTACGACTCAGTACAGGGCATAGCTCGGAGAGTGCAGGTGGAAGCAGGTGGTGGTAAACGTATGAGGAAAATTAGATTTTTATCACGCTCCTCGTCTCCAAGATGTCGGCTGCTGTGGAGTTTGCATTTTGAAGTCCACAGAGGCGAGGATGCCTTAGCGTTCTCTGATAGCGGTAGATCGTGGTGCGGCAATGATGACGGTGCTTGCGTGCGTCGACTAACGGCGGCGTTCTCGCTGCCTTCCTTTTATACGAGATATACGTAGCGGAAGAGAAATCCACGCCTTGTAGTCTTAGGTAAAGCCATTGCTCAGTCGGCTGGGCGCCGGATTCTGAATCTAGGCAGTCTTCCGAAGTTTGAATCTCAGCGCGTGCCTCTCTGTGTCGGCTGCGCGGATATTCCTGAATGAAACTGCGGTGGACGCACCACATCAGAACATAGCTCAGGCTCATTTATCTTGGTTCACAGCCGGAAATCAAGAACATTTATAAAACTGTACAGGCGAAAGAGATTTTAGGTACGTCCATGCTGCAGCAATTGATAGCATTTGTCTATAGGCAAGACATAAAAGAGCATCTTGTCGCACGCATGGCATTTACTTCCCAGGCATGAACTGGCTGCCAGATCGTTTCTCCCTGCTCTCGCTCGTGTTCCTTCTCGCTCAGTAGCACGGGGTCAGCACCTGGACGGATGGGTAGTCTGTCCCGCGCTGCATGTTTGCTTTTTTTTTCGTGCAGCCGCTGGCCTATATTGCAGGCTGTTCGCATATGTCACGCATGCTCGATATACGCGGATACGCTTCCAGCCTGTTCCATCCAGCCTGTTCCATACCTCTGGTTAGTTAGGCCCACGTCGCATATTTCAGTACACACGCACGGTGTGAACAGCCCGTAGCACACGGCAACGCTGCATGGCGTCACTCGCGCACTCTGCGTGCGCACCTGAATCTTTACTTGATAGAACGAATGAATGAAAGAAAGAATGAAGGAAGAGAGAAGGAGGCGCAGTAGTTAGGGACCCGGAATGATTTAGACCACTCGGGGTTTGTTTACTGATATCACATACCTCTCGAGCGTATTCTGCACTTGGTCCACACCGAAACACGACCGCAGCGTCCACAATTTAATCTCGTGCTCTCGTGATAAACAGCCGAACGCCATAAACTCTGAGCCGCAGAAGGGCACAGCTTATCGTAACCGCCCAATCACTTTGATGGTCATCATGACTGGCGGTGGGCTGAACACCTGAACAGAGAAATGTAGGAAGGGATGAAGGCAGCCTCCATGTACAATGGGTGTTCCGCTCAAAATGGACTGGGAGATCTCAGCAAACGTGCGTTTTAGAACGGCGGACCCGCTTTGGTTACTCTCAGCATCGGTCTTCAAAAAATTCACGTCACGTGACGAACCGCCACGCGAAGATTCATAATGGCGAGAACCGTCTCGCCGTCTCTTACGGCGCAGCGAAGCGTCAAATTACAGTCGCCGCAAGCGCAAGGAAGCGTTGCCTCCTCAGGCGAAAATTTTCATTCCGTCTGTGTTTCGAGGCGCTCCACCCAAGGTGAACGCAAGTCGCGGCATCGGACACCAACTGAGAGAGGCCCTCGCATGAACCACTCGTGAAAAATTGCATTCTTTTTTTGCCTATGAAGAAATGTCGAAACTCTACCCTACATAGCTAGAGTGCTGACTAAACGATCCTTTTTAACGGCACAGTGTAGGCTGTATTTGCCGTTTAAGTTCTTTGTTTTCTCCACAGTATGTTCTAATATGCTTTTACTCGACAAAGATAGAGGAATGGCGTTGCCCACATATATCTAAAAGAATCTGAGGGAGCGACACGCGTGTGGGGTCTCAAATGAACGTCAACGCACGAGTACTACCACGCGCAGTAAAGTATTTAGGTGTGCCACACAAACGCAGGTTCAAAGTTGAGTTTCTTTTAAAGCTTCGCGTTAGAAATAAAACTAAGCTGCTACGCAAGAGGAAAGAAAAGGGTGTAATTTTCTTTGCTCGAGCGTAGTTTCTACGCAAGAGCACGTTTTACTGCAACAGTTTTGCGGCTTCGTGGCACGCCTGCTCAACTTTCGAGAGCAACAGCAGTAAAAAGACCAAGAAGAAGATGCCGTAAGAGCTTCAAACTTTACGCAACCTATGCTGCGCAACGCACAAGAAGCGGTAAGACGTAAAACAGGGTCGTGACCGACAACAAACATTACGCTTCCCAGCAGCAGGACGAGTTTCTGTACAAGACAGAGGGCGTGCAGTCAGGCAGAATATCTGCTAGACATGGACGGCGAAAATCGGCTTTTCTGGAATGTTTTTATTTGGTCTCTAAATGCTGAAGTTGTGAGGTTCATCGACATCAGTTTTTAGACTCCGTTCGTTTCGATTTCACTTCAGAGTCGTGTCAGAAGGATTTGAATCGCCGTAAAACGGGGTGGCGTGAACTGGGCAACTGCTGAACTGCAGGGAGTAACGTCACGCGGAAATCTTAGTTTAGTAGTTGCATAAAGAGGACGTTAACTAGACGGTCTCTTTAGGTTTGATACATACTGTATTCGTTCTCTATGAGTAATTTTATTTTAATAGTCTTTATAGTCTTCTGAACCACAAATCCATAATGTTTCAAACCACTCTCGAAAAGATTGGGATGAAGGTAGTGAGAAGACAGGAGGATGATATTTCCGAAAACGCTAAACAAAATTAACACAACTCGAGGAGATCCACATTCCTCTAATCTCACTCCGCTAAACAAGTTCTTTTGTGGAAGCTTTGGCTAGCACACTGAGGCCCCCTCGACCTTAGTTGATGTTGTTTTGTGCTGTCTCGAAGTATGCTTCGCATACGATGACTCAGACCACAAAGAAATTACTTCTAGAGCGTTTTGCAATCCTACGATGAATATCGCTGCAACAAGCAGAACCAGTGCTTTAATTCAGCTCCAGATTGAACTCAGGATGAAGTAGACATTTCCTCCATAGCTGAACAGTCCAGGCAAGAGCATAACTTTGCAGATGAAAATTGTTTTTCCTCACACTTATCACTGCGACTAACTGCAACTTAATGCAAAAAAAAAAAACAGTAAGCATACGGGAACGAACCGTCCAAGAACCATGTTACGAAGTTATCGAGTGGAACAGGGGGGGGGGGGGGGGGGGGGGGACAGTCCTGCACAGTCGTCAAGGTCCATAGGCGAGCGCATCGACATCACAGTCGTCGTTCTCACTGCAAACTCAGAGCTCCCTTTCTGCACACTTCGAAATGCAGAACACATTCTGTGGTGTCATTAGCTATCTCCAAGTGCGTGTCAGCACTGGTGGGACCAAGATTAAACCTGCAGAACCGTGGTATCGAGACTGGAGAGGTCGATACTTCGACATGCTGTTCGACCTGCGGCGTATGGTACTCCAATCTCTATTACAGAGACATCGGTAAAAGGCAGCGTTCAGTAAACAGCTAGCAGACTGCAACAAATCAGCTGCTACTTGAATGTAGCCTGCTATAATTACGTCGTTATCAAAACTAGATTACTGCAAGAAACTCGTTTGCTTTGAGCAACATTAACTATGCAATATATTGTTACGTGCTTAGTACGAACAGGGGTTTATTTACAGAGGAATCGATCGAAGCAGGAAAGCGACGAAGCCTACGAGCGTCCTTCCTCCTGTTTTCCCTCTCCTGATCCGACCAACCGTTGATCATCTCTTTCCGTCTACGAAGGCGCGTGACATTTACCTCCGCGCAGAGGAAGCCCGTCGAGCGAGTAAAAAAGAACCTCTCGAATGAAATTGTTTGAGGCGCGCTACATGCACCACCTGAGACTGGCGTGACCGTCGACCACTTGCAGTGAGGCGTGCCATAACGTAATTCGGGTCGCTCATGCACTCCAACACAACAAACGGTCCAGTGTAGTGTGACAGCAAAAAAGACCACGCTTGCGTAGAGGTGTCCACAACCACACATGTCACCAGGAACATAAGAAACTTGTTGGTGTCGGCCGTCGTAGCGGCTCTTGGAACACTCTTGCGTAGATAAAATTCGAACGCGGGCAAGCTGGCGAGCTTCTTCAGCTCTACAGAGTGTGGTAGCAAGAAAAGGTTTATCATGAATGAAAAATGGCAGTATGGTGTCGAGGCCACAGCGAGGCTAGCGAGCATAGAGCAGGCAGAAGGAGCTGTAGCCAGTTGTCTCATGTTGCGCAGTGTTGTACGCATGAGTAATGAACGGGAGGACGCCTTTCCAGTCCTTATAATCTGCAGCGACGTACATAGGCAGCATGGTGGTGAGCGTCCGCATAGTTCGTTCTACCACACCGTTCGTTTGGGGATGATATGGCGTCGAGTGGCGAAAACTGCTGGCTCTGAGTCAGAAGTACTTGCAACTGGGCTTGTTGGTGCATATTCGTGAAAGACATAAGAGCGCAAACTGGCAACACGGACGAGGAGGGCTCGTCCTGTTCCCTTCCTTGTCCGTGTTGCCAGTTTGCGCTCTGAGTCAGAGTTCTTCAACAACGTCCGCTCTGATTTGGCGTCCACCGTCACTAATGAGAGCTGCAAGAGGGCCGTGCCGAAGAGTGACGAATCATAAAGTTGAATGGCTCAAGGGAACGAACACAGGAAGACACAGAGACAGAAAGAGCGCCTATGTGTCTTCCTGTCTTCGTTCTCTTGCGCCATTCAACTTTATGATGAACCAACTAGCCCAACAGCAAGTACTTCTGCAATGATGATTCGAAGTAGGAAATGAGATACTTCAGACGCAGTACCAGCTGGTATCGCGGCTGTCTCACAATAACGAGTTAAGTAATCTACGCACACAAGGATCCATCGGTTTCCTTTGGAGGACCTTGGGAAAGGTCCACGAAGGTCAATGCCAACTTGCCCAAAAGGGGCTGTTAGAGGCGTGACTGGCCGCAGTTTTCCTGGTGGACTTGAAGTCGGTAGCTTAAATCGCTGGATTTGCACACAGCTAGCTACATAGCGGTGGATAGTGGAACGCATCTTAGGCCAGTAAAAGCGTTGTTGTGTGCGGTGGAGTGTTCGGGCCACTCTTAAGTGCCCAGACGTGGCGTCGTCGTGCGTCATTTCACGAGCTTTGATGCGTAGGCTTTCTGGCACGACAAGAAGCATGCGGGCTCCCCCAGAAGCGAAATTCTTCTTATAAAGCAATCCCTCGCGAATGCAAAAAGTGTTCATTATTGAATCTTTGGCGGTATCAAATAATGAGGTTAATGTTTGGTCTTTGTGTTGCTCAGTTCGAAAAACTCGAAGATCAGGGAAGGCTTGTGAAAATGAAGCCAAGTATACATCAAAGTGCTGTCAAGCGATGTTTATTGTCTAAGGCCATAAAACTTATAAAATGATAGGTGAGTAAGATGCTTAAATAAATAAAAAAAGTGGGCTGATCTAATGAAATCAAGTAGTGAACGATGATATTGACCCTGTGTCCAGGCAATATAGGAATCCGGATTGTCCGGTGAGAGACCCACCGCCGCCGGGTGCCGAATTCTCGTCGGCTTCAGCGCCGGGCAGTCCCACAAGAGGTGGTGGATATCCGCCTCACAGTCTCTGATCTTGCAGACTGGACACCCGGGGCGGGGATATAAATCTTTGAAATGCGGCCACTTGCGTGTTGCATGCATCGAAGTTCTCGGCGTCTTTCTTCGTTGCTGTATTTAAGCGACGGTAGTCAACACAAAACCTCCATGTGTCATCTTTTTTCCTAACAAAGATAACTGGAGCTGCCTAAGGAGTAGAAAATTCTCGAATAATGCCGCGTTTTAGCATGTATTGAACTTTGTCATCTGTTAACTTACGCTCAGTTGCTGAAACTCGATAGGTCTGGTGTATCAGAGGTGCGGACCCGGTGTTGATCGTGTGGTGAATACGACTGGCAGGCAGCGGTGTTGAGTCATTCTTGGCGAAGTCGAACACGATCACGTGCTTCAGAAGCAGTTACATTAGAATGTGACGCTCGGTTGTATAAAGAGACTTATTAATCATAGCCTTAACTTGGGTCTCCATATCTCTTTGCACGGGCTGCTCAATGACAACGCTGGTTAGCGCCGCGACGGAACTTGACGCCCCTTTCTCGAAACGGGCGAGTTTTAGGCCCTGAGGCAACACAGCTGGCTCTTCAGTGTGGTTGACTGTCCAACGCTCGGAGCGGCCTCTGACCACGGGCACGAGGATGCTCTTCTTAGAGCAGGTGAGTGTTGTAGGTTCTACTAAAGCTTCAGAAGATTCGCACTCATTGTGAATAGAGAAAACCCGTACGAATGCTGCAGATAAAGTTGGTACAGTAGTGTCTTCTTCCACCGCAAATGCTTCAAAATCGAGTGTCGAGTCATCCACAAGAGCCGAAACCAGTGTAGAATTCAAAGCAATCTCTCCCGTACGACACTCTAAAGTTGCACCACACTCATGCAGAAAATCAACCCCAAGAATCGCATCGTGCGTTGACCGAGGTAAGGTAGCACTCCGAATTCTGTTCGAAACGTTGGGCCACCAATAACAACATCCGAAGCACACACACCAAGTGGGAACAAAGATTCACCACTGACACCACGAGATAACGCTGCACGGTCACCACTAAACATTACTTTCCTGCCTAAACAGATCTTAAACCTTAAACTCATAACGGGTACTGCAGCGCCAGTGTCTACAAGAGCCATTGTTTTCACACCATCAATAAACACTTCCAATTTGTTCTTCAACATAAACACGGGTAGAGGTATGGACGTCATCGACTCGCCGGCGGCCTCATCTCCATCGGCCGCGTCTCCTAGTTTCCCGGAGGCGGAGGGGAAGCACGACGTCGAGGGGAAGGTGAGCGCCGTTGGCGCTGAGGTGGCGGCGTCACACTGCGACGGACTTTTTATCTGAGCCAGGCGTAAAGTGTGGAGCTCCCAAGGCCATTTCGACTGACACCGATTGCCTTCCAATGCCATTCTGTCCGAACGAAGCACCGTTTATATAGAGCAGTTCAATGATCTCAGTGCTTTTAGTGCTGAAGTGCTCCTTTTATGCGGTAAAGATTTATGGAGCATATATTACGTTCTCTCTTCTCAATTCACTCGGGACGCATCAGTGGTTTTTTGCATGATTTATGATTAGTTTTTATACTTTGTTTGCTTTTTTGCTTATAAAGGGTTTGCCTTAAACTGTGAAATGAATTCGTTGTATTTTTTTTTAACTGAACAGTGGAGACACAAGAGGAAAATCAGCCATATTCGCTGAACAAAAGTATTTAATTATACAGTTTCCGAAACAGACCATTCTAGAGGTCGAAATTACATGCCGACCCAAGAGTTTTATCCAGCAGTAACTTGCACTGCCGATTGTCTGCAATGTTAAGATTTTCTGTAGTGGCATCAGTTTACAGCTGAAGAAAAAGGTGCATGTGATTACAGTAAAATTTCAAAAGACTGCATTGCGACCGCGGCACACATGTTTGAAATGGTCAATGTTTGATAAATTATAAATGATAAATTACAAATTACAAATTTGTAATTTGTAATTACAAATTTGTAATTTGTAATTTGTAAATACAAATTGTAATTTGTAATTTGTAAATACAAATTGTAATTTGTAATTACAAATTTGTAATTTGTAATTTGTAATTACAAATTTGTAATTTGTAATTTGTAATTACAAATTGTAATTTGTAATTTGTAATTACAAATTGTAAATTGTAATTTGTAATTACAAATTGTAATTTGTAATTACAAATTGTAATTTGTAATTTTGTAATTACAAATTGTAATTTGTAATTACAAATTACAAATTGATTTATGATTAGTTTTTATGCTTTGTTTGCTTTTTTGCTTATAAAGGGTTTGCCTTAAACTGTGAAATGAATTCGTTGTATTTTTTTATTAACTGAACATATTCGCTGAACAAAAGTATTTAATTATACAGTTTCCGAAACAGACCATTCTAGAGGTCGAAATTACATGCCGACCCAAGAGTTTTATCCAGCAGTAACTTGCACTGCCGATTGTCTGCAATGTTAAGATTTTCTGTAGTGGCATCAGTTTACAGCTGAAGAAAAAGGTGCATGTGATTACAGTAAAATTTCAAAAGACTGCATTGCGACCGCGGCACACATGTTTGAAATGGTCAATGTTTGATAAATTATAAATGATAAATTACAAATTACAAATTTGTAATTTGTAATTTGTAATTACAAATTTGAATTTGTAATTTGTAATTACAAATTTGTAATTTGTAATTGCAAATTGTAATTTGTAATTACAAACTGTAATTTGTAATTTGTAATTTGTAATTACAAATTGTAATTTGTAATTTGTAATTACAAATTTGTAATTTGTAAATTGTAATTTGTAATTTGTAAATTTGTAATTTGTAATTACAATATACAAATTTGTAATTTGTAATTTGTAATTACAAATTTGTAATTTGTAATTTGTAATTACAAATTGTAATTTGTAATTTGTAATTACAAATTGTAATTTGTAATTTGTAATTACAAATTGTAATTTGTAATTTTGTAATTACAAATTACAAATTGATTTATGATTAGTTTTTATACTTTGTTTGCTTTTTTGCTTATAAAGGGTTTGCCTTAAACTGTGAAATGAATTCGTTGTATTTTTTTATTAACTGAACATATTCGCTGAACAAAAGTATTTAATTATAGTTTCCGAAACAGACCATTCTAGAGGACGAAATTACATGCCGACCCAAGAGTTTTATCCAGCAGTAACTTGCACTGCCGATTGTCTGCAATGTTAAGATTTTCTGTAGTGGCATCAGTTTACAGCTGAAGAAAAAGGTGCATGTGATTACAGTAAAATTTCAAAAGACTGCATTGCGACCGCGGCACACATGTTTGAAATGGTCAATGTTTGATAAATTATAAATGATAAATTACAAATTACAAATTTGTAATGTGTAATTACAAATTTGTAATTTGTAATTTGTAATTACAAATTTGTAATTTGTAATTACAAATTGTAATTTGTAATTACAAATTGTAATTTGTAATTTGTAATTTGTAATTACAAATTGTAATTTGTAATTTGTAATTACAAATTGTAATTTGTAATTTGTAATTACAAATTGTAATTTGTAATTTGTAATTACAAATTGATTTATGATTAGTTTTTATACTTTGTTTGCTTTTTTGCTTATAAAGGGTTTGCCTTAAACTGTGAAATGAATTCGTTTTTTTTCTTCGAAATTTGCACCAAAATGATTCTTAAGTACTTGTTCTTCTTAAGCCTTCTTAAGTACTTCTTAAGCCTTTCGGCTCGATATAGAATGTGTTGGATAAGGCCAACTCCCTGTAAACCTGGCACACAGTGCCACGAACCCTTGACGAGCCAGAAATGACTGCGGACTTGTGGCCCGACTGTCTCGTCACTGTCCGTGAAGAGGGCTAAAGGCTCAGAGTTGTCTTTGTAACCGCTCTGAAAGATAAATGAATTGAATAAAATTCATCCGTACAAATTGACTTACACATTTTTAGTACCTCCCCTCCAACGAAATTACATTTCTCGCTTAAATCTAAACTGTGTAGCGCACTGTTACTTGCGTTCGGTTCCTGAACATCTGTCTGGGATTGGAAAACGATAGGGCGGATCACATTTTTATGGAGCCGAAAAAAGAATGTGCTGAAATCTCACGCCACGTAATATAACCACAGGCTGTCGGATTCAAACCAAACAGCTTCGCTACCTCGTGCCTCATAATTCATGGTTCGCACATAAAACCCTGTTGTCAAATAAATACGCTCAAATGATAGCATTCAAGCAATAGGTGACCTTCTACTCAGATCAGTACTACTTCTGGTCTCCAAGTACACGTTTTGGTGACATCTAGGTTAAATGTCTTAAGTAGGGCGTACTTAAATAGGGCGTACTTTTCGCAAGTCGCCAAGTTAAAGAAAAGAGCCAGAAGAACCGGCCATAAGACGGTTAGAAACTGAGTAAGAACCGAGATGTCACTTCTAACAACTGAAGATGTCTAACGCACTTTTACTTCTGCAATCACACAGACACGCAAAAACAACCTACCAGGCCTTTGACAGCTAGTTCGGCTGAAATATTTGTTTTCCTTGTGCTCGATGGCACTGCAGCAGTACATATAGCTTGTCAACCTTATACTAGAACGGTTTATTATACTAGAATGATTTATTTTTCTGGAATGGGGAGAGGTGGTAACAATCGGGTGAAATTTTACAACTCAAACTGGGGTACAACCCGCCGCGGTGGCTCAGTGGTTAGGGCGCTCGACTACTGATCCGGCGTTTTTTTTTTTATTCGAAAATGAAACTGAGCACAATTCAATATGTACAATAATAACTGGACCCATAGCCAGGGGCTAGTTTCGGGTTCAACACAATACAATACAACATATTTGCAGCACGCGGAAACGAAAATGAAAATTAGAACGTTATAAGATTTACGGAGAAAAAATACAGGAATACAAACAAAACGCTCACAAAAAACATATTTCTCTTCGAAACAAAAAGTAAAAATTCATACCATATACTTCACATATTCATCAGGAACATTTTGAGGGATTGTACAAAATTTGTTTCTGTTTTAACCTCATTAGGAATGCCATTCCAGATTAAAACTCCATTGAATTCTAATAATCTTTGCCCGTAAGTATTGTGACAGGCGGGCAAATTGAAATGTTTTGCACTAGCAGCCCTAGTCTCCCTTTTAGGAGTTATAAAGATACTGTGGGGAAGCGGTTCATTGAGCTGTAGTATTTTATGAATTGTCTGGGCCATCTTTAATGTATACATGGAATGGAAAGGTAGAATGCCGGTGGACTTGAAAAGTGGTTCAGTAGAGTCAGTATATTTTGAATAAGTAATTATTCTTATCTCTCTCTTCTGCAATCGGATTACAGGTTCGAGATATGTGGGGTATGTGTTACCCCATGACTCCATGCAGTAGATTAGCTGGCTTTGTATAAAAGCAAAGTAGAGTATTCGGAGTATAGAGAAATTAAAGCATTCTCGCGCTTGTTATAAAATATGACAACCATATGCCAGCTTTGAGGAAACTTGCTTTACTTGATTCTTCCAGTGCATATCAGAATCAAGATATACGCCAAGATATTTAAAACTGCTTACTTCTTGTATTGACTGGTTATTTAAATACAAAGCAACATTTTGGTAGTTTAATTTTTTTCCCCTAGAGCGGAACAAAGTATATTTGGTTTTCTGAATGTTAACGGAGAGGTGGTTGTTAGTAAACCAGTTAAGAACCATTTCCATCTCTTCGTTTATCTTTTTGTTGAGTTCATCGATTGTGTCTCCTATAAATATTAAAGCTGTGTCATCAGCGTACATCACTGCTTGAGAATGTTTTAGTATAGACGGGAGGTCATTTACATAAAGCGAGAAAAACATTGGTCCCAGGACTGAGCCCTGTGGTACCCCAGTCAGCACGACCTGCGCCCCAGAAATCACGTTATTCATTACAACATGCTGTACGCGGTTTGTAAGGTAACTATTGAAAAAATCTAACATTTTCCCTCGGAAGCCATACTTACTAAGTTTATCAACAAGGATTGTATGATTAACCGTATCGAATGCCTTTTTAATATCTAAATACACCACTATGGCAATCTTATTATCGTTGAGGGCAGTATTTATCATTTGCGATAGGACAAGGACTGCGGATGCTGTTGATCTATGCGGCGTGAAGCCATGCTGACTTGGGCATATAATATTAAACTTACCTATAAATTTCTTTATGCGTATACATAGTATTTTTTCAAAAACTGTATTGATGACACCAAGGACTGAAATTGGCCTATAATTACTCGGTTCCGACAGTTCCCCTTCTTTATGGATAGGCACGACTTTAGCTACATTTAGTCTTGCAGGAAATATTGAACCTTCTATAGAGTGCGTAAATAGGTGTAATAGGTGCATGGCTAATATGTCAATATTATCTTTGATTATTTTTACTGGAATGGCGTCCAGACCCGGGGATTTGCTTACTTGAAGTGTGCTTACCACACTAACAATTTCGCCCAGCTCGAGCTCTTTCATTACAAAACTATTTATAACAGGGTTTATAAGATTGCTAGGATCAGTTATCGGGATCAGCTGCTGGGCTAAGAGAGGCCCGAAATTTACAAAGTAATCGTTAAATATGTCTACCACATCCTGATCAATTACATCAGGTTGTACTTGTTGCTTAGAGGTGGGGCGAATAGCATCCGTTACGATGTTCCACATTTTCGCTGTATTTCCATTTGCTTGCTGAATAAGGAAGGAGTAATATTCCTTTTTTCTTTTTCTCATCATGGAGACTGTGGAATTCCTAAGGAGCTTAAATTGGGTAAGGCAATATTCATTTCTTTTATTCTGTTTCCATTTTTTATACCAGTACTTTTTTCTTTAGATCATCAAGAATGGATTTTGTCATCCACGGGCAAACAGGTTTCTTGTAGTTTCTTATGCATGTTTTCTCACTACATTGTGCAATTATACTTTGAAGGGCGTCAATAAAATTGTTAAATTCTGTGTCAACATTACCGTCATATGCAGCAGAGAAATCTGTTTGTTCCAGTAAGTTGCGAAGTAAGCCATGATTTATTTTTTATGATGTTTAGTGTGATTATGCTTCACACCCTCTGGAGCCTTATTTTTCAGGGCAGCAAATATTGGCAAATGGTCGGAAATTGGAACAGAGCACACACCAGCACAAACAATGTCATCCCTGCTACAAAGGACATGGTCAATCAGTGTACTTGTGGTGGTGGTAATCCGGGTAGGTTCAGCTATTAGATTATGTAAGTTGAAGGATTCCAGCAACAATGTGTAATCATTTTGTGTGTCTGATGTGGCATCAATGTTAAAGTCACCAACAATAATAATCCTACCGTTAGGCCCACGCGATAACGAAGTGAGGGATGTTTCAAACCTTTCAGTGAAAGACCCCAGTGATGAACTTGGGGGGCGGTACACCACTCCAACTATTATGCCATTTGCCAGTTTGATAAAGAGTGCTTCTATACAATCTTCTTCCTAGCAGCAGCAATCAATCTATTTCGGGCAGTCTTAGTACAAAACTTCACAATAACGTTAGGTTTACCCTTATCTTTCGACCGCACACGGTGAACCACATCGATGTCACCCTCCGAGACAGAGGCACCAAGGTTGAGCGCAATGTCCCCAACCGCCTTCCGCAGGTCTTCGTCTTCAACCATAGGTAGCCCCCGAATTTCAACGTTCATGCTCCTGCTATACTGCTTTAGTTCCACAATCTCCTTCCTGGCTTCTCTGAGTTCTTCGCTTAGCCGTTCGGTTTCTATTTTGCTACTGGCGTTCTGACTCTTCACATTATTATTATTATTATTATTATTATTATTATTATTATTATTAATATTATTATTATTATTATTATTATTATTATTATTATTATTATTATTATTATTATTATTATTATTATTATTATTATTATTATTATTATTATTATTATTATTATTATTATTATTGGGGTACATTCGGGTCATATTTCACAGTGGAAGGCAGCTCGCTATAAGCGCTGGTTTTCTGAGGGACATAAAACACTCTATTATTAGCACATTATTTTGTAAGCGATATGTAAATGGTGGGTTCTCCTGGAATACTTGTACGAAATCAGACATTTTTTTTTCGCATTTATTGCAGTTATTTCGGTGCGTATATTACCATCTGCTAAGCAGCACTTCCACGTCCGTGCAAGACCTGCCTGCCTCTCACATGTACACCTTAACAACATTCATTCAGTGTCATGGAATTCATTTTAAACGCTGAAGATCCTCAAAGCATGGCGTCGTCCGCGTGGGCAGTGCGTGAAACAATGATGCCGATGCCTCTCATGAATAAAGCCGAAAGATTGGATGGTTAGATAAAGCTCGTAATGAAAAAATAGTGCCAAAGGAACACGAAGGACGGAAAAGGAACGATGAAGCGCTATAGCGCTTGTCTCTCGTGTCCTTTTGTGCTATTTTTTGTTCATGAGCCTCTCATGAGTGCCTGTGTTTTCGGCTTTCATCTGCAAATAAAGATGTTCGGCCTTTGATTCAAATTAAGCACCGTCGCAAGTAAAAAGCCTGGAAATAAATTTAATATTATCAGTGGAGAGATTATCCCTTTGAGATGAGCACAACCTGATAATACCGTACTTTTCGTACCGTATAATCAGTTTGGGCACAAGAAAAGTAAGTATTTTAGAGGGCTTATTTTTCAGCAAGAAAATTGTTTTAAATAAATTTTTAACACACAAAATCGGATTTTACCCGAATAAGAAAAGCCCTGTATTCACACAGTATGGCTACGCGGACAGTAAATATTATTCAGTGCTTTGGTCGATTAGTGAATTTTTGAATCACATTACTTTCTGTACTCGGCCTCAGAAGTGCAACGGTGGTTCTGTCTGCTTTTTTTTCTAATTTTAGTTCGCGTGAGTGCTTTGGGCCAACAGCGGAGAGCTGTCCCAAATTAAGGTTTGGCCGCCATCAATATCTGTGTAAGGATCACCTAGGTAAAAGAGGTTGCAGAAACGTTACGCGTAGTTTATTGCCGAAAAAGCCTTTCCACTTACGGTAACAGGTTCGCTAAGGTACTTTTTTATGGAGTAGCTGAAGAACCTTAAGTTCTGAAGTGAGGCTCAAAATACTGAAGGAAAAGGAACGGAGCGCTGTCAGCGGCGCAGTGGTTGGATATTGCGCCGCTATACAGTGAAGGCAGGATGCACGAAGCCGCACTCAACACAAAGCAGTAAAAAAAAACGAACAAACAAGCAACACATTGACTATATCACTTCTGGACCGCTAAGCATCAAATTCGCTCTTAAATGTAGCCTACACAAAGCACTCTGGCAAAGAAACAAAAAAATTCGGGCGCTCGATCAATTTCTGTCAAAGCCCTTCACTTGCTTTTCTTTGAGGCCCACATACACTCCAACCACCTGCATCAGCAACAATAAGAGAGACGAGTAAAGCACGAAGGCTGTCTCGGGCGCATATATACCTCCCCGAAACAGCAGAACATATTATCTTTCCAGGCACGCTCCCTTCGTGGTTGTGGAAGAAGAACTCGCCTCTTTTCTTTCCAGTCGCGTTATCTTTTTGAGGCATTCTCGGCGCAAATACGCGAGACCGCAGGCGGGTGGAGAAGGGCTTTCTCCTGACGTTGTTTTATTGCGCCGTCGTCAACGATGAGCACCGCGAGTACGCACGAGTGACAACCGCAGCAGCAGCGCCGAGGCATGAGCCCGAGAGAAAATAGACGGCGTTTGCGAGCGCGCGCACGCTACACAGTCCGGAGCTGCGGTGGGCGCTGCTGGCTGGCCGGCTTGAGCGAGACCGCAAGCTGCTGCTTGGGAAAGGAATAAAGGAAGAACAATGGCCCGCGAGGAAGAGACGGCTATGTCCGCAGCGCCCTTGGAAAAACACACTGCGGAGTTTGAAAGAAAAAAGAAACTAAGGTGATCGGAAAGAACGATGAAATAAAAAAAATCAGGGAGGAAAGGAAAGAGAGCTGAAGAAGAGAGAACGTGAAGAAACAAAGGAAGAAGAAAATGAAGTGGAAAGCTCAGAGAAAATAGAATGAAAGGGAAAAAAATCAGCGGGTTTAAAATAGGGCGAGGACAGAAAATTGGTCTCGCGCTCAAGTAGGCGACCCTCCGGCGCGCCGGAAAAGGGACCCGTCGCGGCAAATTCATCTTCGTCCCGCAGAAAAAGCAGCCACGCGCTGAGGCTGGCGCGTTCTGGCAGCCGGAAAATGCTGTTGACGCTCGAGGATTCTGCGAGGGGAGGAGGAAGCAAGACAGAGAAGGAGAGCATGAAGGAGCTGTATTGCGACCGCATCGAGAACGCGGGTCACGCCTGCCGACATCACCGATTCTGTGCTGCCGCTGTTCCTGCCCAACCTCTCACCTCCCGCACGGTTCGTGCCCAGAACTCACGGTTTTTCACAGGGGCGCGCGCGTCATGGAAAACCGTTGGGGCTTGGATGACGGAACGCAAGCCGCGGGTGAGCCCGAAGCGAATCGGCGCCTCCGAGTTCTTCGCACAGTAACAGTAAACTGGCAGTCGGAATCGATCTGAAAGTAAATTAGTTTTTCAACACTTATGCGCGTATACATAAATGCAAGCATTTGTCACTTAGTACGCTTTATTTAATTGGCAGTTTACCAATACCCCTCAAGAGAAAAGCATACAACATCTGTATCTTACCGGTAGTCACATACGGGGAAGAAACATGGAGGCTAACGAAAAAGAGTTCAGCTTAAGTTAAGGACAACGCAGCATGCTATGGAAAGAAAATTGATAGGCATAAAGTTAAGACTCCGGAAACGGGCAGTGTGGGTGAGGGAACAAACGCGGGTTAATGATATCCTAATCGAAATCAAGAGGAAGAAGTCGGCTTTTGCAAGGCATGTAATGCGAAGGCAAGATAACCACTGGTCCTAAAGGGTAACGGAGTGGATCTAAAGACAAGGCAAGCGTAGCAGGTGGCAGCAAAAAGTTATTTGGGCGGATGAGATTAATACGTTAGCGGGCATACCGTGGCCGCAGCTGGCAAAGGACAGGGTTAATTGAAGAGACATGGGAGAGGTCTTTATCCTGCAGTGGGCGTGCTGTCGCTTGAAAGACTTGCTCACGCTATAATGTTCCAGCCGAATTTTAAGGAATGGACGAATGCATGCCTTCTCCCATAAGCTCGCAGGATTATCTTCAAATCAATCCTGACAGTGCTGTCATCTGGACGACAGTGAAGTGAAGAGGAAATAGAGATGCACTGGCTGCGCGAGCTTGAGGAAGTTAAAGCCATTCTTTGAGATTATTCCGAAAGTGAGCCATATTGAGTCTCTTGCACTGTTCGTGAAAAAGGCTTCGCCTCGTTATGCTTTGACCAAAAAAGCAGGCCACTGGTCCTCACTAACGCGACGATAAATAGCTAAACACACGTGCTAGTGCCCCAGACATGAATTTACTGTCACGGTGTCGACTTAGGCATGTTTCGCTTCGCAGAACACACAGACTACGCCTGCCTTTTGTTTTAAAAATTGAGAGTTCGGCCATTAGAAGCGAATGCGATATCGAGCGAAGCCGAAATTACATTTATGAAAGCGTTTATAAACGTTTTCACTGCCTTTACCCCGTATGAGTATTTAAAAACAAAAAGCCGGCGCAGCCTGTTTTTTCACTGCGGTTGAGCAATTAGTGAAACGAGACAAATTTTTATGCTAAGTTCCAGGTCACAGGTCACAACTTCCACCTGCATGCCCTGCAAGAACTCTGGCATCATTTGGGTCGTTTTCGCATTCCGTTATGCGAATGAGATCGCTCCTGGGCTTCGTTGATTTCTTCTGGCAGGAAATTTCCAACAGTACGGAGTAAAAACGCGCATCTTCGAAGTTACCTCATAATTATTCAGAGGCACTTTTACTCGTGCGCTGTCACACGTATTACATTCTGTCATTCGAGCCACGCTAAAACACTATATATGCACAAGCTTTCAAATATTTCAACACTACATATCAGCTGTTGTAGACTGGTTCGCACACAATTTTGTTTTCACAAATCACAAACACACTAAACTTATGTGCTTCATCAATCCTAATAAGGCATTTAAATTAAATAGGTGCATATATTTGCATACGTTGAACAACAACGCATGTCATTGCCAACCATTACAGCTTGAGCCAGTGGTTAAGTGTTTACGAATCTTGCTTGACCAGCACCTCACCTGGAATAATCATGCTGCGTATGTTTGCGGGAGGCTGTCACGGCCATCATGTATAGTCTGGGAGAGAAAACTCCGATCAACTTAAGAACGTTGGTATAATCAGCATTCACATTTGAGATCACTCTTACAATACATGCTATAGCCCTAGAAAGCAGGTTATAAATTGCGTACCTAAAAGAATAGTCATTGCAAAACCTATGGCACAGAACTGGATCAAGCAGAAAGGAAAAGTGTAGTACACTAGGAATACTTCGAATACATGAGCTATTTAAGTATATTTTAATGTGCTGGAATAAAGAGATGTAGCATTACGGACAGCAGAAAGATGTGCTAAAACCACGAGTGTTTACATAGTATAGAAAAAGCCAAAAATATTATGTACTTATAGTATTAATGAACATAGTGACGCACTCTGTAGTTTAAGTAATGAAGTAATGAAGGAATAAAGAAAGTAGTGCACAACTTTGATTTTAACGGGTGAGTTCTCATTTGTGTCATTGTCTGTGCAGGATATTTGATGTCCTTCATTTAGTCTTAGATTTTTGTCCTTGAAGTAGTTTAGTTCCTAATTGTCTCGGTTCTCATATATCAACTCAAATATGCTTTCACGTGCCGCCTAGGCTACTAAAGGTAAACTGCATAGCTTTTAGAAATCCACGAGCTTAAAAGGGTCGAATGTGTGAAACTTGCAGGTAAAGCATGCGAAGTATTTTTGGGATAGCATTTGAAATGCTGACGTAATCCTCGATTAAAATCACGATGGCCTTCAAGCTTCTCCGCAGCGCACAGCACCAAGTGAAAGCCGCATGACGACGTCATCGAAGGTACCGTTATATTTCCAACGCATAAACGCTTGATTTCAAGGAAAAAAACCAATGCCATCGAAGCCAAAGCACGTCGAGGGTTGCTTGCCAGCATCCAACGAGGCATGGCAGGGTGTAGCTAATGACAGGGATAATTTTAAATTACATTCCATGAAATCACATCGAACTTTCTCACACGGCTTTGTGGTTTGAGAAGTACAAAATTCAAACGTCGACTACGTCATGATTTATTATTTTACTGCAAAAATACTTAGCATGCTTTACTTACAGACTAAATATATTTGAATCCTGAATATCGTGGAATTTTGAAAAAGTGGTGCAATTGCACTTTAACAAAAGCGCTATGTGCTTCGATTGATCACGATACAATATTCTTTTCTGCCTGCCTGCCTGCCTGCCTGCCTGCCTGCCTGCCTGCCTGCCTGCCTGCCTGCCATGCCTGCCCTGCCCTGCCCTGCCCTGCCCTGCCCTGCCTGCCCTGCCTGCCCTGCCTGCCCTGCCTGCCCTGCCTGCCCTGCCTGCCCTGCCCTGCCCTGCCCTACCCTGCCTGCCCTGCCTGCCCTGCCTGCCCTGCCTGCCCTGCCTGCCTAATTAACTCGGTCGTTTGATCAAGAAGGGTTGCGGCCTCACGCGTCTATAATAAAAAACTAATTCTACACAATCTTTACCATAAACCTGCCTGCAACTGCCTGCCTGCCTGCCACTCTGTCGTTTGATCAAGAAGGGCTGCGGCCTCACGCGTCTATAATAAAAGTCTAATTTCCCATCTCTACACGTTCTTTACCATCATGTTTATATCTATTTTCTGTATAACCTGAATCGGCGCAAAATTGAAACCTATCCAATTAACCAAAAGATGTCCGAGTGAATACATTACCTTGGGGTGAAGTTAGGCGGCAAAAGAAAGGCAACGAATGAAGAAATCAGGGAAAAAAGATCGGGGGGGGGGGGGGGCACGTAAAGGGGCCGTGCTGACGGGGTGGGTAAAATATCAACCGGCGAGCCGGTCTCAGGCTGATCCCCGTATGGGCAGCGCCTGACTGGCCTCTCTGTGGACACACTATGGCGCAGAAGGGAGGTTCGCGGCGCCCTCTGCCGACTCACCGACGGCCGTGGCAAGGCTCGAGGGATTCTGCGCACCAGATATTTCTCATGGCTGTTTGCTTCTTTCCTACTTTCGACAGGTTCCATCTCTCCGTGGCTCTGATCTTGATACGAGGAGAAAAGCTAAAATGAAGAGGCACTTCTTTTCCGGCCGGGCTAGGGAAAGGTGGCGCGAAGAAAATTGTGTCTCGCTTCCCGGCTTCGGATACGGGCTACCGAGGCCGGACGGTGGGGAAATCTGCCGGATACAAAATAATTGAACGGCGTCTTCCAGGCCGGTCCCGCTGAGCCCGCTTATCTGCGGGGTGTTTATATCGCGCCGCTCTCTATCTTTTGCGCTTTAAGTCAGGAGAAGACGCTTGTGTGCGCCCTTTACAAAGCAAATCTTGAAGAGAGCACGGTTAAATTAGATGGCCTGTGAGCGCTATCTCGGTTGCGAGCATTTCCGGTCGTAAAATAGGTCCTCCGTTAACGAAAAAGACTGCCTCGTGTGTTTAACCCTGCAACATAATTACTATTCATTGCAGTAGTTAACGCTGGGACTGTTAACACTGTGTCGTTAAATAATCGGTACACAGAGGTAAATCTACGCTGCGGCTTTATATGAAGTAGCACTTGCAGTTTGAACACAGCCACCGGTGGGGCTTGTGAGACCCATGTTGTTGTCTCACGACCCATCATTCCTCGAAGTGCTCCCTGCCACGGCGAGCAGCTTGCTCACATTCTGGTGGGCATATTGCTACCTTCTACGGCGGGCAGCTTGTGATGACGTCGCAAGATCACGTGACCAACGTGGCATGTACGCCACCTGCTTTTCGCTCACAACGTCCCCAACCCCGACCGATTTTCTGTAGAACGGAAACCTTAACGCTGCCGCGTCAAAATAAATTGTTTATAAAGCGGACTGCAGATTCAAATAGCTCTTGCTGTGTCGCTAAATATTTCCTTGCTACGCACCTCCCCTATCTAGCCCCACCCCATACTTTTCTCTTTTTGTGATTATTGCCGAAACGGTGTCTTTTCCTCGAAACCTCACTTGAGTTTTTTGCTTCTTTGCTGATAAGGAGAACGCTACACAACATCAACTGACCTGAAAGATGAATATAAGCCTCTGAGTTGTTACGCCTGACCGTTTTCAGCATTTCATGCCGAAGTTTACAGAGACTCGTCGCAGAACTTCGAATCAGTCGATGGCGGTTGAGTCTTTAGCAGCAAGAGCACTGGGAGACTACGTCAGGATGCGTAGTGATGTGTAGCTATGCACTCACCATTTTCTAGGTAACTTGTTCCGCTAATAAACGAGTATACGGCAGTCTTATGCGATAACTGCAGAGTTCTTGGGAAACACAAATCAGATCAGCATACATACAACACTCGTAATGGTTGCATATATGAGTTTTCTTTTCCTTTTCTGATAACGAGAACGCACCACCACATATCACAAACCACAGATCAAATCAACATACATACAACACGATTTCTTAGTCGTGCGTCGTTTTAGTACTGTCGTGTGACACAACTGCGTAACCTTTTGATCGGTTCTTACGTTTTCGCACACAGCCGCTTGTGCGAAAATAATTAAAACAAAGTAACTGGGCGAGTAGCGTGCCGGCATACGTAGCGCTGCACTTGAAGGCGTGGTTTACAAAAGCGCGCGGTACCCCGTGAACAAACTGGGATTCTGTCTTTCCCACGCCGCCTCTTCAACAGATGCGATCCGTGGGTTCTTTCCATTGCTGTTTATCTGCAGCTCCAACCTATGAAATGCGCGCTACTTCATCGAGCGCGCATCGGACGTCTTTCTTTACTTTCCATAGGCGTGAGTCCAGCTCCATGCAAATAATGCACCGCAGTGAGATAGAATGTTAGATAAGAGTTCTAATTATGGACACTCCTCTTCCTGCCTGAGCTGAGCTGGGATCAATACTTGGCCAAGCTCAAATTTTGAAGAAAAAATCTGCGCTGAAGCCGTTAAGAACGAAAGCGCACTAGAACCTTTCTGCCCAAACGGATCGCTTCTGAATTTGGAAAAAGGTGTTGAAAAGATTTTCTTTGTACTCTTTTGATGCAGTTGTGAATGAACTCAAATGTCCAACCCCCAACTATTTTTTTTAGGTCCCTTTCTTTGCTCAGTTAAGACATGGCTGGCTGTTTGAGGTGCACTTTGAGCTGATGCTGTGTCTTCCCTGAGTTATGTTTGCGTTGTCATATTTCCTGGATTTTTTTCGCTTATGACAGATAGCCTTCGAGCGTTTCCGTCCTGAAGCGTTCGCGGTGAATCTATCTCTGCTGCTCATGCTGCTCATACTGTTTTGCTTCTCGGTGCCGGAGCTTTGACAACTTTCTTTATGCATTCTCAGAGCAGAATTGTTTTAATTAAACAATATTTGTTGTTTATTGACGACAGTGCACGTACTTAAATGTCCATGTCCACATTTTAGCGTTTTTCCGACAATGTTGAACCAACTCGCCCAGTACTCTATTTGTCTAGTTAGGCCATAAAGGCCCGCACGTGTATTTATGGTCTCGAGAATCTAATTTTTCTCAAAATGCAGCGACCTATTATGATTTACCAGAAGAGAGCACAAGCCAGCAAAAAGAATGTTCTTTTTTTTCTGAGGCGGTCATTTACTTTTTTCAAAATTCCTGTATTGTATTATTCTTGTCATACCAACCAGAACTGGTCATATCAACCAGAACGTATTTGAGTTTTAAACTCCGACCGTCGCATGTTTGTCTTCAATGCGTCTGTACGTGAATATCTAGCACGTGAGCTACAGACCTCTTTCATTTAAACTCTTCCTCAGAAAATTACCGAAGCCATGTCCTCCTCCAAACCCTCCGTAAACCATAAACCAACCAAAAAATTTTCTTTAATTCAGTATTACCTTCACGAGAGGAGAAATCGTGAATAAAGTTTTAGTGGTTATCTGGCTAACGTACGTTGGGGACGCAAACGTCACTCATGCCTTCGGATGACCACGTTATATTGTTAAAAAAACGGAAGAGGAAGAGGAAAGGCAGGGAGGTTAACCAGAAGAATAGCCGGTTTCCTACACTGCACGGGGGCAAAGGAGTGAGTGTAGAAAAGGATGGAGGAGAGAAGACAGTTGCAGGAAATTAGTCGCTATGTAAAGTCACAGCGTTCAGTAAACTGACAGCTCTTTGTGCAGGCCACAAGAATTCAATAAGCGGAGCAGTGCCTTGGACGCCTTCACCGCCGATGACCACCGCGGCCAGTGGCGGAGAATCTTCATTTCCGTCAGTGGGCGCAGGTCTAGACGCTCCAGTGCACAGCAGAGAGACTGTCTTTCGGCACTGTAGGCAGGGAATTCACAAAGAATGTGGTCTATAGTCTCATCACACCCGCAGATGGCACATGCAGGGCTGTCAGCCATACCTATTAAGAAGAAGTAGTGCTTGGTGAAAGCTACACCAAGCCACAGGCGGCACAACAAAGTTGCTTGACGTCATGGTAGGCCGGATGGAAGCCGAAGCTTCAGATCTGGGTCCAAGGTTTTTAAACGCGAATGCGAATATTGGCCTGAATTCCACGCGGCAAGCGTGATGTCCCGCGACAGTGGTCTAAGCCTGCCCGCCGCGTCGGCTCTCGACATGGGGATGGACACACAATCGCCCTCATGGTGAGCAGTTCGTGCAGCCTCGTCCGCGTAGTGGTTGCCTGCGATGCCGCTGTGTCCTGGCAGCCATCGGTAAGCAATATCGTGCCCTTTGTTGCTGGCTGTGTGGTGGAGCTCTCGGATTTCTGCGACAAGTTGTTCATGGGACCCATGACGAAAAGCAACTTGTAACGCTTGGAGGGCTGCCTTTGAACGAGTGAAAACAGACCATTGCTGGGCTGTTTCTTCTTCACTGATATGCTCAATGGCGACACGAATAGCAGTAAGTTCAGCACCGGTCTATGAAGTCCGGTGTGATGTTTTCACTTTCTTAACTATGGTCTTTACGGGGATGACTACGGAGCCCGAGGAACTGGAAGGGGTCACTGAGCCATCGGTGTATACGTGCAGTCGGTGTACGTGTTTCTCATGCAAATATTTTAGAGTTGTTTGTTTTAGTGCTGCCGTCAATAAATCAGCCTTCTTTTTGATGCCCGGTATGGAAGGAAGCACACGAGGTTGGTGCAGACTCCATAATAGAGAAGACGGTATAGAAGCTGGTGTAAATTTGGTTGGCAGGAAGTCGCGATGGGCATCAATAATGTTCGCAAACGATGTACTCAGCCGGTTAGCAGGAAGACTGGCAAGATGGTGCGCGGGAATCTGAGAGAGGTGACGAATACGCGCTCTCAAGGCTTCGATAGTGACCTAGGCAGTCACTGGATTCTCCTGAGCGATGAGTACTGTTGCGGCTGTAGACGCGCATTTTGGAAGTCCTAGGCACGTCCACAGAGCTTGAGCCTGAACACTTTGCAGACACCGTATGTTCGTTTTCCTCAAGTTTCCTGGCGCAGGGATACTGTACCGAAGGAATAACATGAATAGTGCAGTGTACAGCTGGAGCATCGACTGCACTGATGCTCCCCACGACTTCCCTCCGAGAAAAGATAGAACGTGAACGATCGATGTCAGTCGCCTTTTCATGTACGAGACATGTGGGCTCCATGTTAGATTACAATCGATGATTACTCTAAGGAAGCGATGGCTTCTTTCGTAGGGTATTGTTGACCCATTTATGCATACGGGGTAATGGGACTTGCTCTTGCGTGTAAAGGCAACAACGGAACATTTTTCAGTCGAAATCTCCCGACCTTGCAGGTGGAGGTAGGCCACAAGAATGCTTGCCGCCTTTTGAAGCCTTGCTCGAACTTGTGGTCGCGTAACTCCTGATGCCCAGATACAAATATCGTCTGCATAGACTGAGACTCCGCCTATTGTGGTAGTACATCGACAACGCCGACAAGCGCAAGACTGAAAAGCATTGGGCTGAGTACTCCACCCTGCGGGGACCCCACGGGAAGTGTAATGTGAAGATGTTGGTCCGTCCTCAGTCTGCATAAATAGTGATCTGTTGGATAGATAACTGCGTATCCAGAAGAACATGCGACGACCAAGTTCTGCAGCTTTCAGAGAGTCCAAAATACCTTGATGAGTGACGTTATCATACGGCCCTTTAACATTCAGAAAAACAAACAAAAAAACAAAAAACAAGAAAACGGAAGAGGGGCCAGAACTCAATCGCCGGCACTCAAGCTATGGGCCGGCTATTAGTTTTTCCCGCAGTGTTCAAGAATGTGGCTTGTTACTCGGCGCGCAACAGCCGTTCTATTTGTTCCCACACCCCGCCTCCCTTTTACGCGTCCGAAGCAGAAGCTAGAACACGCTGAAGGCAGAACCATTTGTCTCGTAATGGCGGCCATCACTGCACCCCTAAGACGTTCGCGGCAGACATCCCCTCCATGGAAGGGAATCCGAGCCCGAGGCTCACACCGTAAAAAAGCCCGGTGAAGCCCCCAGAACCGTAGCCTCTCTCGCAGCCGTGCTCAAGAACGGTCCCCCCCCCCCCCCCCCCGCCCCTACTCTTCTTTGCCCTACTACTAAGAGAGCTGGAGGGACATCTTTATCGCCTGGACAGACGCGCCGCCTCTTAACGCATCCTTCAACAGATGCCGCCAGCTCTCCTTCTACCTGCGCTGGGACCTCCCCCCCCCCCTGTTCGGGTCGTCGCCTGTCCACATGAGGAGCACGGCAGCGGAGCCGCACGACAGACGAGCAGCAGCCAAAAACGTGTGCGCGCCCATTAGAGCGAAAAGGCGCACCGCGACGCACGCTTTGCCAGAAGAGGGAGGCCATTGTTCAACAACTCCCCCACCGCCATCGGCCGAGACCATTGCGCGTCCGTCTTCAAGTGGTCTCTATAGACCGGGTGGGTGGGGGGACCCTGCTGCTGCTGCAAAGGCGCGCTTCGCCTCCCTTTTCATGCCCCGAGTGCGAGCGCGCGTGTGGCGGAAAAAGACCGGAAAAGCAAAACCCCAGCATCGCAGCAGGACACAGCGCGCGGGGGTGCATTAAATCGCAATCGGGACCCCTCACTCTCTCTCTCTCACTCTCTGTCCCGCCACCCTCTCTCCTCCGCGGAGCGCATCCTTTATTCTTCGCGCAGCTCTGTCACCGTCCGTGGCGCTTCCTTCCCTCCCCGTCATCCCCCACAGTGCGGCTCCACTCGAAGCTCGATCTCAATCCAGGGGCGTGCAGAGTCTGCTTTCAACTTGCCCATTTAAGCGCTCTCCCCGCAGCAGAACCCCGTGGACGCGGGCGATCAGTTGCCAACTGGCGGGGGGCAGCGTTTGTGCGTTCGTGTGTGTGCCTGCTAAGCCGACCATTGTCCGTCTCCCCGGTCTCGTTTGCGAGATGGATATCCAGTCCTGGACTGAGGCACCCTACTGCTCCTGCTCACGCGCTCATCCCGACCTTTATTTTTTTCGTTTAGTCTTTTTTTCTCTTTTGCCGGCGTCCTGTTTTGATTATTTACGAGGACCCATACGGCGGTCGGTTTGTGTGTTATACGCTGATGAGACTTGCATCGACGATAAGGGCTTCGCAGTAGCGCTTCCTGTGGTGCCGCCTTACCAGTGAGCAGCGTCGCGACGGGGCATCAAATTTGTTTCCTTATCCCCCGAGTGCGGAACTTGTCGAAGGTGGGGAACAAATCTGGGCGCTTTTCAGCAGGCTGTTTCGGCAGAATCAGATTAATATAGAGAAGAAAGAGTCGTAGAGGCTGTGGGCGTAGGCGTAAAGATCTAGCCACTGCATAAAATGGCACAAAAATGAATCTACTCGCTTAGTGCTTTGTATATCACGAGGAAGGGTGCGGCAAAACATTTCAAAGCTGTGTGATTACATGGCGATCATGTCCGACCCCACGTTTAAGAAGACGCAAAGTATTATGTTTCCCAGAAAGGTACGAAAAAAAATAGAGTTTGTGAAGAGAAAACCAAATTGCAAGTCGTACTAAATACATGCTCTCTCCTCGGAGTCAGACATGCTGCTGTGCACCTCAAAGTAATTCAAGCAGCAAACGCTGTATGAAAGGAAAAAATGTTTCAGCCCTTCCCTGAAACAAGATTCGGTTTTCTGTACAGAAATGTTATGTAACAAACCTGGTTATCATCATCATTAGCCTAACAAGTCCATTGCAGGACAAAGGCTTCTCCCAAATTCATTCAAAAAACTTTGACCTGTGCCAGCCACGGCCACCTTATGCCCGCAAACTTTTTAACATTATTAGCCTCCCTGACTCTCAACGCCCCCTACCCGCTTACACTCACTTATAGTCCACTCGGTTTCCTTAACGGATCATCGCTCATTTTGCGTTCGCATTACAGGCCATGCCCATGCCCATATCTTCTTGATTTAGATATGGCATGCCGTTAACTCCGGCTTTTTCTCTGACCCATTCTTCTATCTTCCTGTCTTATAACGTTCTACCTGTCAAACCTGGGATTTCTTTTCACCTTGATCGATACGTGGCATTAGTCTGTCGTTAATATCGGACATCGCAAAGTAAAAAAAAAGCGCAATGTCGCTTTCCCCGGCCACTGGAAACTTCGAGCAGGCAATATGCAATCAAGGCGAGCGACACAAACCATCAAATATCGGATCTGCGGCAGCGTCCGGGAGAAGCTAAAGGCTGCTGTGCGATCGTTTCTTTTTGTTTTTGTTTTTTTTTTCGCACGCGCACGCGTCCTTGCGACCATGCGCACGGGCGCGTGAGGGCGCGTTGCGGATGGGTTGCTATACGATCAAGTTTGCTGCATGCGACCGAGCGGACGACTCCGACGTTCTTATTGGCGCGCTCGTCAGTGCCGCCCGTGCGGCAGCACGGACATGTGCCGTAGCAAACCACGAAGATAACTTGCCGTACGAACACGGACACATTGATATTGTGGCTCAACCGAGACATGTTTAGCTGTGAGATTTTTCGTAGCAGGTAAAACCGCGATCGGCTGTGATAGCCATGGATCTCAGCGCGGCCGATTCTGACGTCCGCGAACGAAGTGTTAACAAAATTTGCAACACCGTGGGCGAGGTTCTAAAACAGCGTCATGGGAAATGATTATCGTTTGCGCTATTTCTACTTCAGAAAGTGAAAAAAGGCATCACACCGCGATCGTGACACAACTCGTTCGACCGCTAGTCGTCTAGACTCCGCTGAAGACCACCCATATATGTAACGGTCTGAGATTCTTGCCTCCTAATATTTGAAGGGTGCCCCCATTGAAAGTTACGCTATACCCTAACATGCGATAACGATTTCAGAACGACGACGCGATTCGTATCGCGAATTTTCGAAGCCAAGAATACGGGATTAGAACAAGCTATAGGTTAGCAGTAAATATCCAATCATTTGTAATTACAACAAGGAAATTCAAATAGTTGATATCAGGCACAGGTTAAGTCATCAGTTATTCAAAATAGCACACTGCAGTTTTTTTGCGTGTATTATAACTGCCTTTAATTTGTAGCTTTTTCATTAGTCCATTCACACCATAGTTGTCATCTATAACCGTTGGTTGTCACTGTCAAGTAAGCAGGCCTCCTTGCTGTCTGCCCACTTAGCTGTTATGGAAAGAGACAGATCTATTCGTCAGTATAAGAAGTGTGTGTCTGAATTGTGCATGCATTAAAAATTCCATATATTAGTTAGTACACTGTTGTCGAATACAAGCCCAAATGCACGAGAAAATTATGACATTCATAGTAATTTGGAATATGTAAAATCATTTGTAACTGCAGCAGTTGTGGATCTCAGAAAAGAGTGGCTGTGCAACAGTACTGACTTCTCTCTGTAATGTTTTTCGGTCCGTTAGAAAAGCCAAAAAAGAAATAGCACAGTGTGGGGACAATTAAAGAGGCCAAGCCATCTATCACTGCACTGAAATGCATGACCTTGTTTTTTGCACAGTGACAGCGAGCGACCAGTTTTATTTTAGCAGTCATTCCTTAGCTCATATTGCAATGATAATTGCACAGGCTGGAATTCAGCAGTGCAAACAAGCCTGGAGAGTCAGTCAATGCTGAAACATGCAGAAACAAGCCCGCATGTTGTCTGTACAACTTCAAAAAATTCTGAAAGTGCCCATGTGAATGCAAACAAAGTGATTGCTTAGTACTTATAAAAAGGTCACACATGCCTTTTACCTTCAGTGTAAACATAACATGATGTGGGAGTTGGTAAACTGGCTTACACCTGGACGGCTCCTGGTTGAGGTTGGGAAAGAATACTTTATATATTCAGGGAAACAGGATGCACTGACCATGCATTGTGGTTATCACAAGCATAATTTGTAGAAATATATTTACAAGGTTAGGGTTGTGTTGTTGCAAAATACAATGAAATAAAAAATAAGATTTAATTGTGTGTAGGGTACATATGCATGTATCCTCTCAAATAGCTTTACAGTAATATATTCAAGTATTTTTCTGACCAGAAAAAAAAAATGAGGTGTCGTTACAGTGATTCTGGTTCCCAAAACAGCAGATAAAAGTGAGCATTGTCTGCACCACTTGTCATGTATAAAGTTTTGGAACATGCTAGCTGTTATTAGCAACATCTTCTGCAAAGTAAACTTACTTCATTGAGGGGTTGGTTTTCAAACTGCCACAGTTCCCTTTAGGCATACCTTATGTTAAAATAACTTAGTTGTTAACCTAACTGCTTGAAGATCTTTGCCTAGGCTATGCCTAGGCTATTCCTAGGCTATGCCTACTTTTCAGATTCATACAGGACGTGTATGCGAATTTAAACAGTCCCAGAAGGGCTGCATGTATTAGGCAAACAAATGTCTTGTTTTGTGGCCTCCTTTTTCAAAATAATGCACCAAAATGATAATCCTCCTCAGGGCCTTATATGAAAACTTGTGTTACCAATGTAAGGAAAACAGTAACTCTATGAGTAAATTAATATTGAGTACAGGCTTCTGGCTTCCCATGCGTTTCACTGCCGTCAATATAACAAAATCACATTCACACACAAAATTCACAGCAGTTGCAATCTGACCATTGATGACGACAGAACTGTATGTGAAATTTAGCTTAATTATAGAGGTGAAGGAGGCGCCCTTTTATATATGCTGTAAATGCTGGCCCCATGACATACCTGGCTGGCTATTTCAGATGAGGATAAGGATCAAATGACACACGCACATAAAAGCCACATGCGTAAACATACGCACCTAGCATTTTACCCACATCACATAATGGAAGTCTCTGTGTTGCTTCGCTTGAAACACGGTAGGATATAAGCACCAAGGAAATACTGACACATATTAGCCAATCGGAACATTTTACTGGTTAACCTCCCTGCCTTTCCTCTACCACTTCTCTCTATCTCTCTCTATCAGTTCGTAATAGAGACGGGTATGCCTGACAGTAAAAACTATTAATGCAGCCCTATTAACATTGGCAAATAGGCCATTCTCGAGCACGCAAACGGTTGTTCTGGAGGGCAGGAATGTTGATATTTATATTGGGATGGCAGACCATTTAGCAATCGATGAAGTCTAGTTAAATGAAACAGTGAAAGGAAGGTCATTAATGAATGTAAGAAAAGGGGAAAGGCCCAGTGTGATACTCTTGGGGTTGCCCGAGATTCCAAAAAAAGAAAAGCAGGATGAGCAAAAGTCAGAATGGGCCAACTGCTGTTCGCTGGCTAGGATCACTTAAATCCTGCTCAGAGCAGTACGACGCAGCACATTATTTAATGAAGGATTTTATCTCAGGCTTTCTCAAAGAGACTAAAGTACAAGTGTATGTCACGAAGAACGAAAAGTTGGCTATCACGGGAATGCTTTTCAAAAAGCGTACCGATTAAGAAGGAACAATTTAATGGGCCACAGCAATTTAGTAGTGTCAGAGTACATAGTGGTTTTCGCGATTAGGAACCGATGCTAGTCATATAAATGGTGCAATGATTTGGTGCTTGTGACATTATCAGAACTAAAAAATTTACCCCATTCTGCTGTATGCAGCCATGCCTCGTTAATATCTGCCCTGTAATATGACGGCTTGAATTATGGACATTTTTTTCTGGGGATGAAATCTTTACCAAAGCATGCATGCCTTAACATGGAAACTTGCTGTTTGGACAACTGACAGGGTTACATGTACAAATCCCATTGGCACCCGCATATTTTTGTCGTGTAATATAGACTCTAATGCGAACGCCTGGACTGTGGCAACTAGACACTATAACACAGCGCAATGACTGTTAGAAGTGGCCAAATACAGACTGAATAATATGGCTGTTGCACCCTGGAATTGCCCTAATACCGCTTGCAGCATAGCGTGCAGTTTTTGTTAAACCTTGAACTGCCAGGCACGCCGACTCTCCGCTTGCACTTTCTGAGTTACAAAGCACTTCTCTTTCTAGTGTCAAAATCATTGGCACTGAAAGGCTCGGCGACTAATTTCCTGGTTCACTTTGCTCACTGCACAAATTAATTAAGCCGCTCGCTGACTGTATAACCTTTTTGTTATAATCTCACAGATGTTTACTTGCAACACTAATTTATTGTTTTTTTTTCTTAACTGGGCACACAGAAAGAAGAAAAAAAACTACTCGAGTTAAGGCATGTCGCGAACGAGGAGAACTCAGCACAGGTGCAAAGCAGGGAATCTGCAAATACAATTCAAGCAGTAAGGAAATGGGTTGAAATTAAATGTGATCTCAACCTCTATAGGTCGATGGCTGCAACGGCATTGTAGGACTTTCTGAAACGGCACAACGTCAGCATTGCAAGGCCAACCACAGTGAAATAGCGCATAGCACATTTTGAAATATCAAAGTAAACTTTATTAACTCGGTTTTGGCAATATACACAAATATGGCCCTGTCACGATCATACGACAAATGTGAACAGATGTGTGTCCACAGAAACCTATTACTGAGCATTGTGGAAGGTGCAAACAAGCATCTACATTCAAGCAACAAAATTTAGAAAGGCAGCAAATGCAAATAAGGTGAAGGAAATCTAGGAAGTATTCTACATTTCTGACAAATGCATTCTCATAGGCCCTGCATCGCCTTCATCCAGCAAACAAATAATATTTATTGCAGGCAGTCACTGGTAAATGAACGCAGCATATGAATGTGTGCATGTGCATTGATGGCATATGCTTCTAAAGGATTCGAGAATGTCTCACACAAACTGGTACAGCTTATTTAGGAAGCGCTAGTTAACAACTGTTCGGCACTAATAAAGCCAAGTTGTTGAGCACCTCGGCGACAGCACTGTAGTGAAAGCAACCATAAATATGGGATCAGGTGCTCGTTCAAAGAGTACAGTTTCTATCCCGATTGTCATGGCTCACGGAGCACTTCGAGATCGCTGCATTTTACCATTAGCCATGGCAACCACGATAATGCACTAAATATTGCAAGCATTTGTCTAAAATCCAACTTCACTCCATGCTGCTAAGCAAAAAAATTGTAATCACAGAAGTTTACTGAAAATGCTTTTCAGTTTTAATCACGATTCACTATTATGGAAAATTCTGTATGTACAGTCCTGATCCGGAACCAAAGTGTTCATATTAATAAGGCACAATTGTATATGGGTTGCTTGCTTTGAGAAGTTTAAGCATCTGCTGTGGCCTTTTTCTTTTTTGGCATCACATAAAATGAAATGCTGATGAAAAGAGCTGCACTAGTGGGCCCATATTAGAAACTTCTGCATTGTGAAACACCGGTGAATGAGTTGCGACAATGGTTTTTGTTCGTACATAAGTGTTCCTGATCTCGTTATAACATGTTCCAACCCAAGCTTAACACTACTGATTCGGCTCAGACCATATCACATGCAGGGGAAGTTAGATTCATTCAATTTATCACGCAAATATTTATTGCAGATGTGGGCCGGTTTATCCGGCCGGAAATAAAAACAGACGCTCCAGATGTGCGAGCTGCCATGCACACCGATGTTTTCACACAGATTTCCCAGTGCCGCCGGCATACCATCGTAATCCGGCCGCTCATAGTCGCAAATTGCACTATATGGAGCACAATTGCGCAGAATGCTGGCGACGCTTCTGTAGTCCCGGCAAAAGCAGCCCAACGGCCGTGCAGCAGAGGTCGTTCCGCATACGCAAAACACAAGTTTCGGAATGTTCTCGTCGCACTCACGGCGGTTGTCTAACACAGTACACACGAACTACGATCGATATCGGTGACGGCGGAGTAGAGTAGAGACCATTTATTTTTTTTTAATTCCTGGGCCACGACAATGCGTCTGTGAATAGTCGTCCAACGTACTCCGTAGATGTGCACGGCGGGACTGTGCACTACATGCGAGTTTCTCCGCTTGCTCCAGCTCAGAAAAATTGCGGTGTAAAAAAAAATTTCTTCCTGTTTTTTTCTTACCTTACATGCACTGCCGGTTCTAAGAATGCCGCCGTCACGCGCTGGCACTGCGCTTTCTCCAGACTATAAACCTACGCGCCATAAACAAATAACCACGTGGCACAGCGCGAATAATCATTTTCCCGCGTAACCACGATCGCATCAAAGTAGCAGTGCTTCGTGGCCGCGTGGCTGGCGTCTACATTCACTGTGTGAATGCTCCGCGTCCCGCCAGCGAATGTGGACAGCCGTGCGCCGGCCGAGGGCGTGTTATTGGGGAGCCCCGCGCGAAAACTACCCGGGGCCACCTTTCGACCCGCGCCTAACGATCGTGACGTCAGCTTTATAAGGTGATCATAATTTGTCTTCATTAGGCACCACGGTGTAACTGAAATTAGTTCCTCTCCTGCCACGAGCTCGCCTTTTCGCCCTCTCTCCCCGTCGCCCTCCTCTCCTCCCCCACCTATTAATAGCCCGCCTTGTCGCGTTTCCTCAGGCCTAATTAAAGGCGTGTTGGCCACGAGGACCTCTCGACGCGTTTTCAATCAGCGGGAAACCTTTTTGCCATGCTGCCGGTGCCATCGCTCCGCTTGGGCCTGCTGTGGTGAACGGGCCATTGGTGGCAGAAAGGTGCTTCTCGGGAAAGCAAGCCGAGCAGGCAGCCATAGCTGCTCAGTTTGATGATTTGATGGTGGCGTCTAGCAGCAAAACGTTCTCGCTAGGAGCTCTGTGCGTAATTGAGACTTGTTCGGAAAGACTGCAGAAGAAAATAAATCTTGCGTGAACAATACGTCGACCTGATTAAATGATTGATTGCCTAGGAATAATCTAAAGCGGCCCTTTAAATAATTTCTTCAAATATTTCTGAATATATATATATATATATATATATATATATATATATATATATATATATATATATATATATATGTATATATATATATATATATATATATATATATATATATATATATATATATATATATATATATATATATATATATATATATATATATATATTAGCAGACAAGTTAAAGGAAATGAGGGGCCCGTTTGACAAATATATGAAGGGAGCCAACAGTCACCGAAACCAAGGTGCATAGGGAAACGTTAATTTTTTTTTTTTTTTAATGTGTTATGTTTATCAGTAAGATAATAATTCTTAGATTAATAAATTGCTTAAAGAAAATTACTTATAAAGCAGCAGAAAAAACAACCAAGCCGCCGGTGGGATCCGAACCCACGACCTCCGAATATCGCGTCCGGTGCTCTTACCAACTGAGCTACGGCGACGGCTGTCCAATCTGCTGCTCTCGTGGGTATTTATGTTTAGTGGGTGTAAGCGAGCCTTGAGAGTGTTCACCAGCGCCACCCTCGACCATAGCGGCGGACGTAGCACGTCCTGTAATACCGCGAGCGTGACGTAGAACGTCATCTAACGGCGAGGGCGGAAACTCTCAAGGCTCGCTTACACCCACTAAACATAAATACCCACGAGAGCAGCAGATTGGACAGCCGTCGCCGTAGCTCAGTTGGTAAGAGCACCGGACGCGATATTCGGAGGTCGTGGGTTCGGATCCCACCGGCGGCTTGGTTGTTTTTTCTGCTGCTTTATAAGTAATTTTCTTTAAGCAATTTATTAATCTAAGAATTATTATCTTACTGATAAACATAACACATTAAAAAAAAAAAAAAAAAATTAACGTTTCCCTATGCACCTTGGTTTCGGTGACTGTTGGCTCCCTTCATATATATATATATATATATATATATATATATATATATATATATATATTACAGCACCCGTGAGTACATTTAGCTAGAGAGCTAGAAGCGTTGCTTAATTATACATAACATACTGCACTCTGAAAGAGTGACGCGCATACTCTTTCGAGAGGACAAAAGCAAGACTTCAACTCGGCAGTGGAAAATAAGAGGCCGGTTCAAAATCAAGTACGTAAGATTCAGACTGAAACTCAAGCACAGCTGCAAAACATGCGGAAAGACATACCTAGTCACATACGCAAAATTAAACGCATTACATTGCTGTGCAGCGTCCTGTAATTTCGCCGGAACGTTCTTTCCAAGAAATAAAGAATGTCGTTTCAGTAGACTCACACTTCACTGGCTGTACTGTTTTACTAGCATTCGTTTTAAGCAGCAACTTAAAGAAGGGAATTGCGCTAAAAAAGACACGGACGAGAAAAGACAAGGACGGGCGCAAACTCGCGACTGATTTTATTCAGAAAGAACACAAATATATATATACCTAGATTCTTATCCAATCATTGCCTAAGCGCACATGCCAGGAACGTTTTCTCTTTCTTATACAAATTGATACTAGAATCGCTTACGCATTCATCACCTGACTTATCAATGAAAAAAGCCTCTGCGAGTTCACGTGCTTCCTGGTTACGACTGCGCCTTAAGATTTTTGTTCTAGCCAGCAAAGGCTGGCATGCTTTATCAGGCGTAGCCAAAGGGCATGCGCCGCAATGTAAGGGCAAATTTGACCCTTTTCCGTTAACCATAGAAAGCTTGTGTTCCCTTAGTCGTTCAACCGAAGACCAGACCGGCGGTTGTCCCCTATATTCATAGGGTGTTCCACAACCTTAAGAATGTAGCCAATCGCTACGGTGTGCGGTGGTATTTTCTGCCCCGCGCAAGTTGGCCTCTTTGTGCCCCCGGATTGTCTCCGGCGAGGAATGCGTGCGAGACTGCACGAAACGTCGCGCCACCCAGTTTGTCAGGTGTTCTGTCGGGGCTGTGTATGAAATTCCCCTGACATGTGGAAAAGTTTACATCGGCCAGACGGGCCGTTGTATAAATGAACGACTAAGGGAACACAAGCTTTCTATGGTTAACGGAAAAGGGTCAAATTTGCCCTTACATTGCGGCGCATGCCCTTTGGCTACGCCTGATAAAGCATGCCAGCCTTTGCTGGCTAGAACAAAAATCTTAAGGCGCAGTCGTAACCAGGTAGCACGTGAACTCGCAGAGGCTTTTTTCATTGATAAGTCAGGTGATGAATGCGTAAGCGATTCTAGTATCAATTTGTATAAGAAAGAGAAAACGTTCCTGGCATGTGCGCTTAGGCAATGATTGGATAAGAATCTAGGTATATATATATTTGTGTTCTTTCTGAATAAAATCAGTCGCGAGTTTGCGCCCGTCCTTGTCTTTTCTCGTCCGTGTCTTTTTTTTAGCGCAATTCCCTTCTTTAAGTATGTACGACCGACGCGCCCAACAACGTGCACTCCTGAAGCAGCAACTGAATAACGCTGCTGGCACAATGCAAACTATGCTCGGGACGCCCAGTCCAAGGACGAGCGCAAAATACGCCAGCCGCCTGTTGTGTTCACCCTCTCTTCCTCTCTTCACCTCAGCACATTTTGCCTTTTGAGGGCCTGACATTTTTCAAGCTCAGTCACAGCAGGACGCAGAGTTTGAGGTTGCGCTGGCGCATTAAAAGCAGCTGAGTTCAAGGCAAAATATTTTTGCGCAGCAGTTAGCAGATGGTCAGTCAGCATTATGATTCTGGTGATGGATCCACTGCTTGCCAAGTTTTTTTTGTTTTTTTTTCAGTAGATAGCATTTTGCTTTTAGTGATGAATCCAGTGCTTTCCGATTTTTTTTATACATTGCGAAGACACTGCCGAAATAGGCAGCGAATTATGTGTGGTGATCTTACAAATGCGAGTTCTAGCACTACAAGTCCTTCTAACAGCTGCCCTTCAGCGTATTTGTTCAAAGTTTGTGCGCATTTTTGATACCATCCACTTCCCTAATTTTGACGGCATTAAACGAAAAGACATTGCGTGGCTCTGAACAGGCATTGGCTGGTTAGTTTACTTATCCTCCGTTGGGCATCAACTCGGTAAAATCAAATCAAAGGCGCATTACTAATTTCTATGGCCTACACAATAAAGTAGCCCAGAAAGTTGGTCAGCAAACGTCTATGCAAGAGACTGTACAGAGGCGCAACACCGAGAGTAGAACGTATTGGCAGTGTTTGTAGACGGGAACAACGCGACAGCCGTCCGGCCGGCTTCTTGCCGCGGGCGGCGCTCGATTCGCGCTGCGAAGCAAGCGTCGGGATCATTACGCCCCGCAGTGCAGTATCAATAAAGTCACGCCAGTGGATTGACAGCCACGCTACGCCCGCGCGGACAAAGCTGCTCGCTGCCGAGTGACGGCAGACGCAATTAAACGGCAGCGGCCCAATCGACGCTGAGTGGGCCGGACACAGCCATCTGGAGCAGCGGAGGCCGACAAAGGCACAAGAGGCGCGGACGTCAAAAAGCCAATCATTTCTTGGCAGCGCCCAAAAAGAGAAGTGGCTGGGGTGGTGGGGGGGGGGGGGGGGGGAAGAGAGAGAGAGAAAGAGAATGACAACAACGAACCTCCTGCTGTTGCGGCTGAGCTTCTTTACAAGCAGCCGAGCAAATACCGATGTACTTCGGTGGTCCGCGCAAACGCGGTCCCACGGGCGTGAAAGAACCGTTGTTGTTCGGCACGTTTATTTGCCTTGAAAAATTAAGTAAGAAACGGAGGTGGCTCCACCGCCCCGTAGAACTATTTCGATGATTGGGCCGATGTCGAGAGTTTGGGCGGTACAAAAAAGAAATGTCGAGCTTAGGGAGGTCGGGTCTGAGAGATTGGTCCTTTCGTTCGTGATTGTTGCCCATGCTTGTAGAGGCCATGTTTGTAGATAAGTGCTATAAGCCATAGCTAGTGCAGGCCTTTCGGACATTGCATTTCGCTCTCGGTAGTATTTGGGAAGGCGAGGACTAGCGCATCTTCATTGTACGAGCAAGCGCTGGAGAGCAGAAAAACACATTTTACTGGTGCGTTATTACAAGTACAAATCAGCGCAAATGAGCCGGTCCAGTGGCCTTGTTTTTATTTTGACGTCCACTTTATTTGAGCGCTAATTACGTCCTTTATCTGTCAGAAAGATCATCTCACATGCGTAAACCGTCATCTAAACTGAGTTATGGTCTTCGTATGCAGTGGTCATGTTGATTCCCGTGCGCCTCTTTGATTGTTAAATATACAATCCCCCCGCGTGTTAGCAGACAAAACATACGGTTCGCCTTGTATAAAAACTATAGAAAGCCTAGCGTTTGAGATACTGTTATTGTGCTTGTTTAGATACAAGGTTTTTTAGGAGTGCCCATTAGTTCTTTTTTTTTTCTGAGACGTGAATTCTCCCGCGACAGAAACACTTTGGTCTGACACCACTCGCGCTTAAAGTTGTTACTCAAGTTGGCCTCGAGCTGTCATCTGCCAGCCTTAACTGGTGAACTCAGTTGATACAGCGACTGCCTCAGATAGGCGGTGGTCACAGATTCGAACCCGTATCGAAATTAAATTTTCTTCAATGGCACAGCTGCAGTGAAAGCCATTATAGCTTTGATTTGTAGACGTATGGCTGCGCTTGGATGGGTGCTAATGAGCAATTGCGCCCTTATTTCTTCTCTGTGCACCCCGAAGTTTCGAGAGCCGAATGAAAATGGTTGCATGCACGCGTAATGAAGAGCTTTGTGCTAACTCTATATTTTGAATCAGTCATTTTTTTTTCGGCCCGCGATGTCTGAGTATTAGAATGTCCTCGAAGCCGTAGCAATGACATTACTCTTTTTTTAATGACCCCGATTTCACGGGTTAAAGCTATCGCTGCACTGGCCACGTATCTGTAGAAACGAAGAACAAAAGTGCCTGTTTATTACGTAGTACGTGTTAAAAGACCCGTTGTGGCCGAACCAAACATGCTCTTCCCCGGTTGTGTTTCATGTACCGTACAGATGGATTTTTATGGGGGGCGAACGCACGCAATCAAAGATGATCTTAGAACATACAGCTCGATGCTGCGTGTAGACGATATGCAAAGCGCCGACGCAGGGAGAGCTCTGCCAGTTTGTGCTCTGCAGTCGATGATAGCCACAACCAAACTTATGCCTGGCGCATCACGAGGTATTTTCTTAGACCAGCGCTGCCAAAGTTCCCAGCGCTTGCAGTCGCTATTCACCAGGGCATCACCACACAGTCGCTTATTGAACGTCTCGCTGGTCAATTTGCCTCTGATGATGTCACCCACTCAATTACTTTGGAGCCCGCCGCCAGCCCTCAGCTAACTTGACCGCTTGTTAGCATAGCTTCACTCGCTCTGCAAGGCAGAATTTACTCCTCGCGAGCCGCAAATGGTCCTAAAATTTCGAAAGCGCACCACCATTCTTGGAGGAGACAACGTGACCTACCAGATTCTCCGCATTCCGGACAAAACACAGCGTGCTGACCTCCTATAGATGCTTACCACGCCGTGTGGAAGAGCGGTGATATTCCGGGGTCCTGGCGTACTGCCATTGTGGTTCCAGTTTTTAAGAGAAGAAAACGCCCAACGCAACCTGCCCTCTGTTGCATCTGGGTTGCAAGCCCCAAGGGTAGCGTTGGCCTGGCGGCCTGGGGCAAAGCTGGAAACATCCGAAGGTCCCGGCAAAGGAAGAGTCGACTGGCAACAGAACAACTTGTTTAATTTGGCATCGCAAAAGAGCAGCCGGTCAGGGCGACCACGTTACTCGAACGAAGGAATCGAAGTCTCTCGTTGGCGTCCGGGGCAGCCCCCTTTATACCCACGGAGTCGAGGGCAAGAGGGAACGGCTTGGGAAGAGTCATCCGATACGGCGACGCTTGAACATGTTCAGGCGTGACGGGCGCGTCCGCCAGGCCGGCGCCGGTCAGACCTCCTCGCCTCCCAGTTGAGGAGCTCCTCTCCCCGGCTGCCGCGCTTTGACAAGCGTGGGCAAAACAAGCACACACACACACACGCACGCACGACGACACGTGGCACTGAAACATGCCTGGACGCGCTTGGCGGGAGGCGTTGCGGCCGCGATGAACGAAGCCGCGGCGTCCGTTGCATCCGCGCCGGCTATACCGCGCGTCGTAGGTAGGCGAGACGTAACAGACCGCCCCGCCGGGAGAAGGAGATCCCGATGGTCAGGGGACTGCATCCGCTGTCCAGAGGGATGTCGCTCGATGATGCTCGTAATCGAAACCGATCGTCCCTCGACGTTGCTTGAGCGCAGCGCACAGAGAAGGCCTCGTTCTCGGGTTCAGGATCACATAGGACACTGTAAAGTCACTTCGGGAGAGTTGCCATTTTTTTTTGCTCGTTCCCAGCAAGCGTTAGAACTACGCCGAAACGCAACCGCTCAGTCAGCAAGCACGAGACAACCCTCACTAAGCTCTGCCAGGCTCTTTCCCCTTTTATACTACTGCCTAGTTCCTTACAGTAGTCAAGCAGCACTCAGAACGCGTCCACAAATTGGAAAATTGCACTAGAAAGCACATAATCACTTAGAAACACTAAACAAAAGCAATATGTTAAAAATCCTGCCTCAGGAAGAAAACATCAGTAACAAACAACTTTGAGGCGGATTCCTACGTTAGGGGCTTCGACTTAAGCCATCGGCGTTACCGTTGAGACTCCCCTTTTTGTAACGCACCTCAAAGGAATATTGTTGCAAAGCGAGGCTCCAGCGCAGGAGGCGGCCATTTTTGGGAGATATGGTCTGCAGCCATTGGAGAGGGCAGTGATCCGTCTCAATGATAAACCTCGAGCCGGCTAGGTAGCATGACAATTTCTGAACGGCCCACACGAGACACGCACACTCTTTCTCGGTGGCGCTGTACGCCTGCTCACGACAGGTCAGCTTACGACTAGCATACAGGACGGGGTGTTCCACTTCTCCATTGTCCCTTTGGCACAGTACAACGCCCATGCCTCGCTCACTAGCATCGCACTGAACAACGAACCCTTTGGTATAGTCTGGCGATCGTAGCACAGGCTGGCTTGTTAGGGCGCTCTTTAGGGCGCTAAAAGCTCTTTCCTTTGTCTCGCTCCAGACGACTGTTTGGGGCTCTGTTTTTCTTAGAGCATCCGTCAGGGGAGCCGCGATATCGGAGTACCTGGGGATGTACCTCTGATAGTAGCCGGCGACACCTAAGAACGACCGAATATCGGTCTTCGTGCGCGGTTGCGGGAAGTCTCGCACAGCGGCCACCTTTATTTCAGAGGGGCGGCGACGACCCTGTCCAATCACGTGACCGAGGTAGACAACCTCGGCCTGTGCTAATTGGCACTTGGGAGCCTTGACTGTCAAGCCCGCTTCGCGCAGGCGGGTTAGCACTGCCCGCAAGTGTGGCATATGCTCAGACCAGGATGCGGAGAATATCGCTACGTCGTCTAAATACGGTAAAGCAAATTCTTCCTGTCCCCGCAACACTTTGTCCATGAGGCTTGAAAAGCAGTATGGCGCGTTCTTCAAACCAAAACTCAAAACTTTAGGACGGAATGTTCCCATTGGTGAAATGAACGCCGCATACCTACTAGCCTCTTCTGTAAGTGGAACCTGCCAATAACCCCTGACAAGATCTAGGGTGGAAATAAACTGAGCGCTACTAACTTTCTCAAGGCGCTCCTCGATGTTAGGGATCGGATAAATTTGATCCTTAGTAATGGAATTAAGCCTGCGGTAGTCGACGCAAGGACGAGGTTCCTTGCCCGGTACCTCAACTAAAATCAAGGGGGAGGTATAATCACTCTCACCCGCCTCAATAACACCGAGCTGTAGCATTTTCTTTACCTCAGCCTCCATAATATCGCGCTGGCGGGGTGACACCCGGTACGCCTTGGATCGTACTGGCTCTGGGGAGGTAAGTTCTATATCATGCGTAAGGACAGAAGTCCTACCAGGCCTCTCAGAGAACTGACCTTGAAACTCTTGTAAGAGTTGGTGTAGTTCGGTTTTCTGCTCAGGCGACAGCGGTGCTTTAATGATTAAGTCACTAATGACCTGATCAGTGTCTTCCCTGTTCGTCACTGAGCCTAGTCCCGGAAGCTCGACCGGAAGCTCTTCTAACTTTCCCGTGTCGCGCATTTCATCTCCAGTACCTGGTGCATTCAACGCTACAGGCTCAATTTTATCCAGTTCTGACGTGCTCGGAATATCAGCTTGCTGCGCCTCCGACCCTTTTTCATTGTTCGACAACGTCGGCCCCGCAACTACCGCCTTTGCAGCGAGCTCCTGAACTCTCGGTCTGGTTAAGGCCTGAACGCTAGCCTCACCAAACAAAAGCCCCTTCTCGCGCAGGAGGTGATCGGACCTGTTCGAAAATAGGTACGGGTACTGGGGGGGCAGCCTAGATGACACTACGGCCTCCGTCTCAAGTGCTCCGAAAGGTCCTTCAATAAGCACTTTTGCTACGGGCAGACACACGCTATGAGCTTCCAAGGCTTGCTTGATCCATGCGCACTCGCCCGTGAACATATCGGGTTCTACGTAAGAGGAGTGAACTACATCCATTGTAGCTGCGGAATCACGAAGCACTCGGCACTCTTTCCCGTTCACGAGGAAGTCTCGCATGTAAGGCTCGAGAAGCTTCATGTTCTCGTCAGTGCTGCATAATGACAAAAACACGACTTTTGTTTTTGTTTCTGGACACTGCGCCGAAAAGTGACCCGGCTTCTGGCACGTATAACACACGCGCGCTTGCCTCGCCTCGAACCGCTTTCTGCGTTCGGCTTCGGCTGCCGCCGTCTCCTTACGTTCGGTCGGACTGCTTTCACTCGCATCCGCACTACGCGTGTCCCCCCTTGCTCTCATGGGTGTGAACTTCGGCCTCTCAGACTTGGAGCCAAATTCACCCTTTTGACCGTCCTTAGCTCCGCGAGCCCGACGCGTCACAAACTCCTCGGCTAGCTCGGCGGCTTTAGCCACTGTACTAACGTCTGGCCTATCCAAGACCCAGTACCGCACGTTCTCAGGTAACCGACTATAAAACTGTTCCAGCCCGAAACACTGCAGAATTTTCTCGTGGTCACCAAACGCTTTCTCTTCTTTGAGCCACTCCTGCATGTTTGACATAAGCCTGTAGGCAAACTCTGTATATGACTCATTTCTGCCTTTTTCATTTTCCCGAAACTTCCGACGGAACGCCTCCGCTGACAGCCTGTACTTTTTTAGCAGACTTGATTTCACTTTGTCGAAATCCTCTGCCTCTTCTCTCTTCAAGCGAGCGACTACGTCGGCCGCCTCGCCGGGTAACAAAGTGAGCAAGCGCTGTGGCCACGTTTCCCGAGAGAACCCCTGCTTCTCGCACGTTCGCTCAAAGTTAACCAGGAACAAACCAATGTCCTCTCCAAGCTTAAACGGCCGCATCAGGTCAGTCATTTTGAACGATACCCGTTCTCCTGCACCGTGTGCCTGACTTCCATTACGAGCGCGTTCCATCTCTACCTCAAAACGCTTCATTTCCAAAGCGTGTTGACGGTCGCGCTCGTCTTTCTCTTTTTGTTCTTTACGTTCGCGCTCCTCTTTTTCTTTTTGCTCCCTCTCCTCAATGGTCTCAAGGCATTCCGACAGCTCGTCATCATCAGCCTCCAACTCAAGAATAGCCCTTAGCAGTTCTGGTTTTCTGAGTTTGTCTGAGACATCCAGACCCAACTCTCTTGCAAGCTCCAGCAATTTCGGTTTGCGCAACGACTTCAAATCCATGGCTGCTCCGAATGCTGCTTTCTCTACTGCCTACTATTGTCTTGCCGCAAACTAACCCGGCAGCAACGACAACCACAATTACCAGCTCTGTTTCTGACACTAACAAAAGCCTGGCAAAACTCAGAAGAAGAAAGTCCCGCACTCACCAAACCTCGCAGCCAAGAATTCAGCGCAGTCGTTCCGCTGCAGGCAACCAGTCATCACACAGGGCTCGTTGCACTGCTCCCGGATGGTCGTTGTGCTGCTCAGCATACAGTTGAACGCATATCTTCGCTGCTGGCCTCCGTTGTCGGGATCTCACCGCTGGCAACCAGTTGTTGCATCTGGGTTGCAAGCCCCAAGGGTAGCGTTGGCCTGGCGGCCTGGGGCAAAGCTGGAAACATCCGAAGGTCCCGGCAAAGGAAGAGTCGACTGGCAACAGAACAACTTGTTTAATTTGGCATCGCAAAAGAGCAGCCGGTCAGGGCGACCACGTTACTCGAACGAAGGAATCGAAGTCTCTCGTTGGCGTCCGGGGCAGCCCCCTTTATACCCACGGAGTCGAGGGCAAGAGGGAACGGCTTGGGAAGAGTCATCCGATACGGCGACGCTTGAACATGTTCAGGCGTGACGGGCGCGTCCGCCAGGCCGGCGCCGGTCAGACCTCCTCGCCTCCCAGTTGAGGAGCTCCTCTCCCCGGCTGCCGCGCTTTGACAAGCGTGGGCAAAACAAGCACACACACACACACGCACGCACGACGACACGTGGCACTGAAACATGCCTGGACGCGCTTGGCGGGAGGCGTTGCGGCCGCGATGAACGAAGCCGCGGCGTCCGTTGCATCCGCGCCGGCTATACCGCGCGTCGTAGGTAGGCGAGACGTAACACCTCCTACCACCCTGTACCACTTCTGCGGCAAAGAAGGTCATAAAGGCCATGGCACTTCAACTGGATAGCACCCAACTGGATAGCATTCAACTGGATAGCATCGGCTTGTGACGCCCTCGCTCCAAAACAAGAGTGGATTCTGCCGACTTCGGCCTACAGGCGACAGACTTGCAGATGTACTCGCCACCTCAAACCAATCTCGCTTCAGCGGACAGGCAGGCAGGTCTTGCCTTCTTGGATGTTAAGAGCGTATTTCACTCTGTCCCACACTGGACACCCACATAAACACTTGCATCCATAGGCGTCCGTGATCGGCTTATGAATTTCATCGTCAGTTTCCTCAGTCACCGTTCGCTCCGTATGTGCGTAGGAAACGCTCTAAGCTCCCCTCACCCTGTAATAGCTGGCGTGCCCCAGGGTGGCGTCATCAGCACATCGTTGTTTAACCTTGCGCTCGCACGTTAGTCCCGGTGTCTCCTCGACTGTTTGCATCAGTTTACGTGCGTTGCAGTCTACATACCCTGATAAAAGTGCTGTATGGACTCTCTACAGACTTCTTATAGACTGTATTGCCTCCCATAGATATTTTTTTGTATATTCATAGTCCATACACTATTTATAGACTGTCTATAGAGTAAAGTTGGCTACAAGTGTGTGGCCATAAATCTATAGATTGTCCAAAGATAGGATTTGTATTGTTTATACTGTCTATAAAATTTTTCTACAGAAAGTCTATAGACTTTACAGACAAAAGTCTATGGGCAGCCTATAGAAAGCCTAAAAAATGTTTGTAAGGGCAGATGGCATCGCGCTCTCCGCCGCAGCCTCAGGAGCGGGGCTTCCTCTCTTCAAAAACTTCAGGGCTGTCTGGACGCAGTTGAGCACTTTCTGACCAGTGTTGCCCTCTTTGTCTCCCAGGAGAATAGCGAGCGCTTGTTGTGCACCCCAGTCGACTACAAAGAGCGAGCCAGAATGCCTCAGTTACGCCTCAGGGCCTCTCCACTTCCGTGGCGGAAATCGATCCGCTACCTGGGGCTCGATTCCCTACTTACCTGTTGCCCTGCTGTTCGCGGCCTCCGCAAGGAGATGCAGCGAGTGGCAGGCGGTCCTCAGCGCTTTCTATAGGCGAGAGAACGGCACATCTTCTGCTTCGTGACTGCGCCTTTACGAGGCCATCGCTATTTCTAAGCCACTATATGGCCTTACCCTCCAAAACCTTAACATCTCCTTTTGGCGGACCATTGATGAACACCACCTCAGCGCCATCCCGCAATACTGTGGCCTCCCGCGCACCTCATAGGTGGCCGCCACCTATGCCGAGACTCGAAACTGGCCGTTCTCTCTCCGTGCGCAAAAGGTCGCGCTCAACCACGGGAAGCGTTTGCAGCGATAACCCGACTCTGCTCGCCAGGCTTCAACCTAAACCTGTCTCTCGTGTTGGAAGAACTGCAAACCTCCTTCACGAACTGCGTGGTTCTCTCCCAGCACCTGTGCCCATCCCAAGGCAGTCACATTTACTCCGCGTCTTCAACATCTCCATCACTATACCAGACGAGACTTCTAAAAGAAGCACACACCTCAGCGCCCTTCGGCGCGAACTAGCGCCAAGAGTTGACGAAATTTTCAGGTGCCTACTTCTTTTCACGGATGGTGTGGTCGCAGACAGTTATACAGCTGCTGTTTCCATAACATCTTCGCAAGGTTCACACAATGCAGACTGCCCTATCTTGCGTCCTCAGTGACGGCATAACTTGCTGCTCTCTCCCTCCTGCTAAGCTCCTCCTAGAGCAAACTGAATTTAACATGTTGGCCATTTTCTCTGATACAAGGGTGCGCTACAGTTCCTCAAGCGTCCCGAAAGAGAAGCACACCTTGACCAAACTACCACTGCCAAATACCAAAAACTGGCATAAAACTGGCTGCGACGTTTTCTTTCAATGGGTGCCTTCTCACATAGGCGTGAAGGACACTGACGACTCCTTTGTGCCACCCTCCAGTGCTGTGTCCACTTTGCACATATCATTATTGTTCGACACGTCACGCTATATCCCTTATATCCACAGGTGGGTGAAGGCCAAAGCCTTAACACAATCTGCACGCGATCGTTTTCGCTACCAGACTGCACACTTCTGCTTCGACTGCGAGTGGGACGGCTGCGGACCGCCGACCGCCTTCACCGGCTCCGAGTAGTGTCCAGGGCCTTGTTCGCGATGTGTGGCGTAAGCGAAACACTTGAGCATCCTTTGTGTGCGTGCCTCGCTTTCGCCAAACACCGCTCCATTCTCCAGGCGGCGTACCTAGACTTGGTTTTACCTGCAACAGCCTCAAGAACCGGTGGTCTGATATACGAGACAACTAGCGTGCTGCACCTCCCTCATTTTCAGGCACCCTCATTCCATATCCCATCATAAAAACCTCAGAGCCCATCGAACAACTCAATGAAGGTTCTTCGGCAGCAGTTCTTAGAGGATTCAAATGTCCAGTCGTGAACGTTAACACAAAATCGTGCATATGGGTACCTTCTTTAGGTATATATAGATTCCACGACTTGTGTTCACGATAGCTGAAACAGCCCAAGCCAGCCATGCTCTGTAATATGCGAAAGCGCTAATGCAAACGAACCGTGTGCTAGGCGTTACAACACTCCTCTATGGACGTATCTCAGTCTCTCACTTCAGAACCTGCGAGAGCGGTCTTTCGCTGCTGGTCTTCAACCTCTGAAAACATGCCATTTACCTTCTCGTGTACTGTTCAAAATGGACGGGCGTGTGCGCCTGAAGTTCCTTGGACAATTGTGAGTGACGCTGACGTAACTCGGTCTACAAATAGTATACTTAAGCTTCCTCTCACTCCGCGTCAACAAGGGACTTGTTGGAAAGGTTTTAAGGCCTGGATTCTTTCACTGCAAGACGTTCCTGGCAGCAAGCCAAAAGAGAGAGAAAGGCAGAGATGCTTAATTTTTCTCGCGTGAGAAAAATGCAGCTAGATCCGACGTGGAAAAATAAGCAAATAAATGTCGAGTTCTTCTCCGCCCACCACATAACCCTGTTTCATCCGTGTCGATGCTAGGATAACCGAAGTGTACTCAACACTGCAATAATGAATCAAAAGCCTCACATGGGCCCTCTATGTAAGGGCCCGAGCCCGGCACTGGCCCCCACCTTCAAGCCCGGACCTGGCGCAGGACCAGCGAAAAAGCATTTTTTTTTTCAGCCCTGCCCGGGCTTTCAGGCCTGCCCGAGCCCGTGCAGTGCTCTCTAGTTGGCAGAAGGGCACGCTATTCACTAGACCATATACCACCGCTACGTCGGATTCATCCTTCCGAATATGACATTACATATGAAACATGGAAGAGATAAGTGCAGCGCTGTCACGATTTATCGAACGTAGTCACATTATTGGGGCAACATAAAGCTGTTTTATTGTCATACTCTTGCACAGCATGCTTTGATAATAAATATAGACGGTGCGCTTATAAGGGTGTTCTTCTCGCATAGAATGCGATCGAGCCGTGTGTGTATTAAGCCACGGTGTTTCGCAGCCGACGCTGCCGTGTTCACGGCAACGTTGACTGGATGCCTTCCGGTGAAGTGTCGGGCGCATGGTCTTGTCGTTCCACCCAACACGGCGATGCTGCCCCGGGCTGCGTCGAATGCGCGGTGCCGCGACTACGGCCGGCCGTTCGCCATTTCAGAGCACAGCGTCGCTGCCAGATAGCAGCACAAAACCACACGCTTACAGCAAAGAAATAAATTGCGTACATCCTTTATGCGCGCCGCGCAGATCACCCCCATACACGTTTCGAAAAGCGCCGAACACGTTACTCCGCGTTCTCAACTGGCGATATCTGGTCTGCCGCTATGCCTTTTTTGAAGCAGCAGTCTTTGCCACCGCACGTATAGCGACTGTTCTAGTGTTCATGAACAAACTTATTGCTTTTTTTCAATTTTGTGTACTCTCGCGCACGTCGATTACAAAAGCCCACAATTCCATAAGTTGAAAACCTGCATGGCATCAAGCTTTGTGGACTGCGGAACAGTGCAGAGTGCGGGGACTGAATATGGAGTCGTTCGTTCCTGTATTCGTCTCTTTGCTACCGAGGGCTAAACATTTCGTTTGGCCCACAGGGATACCTCGTCAAGAAGCCTTTTCGCTGACCAAATTTCGCCTTCCGGGCCTGGAGGTTGTCGCTAGTCCCGAAAGGACAAAAAATCGCTTACAGTGTATAGCAGCATATGGCTATGCGTATCGACGGCAATAACATTCGCTACTGTAAATCCCACAGTTTTCTGGGCACTATTGCTGACTACAATCTCTTCCCTCTATTCACTTAATAGAGAAGCTTGCTTCCACTGCGCAGCTGCTCAGTGTTTTCGGCGGTAAACCGTGGAAGACGCCAGTGAGGTTTATTCTGCAGTTACACAAAGGACTCTTGAGACATCTTAGATGCGGTATGCCTGCGCACTCAAGCACGTGAAATTTAAGACGATAGTGCTCTACGAAACATTTTATGCGAGGCACTTCAAACATAGAGAGAGTGGTACAGCATTCGTCTCAGATTCAGGAGGTGCTGAGCTTGGTGCCTGGCTCCTATGCACCTTTGGAAAACAGTCTTGTACCAAACCATTCCTCTGACTGGTCAGCACTTCGCTCCACCTTGCAGCAACCTAAATCCTCCTCGTTCGGTAAAGCCCAATTGTGGCCCTTTTTGTGGACCACTTGTACCTCAGCAGTCGCAGCAATCATCTTTAAGGACCACCTGTTCCTGACATAGACAAGGTAGCTGCAGATGAACTAAAACCACGTGCTACGCGTTTCTCCGGGTTAGCCCACATCGCGTGTGTTTCTCACTCGCCCAACAACCACAGTCGGCATATTGAGAACTTCACTTCTAATAAAATCTATTGCCAAAATCAACAACGAAAAATCTTCTCCAGTCATCTTTGCTGTGCGGCTTACTATAGCCCCAACATTTGCACACCAGTTAAATTTAATCAATCCAATAACACAAGAATTGCAATTACGAAGGTCCTAGACAGTCAGCCTCTCACAAAGACTCTACTTTTCAGTAATATTTCTTCTTATTATCTATTCCACCCACAAACTCAAGTGCAGCACGGACACAGCCTCCCCAGTCGATCTCCTAAGCCAGTATTTCACTTCTTGCCCGAAGGAAGGCGAGAGCATGGCAGCTTTTTTATTACTTTGTGTGCAAGTCAGTGCAGACACACTCTTGCGGTTTACACGGTTTAGTATTAGCTAAAAAGCTTTCAAATTCTAATAGAAGCTTCTTAAACTCCGACACACAGATAATTAGTATTTATGGTTTTTTGCTCAACAGAACGGTGCCGATCAAATGCAGCAAGCTAAACTACTGCGGTAAGGTGTTACCTTGATGTTCTGCAGTGTTTATGCTCTAAACAGTGCTGCTTGCTTATCGCCAGCCGACGCGCAATCTTTTGATTTTGTGCCTACCGCGTGATGTGAACAGTCCAGTTTAATCTTTCCTTGTTTAGAAATTTAGCTACAGCGCCGGGCTTACTACAGCTCAGACCATTGATTGTGTTTTCAGCGCCAAATAGGGTCCAGGCTACGTAAGTCAAACGCGCAGACACAGCGCCCATCCTCATCTAATGTCGACACTGCTTTCGCGGCGAACGGAAACGCTAACCAGTGCAGAGAACAGCGCAACGCTACCGTCAACCTCTACACGCTTCTACTCGCGCGCAAGTCGGGAGACCGAACGAAAGACGCTCGGCTGACTGCAATACACACTGCGCCAGACGCGACAGAAAAGGAGCCACACAACGCTGAGAACGGTGGCAGTGTTGAGGGAAGACAGTTCCGGAAAACAGTGGCCAGAACCGGAAGCACGCTGCTCCGCCTCCTCCTCGCGAGGGAAACAGGGAGAAGAGGAGAGGCAGTCCGTTCCGCTTCCCTGGCGCAGGAGTGACACGCGGCCGCTCCAGGCAACGCCTCGGGGGCAGATGTCCCGACGAGAACGAAGAGGTGTCAGCGCCACGTTTCGCGATTAATTTCCCCTCGGCCGGTGGGGACTGGACCTCCCACGCCCTCCGCCCCTCCCTCACGGAAGGACTCCACCGGTGAAAGCATTTCCCTTGCGACTTTCGCTCTCTCCACTCTGCGCTCTTCGACACGTACGCGCGGTACAGGCAGCCGGACCAATATACCGCGTTCCTTTGTCTCGTGTGCGCCTGCATAGGCCCCCCACGTGTGCGCGGGCACGTGCGTGCGAGTGCGTGTGTTCGTACTACAGCCGGATGTTGAGGCCGAGGGACGAGTGGCGACCACAGTTTCAAGCTTTCTAGTACGTGTTCACGAGTTCTCTAGCGTGCTTTCTGGTGACAGATGGGCGTGTATTGATTGATGCCACTGCTCCGGCTGCTGCTGCAGCGATACGAGCTGCCTGCGAAGTAAAACCTTGTCGACCTTCTTTTTACCTTTTTTTCTTAGCATTCTTTGCTTGGTGTATTTCTACTTCCTCTACTTTAGTAGCTTCCGGCGAGCTGTCGGCGTTAAGTCTTGGTTGCCCCTCGTCAAGTAGCCACGCCGACCTTGATAGAAGACTCCCTCGTGAGCTGCCAGAGACAGTCAAGTCGCCATGCATCCAATCACAACTGACAACTGCTCTAGAACAGTGAGCCACTGGGCGTGATTTGTAATAGGACACAGTGCCAGCGCGGCCAAAAACCCGTGTCCGCACATGCATTTTAACGCGACAGCATTAAGGGCCCCGTGTCGCAGAAAAGCCGGTGTCGTCGGCGGCGTTGGCCGTGAGCGAAAAATTCCTCCTCCTCCTCCTCGCAATGTACGCCACTGCCCCATCAGATGGCGCGCGACGGCAGCGCCTCCCGCTCGTCTCGTTCGTGCGCAGTGGGGCCGTGCGGGCACGCAGGAATCACGCGGTGAGCAGCGAACAACGCAGCGCACATCCAAAGCGCGTTCACCACGAAGCTTGCGGCTTGCTGCCCGTTCGTTCGGCGCGGAAGCTATATGCTGGTGTTCGTGTCATCGGGTTTGTGGAGAACGATGTGCCGACGAACTGCGACTGCAACTTGAGTCCCGCGAGCGCTTCTACGTGGTTTGCCGCTCCGCGCGTCCGTTTCACCGTACGTAGCAGAGCGATTTGTCTAACGGGCAAGGCGTCGCGTTGAACGGGCGATAGCGTTCCGTGGACTCCCTGGCAGTGCTGCAACACGCTGTCGCGTTCCACTCTTAAAGGCGAAGCTTAATCGTCCTCCAATTTTTTTTACGTGTGTAAGACTGTGGTAGGACATTTATAACCTTTTTCCTCGTTCCTTTCTTTTTATAATTGCCCGCCCACCTGCCTTTGCCTGCCTCTGCCTGCTACTGCTTGTCTCTGCTGCCTCTGCCTACCTCCCTCTGTCCGCCTCTGCCGACCTGCCGTTTTGAAGAAAGTAAGCGCAAGGAAGGCATGCGAAGATTAGCCAAATTTCATTGTAGAATTATGCGTCCTTGTGCTCTTCGTAGTACACACGGACTACAAAGATTTACGCTAAGCTCTTTATACTACAGACTGCAGCTAACGGCGATTCTAAGCTGAAGTCGGTTCTCTATGGTCACGCCTATAACAGATGGAGGTTTAATCTCTAAGAAACAGAAGAATTTCAGTGCCTTCATTTGCAAAGCATACTTTTAAAGAAACGAAAGGAGTGAAAACATTGTTTAAAGATCTGGCCTTTTCATTTCAACGTTGATCATTCCGGCCTCGTGGGTTTGTAACGCTGCTTAGTCAGGGCGGCATAGCCGGGTGTTGGTTTGGTAGTCTTTGAATGCCGTAGGCAAATTCCACAAGCTTCGCCCAAAGGAGAGCGTCGGATGCACCGTCGTGTGCCGTCTTGCAGTCACCATATTTGGCCGTGGGTATTTTATTGGGAAATTTTTCTAGTTTCCTTGTGAGATAAAGCCAATAAATTCGGCATTCCTAAACTAGGCCTTCGGTCAAGAAGCAGCGATGGCACATCCCTCCTTGGTGCTTAGCCTGTGCAGCCAAGGGATTCTATTTTGGACAGCTATGCTGCTTGAAACATAAAGTTGCGTCTTTTAAATTCTGAACATCAGCGGACTCCCAAAGGAAGTGTAACTTTCCTTTCTTTTTGATGTCTCAGTGGTTACGGCACTCGGCTGCTGAGCCCGAGGATGCGGGTTCAATCTCGGGCCGCGGTGGCCGCTCTTCGATAAAACCAAAATGCAAGGCGACCGTATGGACCTCCTGCATGTTTGTAAACAAACGAGGTGGCGCTGCAGTAGCTAGCGGGCTCGTGGTAGGCAAAAGGCCAGGGAGTGTCGTCTCTTGTGGCTATGTGGGGGGAATGTGGAGAGGTGTTGAGCGCGGGTTTTCAAGGCTTGTAGGCGCGTTTTCAGTTTCTGCGAATCACATGATGGTTGATGTTTACAGCTTAGTAATTTCTTGAAGTACAAGAGCTCGCGTTGGCCACGTGCGGCGTATTCAGAGAAATAGTTCGCCACTGTGTATTGTATATATGGTATAGAAAGCGTTTCTGCCGTCGATTTCTACGCTCGGCATTGAATAAAATAGGAAGTTTTTGACACTCTGCTCTAGCCAGAATGATTTTACTTCGGGACAGTAGTGAGAGGATGTGCTGGAGATCTTTCGGTGGAGCAGACGTGCGCTCACCGTCTGCTGACATACGTAGGTGTCGCGCTGTGCGAAAATTCGGGACAGCGTCGTGTCCCCATTCTCCTCTAGCTGTCCCGCTTAAGCGCTGTTTTTATCCGCAGGATCACGCACCAGCCAGGCCGACTTCTCCCCTTGTTAAACTGGTCGATTTGGTGAAAATTTATGATTTCTGGAATTATTTTCTTTCTTAGCCCTGGGGTGTTCTGTTTCGTGACGAAAAATTATAGCAAAATATTCAGTAGAAATTTATTAAGTGCGCTTTCGAGATGCGGGGTCGTCGAAAATTGTGAGGTAATTCCTTTGAGGCCTTCTTTGAGTTCAGGGCCGCATTTCTTTGAGCAAAGCGCAAGCGAAGAGGCCAAAAACGAGGAAATAAACGTTAATTATAAGGCTCGTTTTCTGACCTTTCACATTTTCTGCGATTGGCATCACTCACACCTTCATAATTTTGTAACGCATGAAAATAGAATGATTCTATTTGTCGCAGACGATTCCTGAGACGTTGAGGAGTGTAATTTATCTCTCGGTTTTTTTTCCTACACGTGCAGTATTATGTTCGTTACTTTTGTAAGAAACGTTTTCACGTAACTATGCATGCATAAGTACATGATCATCTAAAACAAAGAAGTAATAGCGTCATATACAGAACAGGGTTTTGTGAACATGCTCGCATAAAAAATTTGCGCACTTTCTACTCAATTATTTAAGACCTTGAGGTGACTTGACGATGGTGTTAATTATAATTACCGAAGAACTGCACCAGGTAGCTAAAAATAAAAGGCATTACTGAAACTAGCGTAGCAATTTCATATTTACACCAAATTTAGTTTCATATCGCGTACATAAATAACGAATTTTCATTGCCGCGCCCGGGCCCTCTCAATCTCGACACGTCTGTTAGTAGCACGCCTGCAGCTGCTTCTTTCCAAACAAGCTTCACGGTCATGGACTGCATCATGAAACATGACACATGCATGATGCAATGAAAAAACATGTGGCTTTTAGCACACTTAAGGTACGCTATTCTAAGCACGCCAACGTGACCGCGCATGAACTTACCAGATTTCTTTCAACTCGAATCAAATAATTAGGTCTGTCATGTTAAGAAACACTTTCAAGTAAATATCAAATGCCATAAAACGTTCCATTAAAACATGATGTGCTATTAACAAAAGAACGCATTCCTTGAGGCGAGTGAACCTGCCGGCGCCCCGTGCACACCGGCTCAAGCTGATAAATGCGTGCGTGCGCAGCTACGTACGTGCTTTTTTTCCTTGCGCAGTTATAAGCGTGCTATGCTGTTGTTCAGGTGAATGAACGCACTAACTTGCATGTTATTAAGTACATTGAGTGGCAGTTCCGATCGACTCCCAGACTTCGCGCTTTAGTACCGCGGCCCATTCCTCGTTAGCCAGTTGACTAATGCGGTATTTATCGCGAGAAGCCTATCGGGGCTAATTTAAATTTCCTTTTATGCTACTACGTGGATCGAAAAGTGACGCAGCTGATCAATACATGCTGCTTCTGCAGTGCGCAGGCATGATATGCAGCCGCCGGTAGCTGCAGCAGCTGCGGTAGGCACCGGCCGGCGGTAGCTGTTTTGCCTACCATGCGAAAGTCGCTGCTGACATCAGCGCCACCGCATCTTCGTGACGTCGCGGGGTGAAGGAGGTCTATACTGTGTGATCTCAGTGATCTCCGTGCACGTTAAAGACCCCAGTTGTCGAACTTAATGCGAAGTCCTCCTTTGCGGCGTCTCTCATAGCAAATGTGTAGCTTTGAGACGTTAAGCCCGATATATCACATATCTATAAGTTGGACTTCTCGGTTTAAGCCGAAAAACAAAGGTACCACTTCCATTTTGTTTTAACTTTTATTTCAATTTCAACCCATAGCGGCCAGTATAATATATATATATATATTTAGGAAGCCAACAGTCACCGAAATCAAGGTGCATAGGGGAATGTTTCTTTTTTTTTTCAATATCTAGTGCCAATCAATTAGTTTTTTTAAAGAAAATTACTTATAAAGCAGCCGAAAAAACAACCATGCCGCCGGTGGGATCCGAACCCACGACCTCCGAATATCGCGTCCGGTGCTCTTACCAACTGAGCTACGGCGACGGCTGTCCAATCTGCTGCTTTCGTGGGTATTTATGCTTTGCGTGTAAGCGAACCTTGAGAGTGTTCACCAGCGCCACCCTCGTCCATAGCGGTGGACGTAGCACGTCCTGTAATACCGCAAGTGTGACGTAGAACGTCATCTAACGGCGAGGGCGGAAACTGTGCGAGAGCCCTCTTATGCTACCTATGGCATCAAGACTGCCAGAACCGAGACCCCCGTTAAGCTATTAGCAGACAAGGCAAATGAAGTGAGGGGCTCGTTTGACAAACATATTTAGGAAGCCAACAGTCACCGAAATCAAGGTGCATAGGGGAATGTTTCTTTTTTTCCAATATCTAGTGCCAATCAATTAGTTTTTTTAAAGAAAATTCCTTATAAAGCAGCAGAAAAAACAACCATGCCGCCGGTGGGATCCGAACCCACGACCTCCGAATATCGCGTCCAGTGCTCTTACCAACTGAGCTACGGCGACGGCTGTCCAATCTGCTGCTTTCGTGGGTATATATATATATATATATATATATATATATATATATATATATATATATATATATATATATATATATATATATATATATATATATATATTAAAAACCGGTGGGTACCCGGCGGCACTGGGGATCCAACCCAGCACCTCCCGAATGTGAGGCGACCACTAGGCGGGAGGTGCTGGGTTGGGTCCCCAGTGCCGCCGGGTACCCACCGGTTTTTAATGGGTACAAGATTTCCCCGGGCCGGGTGCTCGGCTTTCTGGGGTGAGATGCTGGGGAAAAGCGTCTTGACCGCAATTGCTCTGATGGATAAGCGATAAGTTCCGCCGTCAACAACGTTAAATCCGCCTCGTAGAAGCCCATTTGTGGCCCTTTATATATATATATATATATATATATATATATATATATATATATATATATATATATATATATATATATATATATATATATATATATATATATATATATATATATATATATATATATATATATATATATATATATATATATATATATATATATACTTGAGAAGCACACCGCTGCCTCATGAATATTTATTACATGCTAGAGTCAGTCAGAAGAGAGAACTAAGAAATCGCGGTAGGCATGAGCCTGGTGGGAAATAGGATTTTTACATTACGCACTACCCGCCCACGGCGGCCGCGTCTTGATGCAGTCGAAACAAAAAGGCGCCGATGTGCTGTACGATGCCAATGCACATTAAAGATCCCCAGATGATCGAAATTATTCCGGAGCCATCCACTACGGCACCTCTTTCTTCTTTCACTCCCTCTTTTATCCCTTCCCTTACGGCGCGGTTCATGCTTCCACCAAAATATGTTAGAACGTTACTGCGTCATTTCATTTCCTCAAAAACCAATTTTCTCTTTTTTTCCACTACCTGGTCAAGCTTCGTTTGCTAGCCTAGCGCCGTTGGCTCAAAGGCTGCCATCGCCTGCTTAAGGCTGTTTCTTGCTTAAGCCGGTTTTTTCATTGAATGTAACGACATTGACAATGTTTCGAATCAATAAATTTGCCGTGCGCAAAACCATGCAAAAAGTATCACAAAAAAATAGTTTTCTCATCCCCAACGGTTCAGCAGTAGTTCCACCGCGGTCGTTAACACGCCGACCACACAATACTGCCACTCTTGTTCAACTCTGAGTGCATCCAGAACATGGAAACCAAATTATTAGCACTAAACATTCGTTTACATTTTCGTCTGAGGGTCCGATCACTTAGATCATATATTTTTACTTTTTCTTATCCTAATGGCATTCTTTTTCGGCAAGAATATGTTCAAATGCTATCTACTCGTGTAAATTATAGATAAGGTAAACACTGCCTGTTTTATGACCGCATCGGCGCACTATAATTTCCACTAAAAAAAAATTCAGTGAACAGAAAACAATATGCGCCGAAAAGAAAACGAAAATCGTGTCGAGAAAAAATACTGAAAAAAATTCGCTTAATTCACAAAAAGTACAAACGAAACAATCATAGGTAAGGTTGGCCCAGGGAGGCAGCACCCCCCTCACATACGCACAGACACGCACCAATTCTCTCAGCCGCGCTCTTACTTAGCTAGCACCCTCCCCATCCCCCCCCCCCCTCCTATTATAGAATATTTTAACCTCGTCCTTTTCCTGAAGAAAACAAACTTCCTGGCTACGCACCTGATGAGGACGTGCCTTTCTTTTAGTTATTTTGGATTTACCCGGAGCTCACTGGCTGCTTGCATTATAATTGATGCAAATGCCTACCCTGATACAACATTCTAGACGATTAACCGAACGGTACAAAGAGTGGTAAGTCCTAGCCGGTTCGCGAAAAATTAACGCAGCGACGCCGCCATGTATGAGTGAGTGACGATCATGCTTCTCTTCTCCGAAGGTTTCAGCTAGTGCTTTAGGGCGTGAGAAATATGCGTGCACGGATTTGAGGACCTTGTAGGGCAAGACGTTTGTGGGCAACCTCCCGAGGGCGCTCGCCCTCTCTTGTACCCACCACACGTGCGCGGCTCTGGCTTACTGCATACGTGCAAGTGTTGCGAGCACGATGCTGCATCTCATCAACATCCAAGCCCCTGCATGAGCCCTACCGCAACGCGACTGAAGTGCCACGTCCCCTCTCGCCACTTTATCATTACGGCGGCTGCCGCCGCTACGCAGGCGCACAAGAGGCTCCTCCATCAAGTGATTTCAGGGTGTTTTATTGGGAAGCGTTCAGCGGAGTCTTTTGCGACCGGGCTCCACCCGACAGTGACGAAGGCAGCGCGAGGCTTTAGGCACAAGGCACGAGTGGCGAGGCGCACGCTTGGACGCGGATGATTACACGAAAGCCGGGGAACGGAGCTAAGGTATATGGCCTTGTAAAAAAAGTTTACTTTTCTCAAAAGAATGGCGAGTTGGGTTAGTCAGGTGTAGCGCATCTTGAAAACAAAATTCCAAGCAGACGGACGAAGGGCACAGGAAGAGAAGACACTTCAAGCGCTTCCTGTGTCCGCCGTGTGTGTGCGCTGATTTTTATTTTTAAGATGAATTACCTTTCCGAAATCTGATCTTCATGCACCCCTCCCTGTAAGCTTCGGCAAAAGGTTTTTCTGAAAAAGAAAAAACAACCAAAGGGTTAAAAGGCACGTTTACAAAGGTCCAAAACTTAACCCATCGCACGTTTTGCGAAGCACGTAATGAGACTTTAGCGAAGTCGTATCCAGAAATTTTAAGATAAAGCGCAGTGCATCCTGCACACCGCTTCCTTTTTCTTTAACTCTCTTCTTCCATCTCTATTTTTAACGCTCACAGCTTGCGTCCGCATCGTTGACGTCGCAAGGCTCGAAAGTGATTCGCTCGAGCTCACGAATTCCTCTTCGGCATTATTCGGCATTCACGAAAATTCGCCCGCATTCGGCAGGGTGCGGGCGCCGCTTCAAGACGATAAAAATGGGAAAAGAGGTCAGCAGCATTTTACCCCGTCAGCAAGTGTCACAGTCGAGAGAAGTCGCTATTCCATGGTCTCGTGTCTGAAATTTTCGCTTTTGTTCGACGGAAGCCAGAATTTTATTAATTTTCCCCTTTCGTTTCTTCTTTTTCTTTACGCTTGCTCTTGTCTTCTAAAGCGATTCCGCTCAGTCCGAGCGCATGGCAAATATTCCCCTCCCAAACATTTCACGCGCTCGCCCTCCCTTCGTTCGCTTCGTGAATTCTCCGCTCTCCGATGCGGCCCTGCTTTCCCCAAATCCATTGGCTCGGCAGGTTTTGTCTACATGAAATTGTAGGTGTTCTTGTCCTTCCTGTAAATATAGCAGCGATGTTTCGGAAAGAACCAAACACTGACAGGAAAGGCACGCATTGCTCATACTCCGCCTCGCCAACTGCAGCTATCTTCCTTGCTTCTCTTCATGATATGTCTTTTTTCATTATTCTTTCTGCAAGTCAACTCTCGCGCGACCCCTTTTACTGCTAAAACCTTTGTGTACGCGAGTCGAGTAGAGCGTTTTTATTTATCTCACGGCGTCAACAGCTTCTTTCAACGTGCAGCTTTGCTTTGTCCCCGAAGAATTCAGATCGCTCCTTTGTCCGAAGCTTGTTTATTTCCTCGTTTGTTTATTTCGCTCGTCCTCGCTGGGAGACTCGGGTCGATGGTGAGTGTTTTGTCAATAGCATCTGAATTTGAGCAAAGTCGCGTTTACAGGTCATTCGCATCGAGAGAGCGAGCTTTCACCGTGTTCGGCATATGTGTACTTACCGTCGGAGAAACAGGTAAATTGCCCAGCAAGCGTTGTTCGGAACAGTGGGCGAGGAAACGAAAGGTCAAGCAACAAAGGAAGTGGCCGTTCTATCAAGCTGGCGTCCATCGACTCCGCTGCCGCCTCAACGCTTCGACGCGGAACGATGTGTTTGTCCTCGAGATCGCTGCTGATCTCTTCGCGAAAAACAGCCTCTCCAAATGCGGAACCCGGAGCAAAATCAATGCGTCCTTGTCTGCGCTACCCTGCACTGTCAAGAAATAGGCCACAGATTACATTTGATTTCATCATCCTTAATGCAACATGCCACGCTACTAACGCGACGCGTAGATTGCGCCAGCTTATTTACTACAGTGTTTCAGAGGAGACAAAGAAATTCGTTAGAGTGAATTATACAGGTATTATCTGATGTTCCTGTAAGAGAGTGAAAACATCATACAGAGAACTGATGAATTGCAAAGATTTTCAGTTTAAGGCGACTAACCCGACCGCGCTTGAACGTACTCTGCAGTTTTTCGTTGGTCTCCTGAATCAGCTTCTTCCAGTAAATGTCCGGGTTTAAGCTTTCACCTTTTTGACCTTGTGTCACGTACGTCGAGGTCAACCTAGAACATCAACGTGTTGACCATCATCATGTTCAAGCGCATGAAGGAGTTCTCTAACAGGCCCCTCACAGGGCTCCGTTTAGTACCCGCTTAATTTTTAACTACCTATTTTGAAGCGAAAAGCTTCACTAGGCTAGTCAACACCGGGCTTCGCGTGAGCCACACTACAGATTTGCCACAGCTGCACATGCGCGAAACCGAGTGACGTCACGCGGAGCGCAGGTGGCCGCTGCTGCCGCAGCCGTCGTAGCCACCGCGCGCTGACTCCGTCGTCTGAACGTGAAACCGAGTGACGTCACGCAGAGCGCAGGTGGTCGCTGCTGCCGCAGCCGTCGTAGCCAACGCGCGCTGACTCCGTCGTCTGAACGTGAAACCGAGTGACGTCACGCAGAGCGCAGGTGGTCGCTGCTGCCGCCGCCGTCGTCGCCGCCGCGCGCTGCCTCCATCGTCTGAACGTGAAACCGAGTGACGTCACGCAGAGCACAGGTGGTCGCTGCTGCCGCAGCCGTCGTAGCCACCGCGCGCTGACTCCGTCGTCTGAACGTGAAACCGAGTGACGTCACGCAGAGCGCAGGTGGTCGCTGCTGCCGCAGCCGTCGTAGCCACCGCGCGCTGACTCCGTCGTCTGAACGTGAAACCGAGTGACGTCACGCAGAGCGCAGGTGGTCGCTGCTGCCGCAGCCGTCGTAGCCACCGCGCGCTGACTCCGTCGTCTGAACGTGAAACCGAGTGACGTCACGCAGAGCGCAGGTGGTCGCTGCTGCCGCAGCCGTCGTAGCCACCGCGCGCTGACTCCGTCGTCTGAACGTGAAACCGAGTGACGTCACGCAGAGCGCAGGTGGTCGCTGCTGCCGCAGCCGTCGTCGCCGCCGCGCGCTGCCTCCGTCGTCTGACCTTTCGCCATGGAAGGAGCAGAAGACCGAGAAGTGGTAGCGTGGGAGTTGGCTCAAAAGCAGCGAAGATATGAAAAGTACAAGGCTAGACAAGCGTTTGAAACGCCAGAATCACGAGAGGCACGCCTTGCTAAACGCTTTTCTCTTCGAGATATCCAGGCTTAACACTTTAGCTAAGCCTCAGCCCAACTTTTTGCTAATAATATTCCTCGTTTATGTTATAACGACTAAATGATCTGTCACAAAATTACTTCACCATTTGACCCACTCCACCTTAAAATGCATTTCTCAAGCTTCTGCGAGTGGTCCACTGTGTGGTAAACCAACATTCATTTCTCTAAATGGCTTTCATGTATTTCCCTAAGCGCTCGTCTCCACCCTTATAGACATAATCCTTCGGCGGTAATTACCTAGAAAAGCATATTGAAAAAGGCATAACCCTCGCCGTTACATTCGCACCTATGTAACGGCTAAAAAAGAACAATCTCACTTCTAACAAAGCTCTTGAAAGGCTCGGGTACTTTCGATGCACTTTGAGGATTGCCCTGCTAGACAGTAAGTCACATACAAAACTTTGATGCATGACAAACTTCAATACGACTGTGTCATTGTTTGGAATCCGAACAATAAATTGTAACCGGCACAAAAAAAGAAAACTCTGTTCGTTATCGTATTTCCCCAATATGACAACAATCTTTCCTCTTCTTCTAATCTGTCTCCTTTGCGTCTTGCGCCACATTCCCCATGTCGTTGCATTGAATGTTCACAGTTCATACACAGGTTAACTAGTTTTTGCTTTTTGAGTCACTTCACAACCATTCAAAAATTTCTAATCCCTCATGAACAAGAAGCTGTGATAAACTACATATTGTAGATTTTAATATTCGCACTGACGTGTTCAAAAAAAGAATTTTCCGCGCAGTCGTGCACTATATAAATTTCCAATTCCCTTTCTTTACCTTCTCGTGCTCTGCTTTAGAAGGAATTTTTGTATGCTGGTTTTAACTGATGGGTACGTACTCAGTGCATACTTTGCACCCTCCTCCGTCCCTTCAAACCGCTGCCATTGCATCACGTCAGTCTTCAGCAAGCAGCATGCAAAATAAGGAAATAAAATAAATCTTATTGCTCAATTCGGTTGGCTGCGCCATGTCAGCAGGCAGAAAATAAAAATGGTGAAAAAATTGGTTTATTAGGTTCGAACGAACTTTCAAGAATCCGAATGAAAACAAGTAAGAAGAGCGTGCTTGAGACTGCGCAAATTTTGGTGTATTCTGTCGACTGCGCTCTGTTAACTGACTTTCAGCGAAGACGGTTAGTTAAAGCTGGTGAATTCAAGTCCGATTACCCTTTCCCTTCAAGCATAGCTCAAGTTTCTTTTGTTTTTGCATCTGAAAAAAATGTTTTTGAAAGGAGTCCCTTCAAATGCTAGCACCGTCGTGCTCATCTCCATAGATCACGCAGACGTGATCTTTTCCATTACTACATACTATAGAGTATGCATGATACAGACCACAGTTGTTCCTATTGCACAGACCGTGCAACCTACGTGCGAAGGTAGACGAGAGGAGATCGCCATCGGAGCTCATTGGGTAAGGCCACCGTACGCGACGCTCGCATCATAGATTCAGTCGTTGCAGGCGGCGTGTTGCCGTAATTTTCTTTCGCATTTTCCAAATTACTGACATCTGATTGCTCAATTACTTTGTTTTTCTTCTTAAAACTATGATTTTGCTGCGTAAGCAGAATGAGTGTCATCATTCAAAAATCGCGGCGTGGGTCTCTGAGTGACCGCCAAGTGAAGCCTCTGGCCCCTGCAGCGAAACAAGCACGAAACGAGCGCATGAGCCGCCACCCCCCCCCCCCCCCTCCCCGGCGAGGAAAAGAGGCGACGCCTATAAATAAGCGGCGAATGCGGAGAGGGGGCAAGCGACAGTGAAAGCGAACGCACGTCATTAATTGATCCAACGCGGCGCGCCAGGGCGAAATGGGTATAATGCAACAAATACAAAAATATAAAAAAACCCTTAGCGAGCCATGAAAGTCAGCCACAGTAAATCAAAATTCATCGGCACAACTTTCAGGCAATGGGATGCGGCAAAAGGAAAAAGCTTCAAAGGGTAAAGAAATCATCCCAAAAGCGCATTCTGCTTAAGCAGTTCATCGCATGATACGATTTGAGCGTCTGTCAATTTTTTTGTATCCAAAAACGAATCCCTGCTTATCTCTGTGTGCGACTACTATACACATTATCAGACACATACACATACGCGTGCATCGGGAGGACAGATGGGGCGTTGGTGCATGTTTGTACCGCCTTGGGAAATCCCTCGTTCATTTGCTCTAGACCAGTGGAAATCTTCAATGCATTACATCTACGAAATGAGCCGCCAAGAGAATAGCAAATGTACCAAGACTACTGATAGCGAAATACAAAAAAAAAAGACTAGGGATGCTTCTAATAAAGCACCATGGAGACCTCACAACATAGGTAATCGGAAACCAGGGAACCACGAAAGTCCGAGGAAGGCGTACAAAAGGTAACGAACAATGCACCTTGCAACGCGATCGTTTGGCTTATCTTCCTACCAAAACAAGACGCTGAATGCGGGCCGACCGCTTCGACGGCGGAGGGACCGTGCTACTGTTACGGAGGAAACTGATAGCGTGGCTTTTTGGGCTTGTTGGTACACAGTTACAATACACTGTAGCGCAGCAAAAGACGAGGACACAAGAGACGAAATACGAACACCATAGCGCTCGTGGTGTTCGTATCTCGTCTCTTGTGTCCTCGTCTTCTGCTGCGCTACAGTGTATTGAAACTGATAGCCCGACCCATAAAACGGCCAGTCGCAACACACGGTGTCGCTGGGCCACCGGGATTAGAAAACCCGTGGTTTGTCGGCCACTCCGATCAGTCCCCTCCCAACGTTGTCCTTAAACCTAATCTGTGTTCATCAAACCAGTCGCGACTAACCTTTCGTTTAGCTCTACTACTGAGAGTTTGCCAGCTCGTTGTGATCAATGTGCCATCCTAACGAGTGAAAAAGCGTTTCGTGCGTCGCATCTAAGCAGCGTCGCTTGACGAGTAGCAATACCAAGTGTTGCGTACCCGCTTTCGCCGAATAATGCCACAGTCAAGGTTCGCCTTTGTTGCTCCCTATGTCCTCGGGCGTTTCCTTGCAACCTTGATTTCTTTTTGTCTTCTCTAACCCTATTTCTTTTGCTCCCCACTTCTTCACTTTTACGCGCTTAGCTCTGGCCTCGATAGCAGAGCCCAAAGCTGGGGTTCCTCCTACTTCCTTTTATCTTGATGTTTCTTTTCCCTCTGGTTGGAGGTTTCATTCCTGGTCCCTCTCTTTAGCCTATTTCGCGCCAATTTATCCTGTCCCGCGGCGACGTAACTTAACACGCTAAGGGTTAGGCTATGTTCTTGTTTTTCGCTTTCTCCAATAGAGCGAGATAACGACGTTAGCGAACTTTTTTCCCACCGTTTCTGGGTCCCTTCTTGTGCAGCCACCCCAACTGTGGCCTTTGTTCATTGCGTTTTATATTTCACTCCCTCGCCCTTCTTCTCTACCCTGCGGTCGGAAGAAGCTGGGATGCTCAGGGGACGAGCGGCAATGGTTTCGAATTGTTTGACGAGGTAATTAAACAAACAACCGTTTAACACAGGTGACGCTAAACTGTGCTACGTGTACACAGTCAAGGCATCTGACTGGTTGGTATCCTTCTCTCCTCTTTCGATATGCTGGCAATCGTTTTGTTTGTTTGTTTGTTTGTTTGTTTGTTTCGTTCCAATTTTTTTCTGATTTTGTTGTGAGGCGACGACCTTGCAGGCTCTTTTGAGTGCTGCTACGGTATCCGACATCGGTCGGCTTCAGTGACCGTTAGCAGTCATTCTGACCATTTTAATCAGCCTCGTTCGAATAGTACTCTTTCAAAACTGAATTTAATGCGAAGAGTGTAGCCTTGCTGCCAAATCGAATACGAACATTCTACCTAAAACCCAATCAAGTTCAAATCGAATAGTGATAGAACCGAATCCAACATAAATCGAATAATTTTACAAATATTCTCTCTCTACTGGTGCGAATATTTCTACGAAACAAATAGTAGCGCAAAAGGGTGAATTGCTAGCTAAAGCACGGCGCTATGAGGGGTAGAGTTATAGCTACAACTATCCAAAATGTGTAACACTAATCTCCTCTCGGGGGTATGCAACACAAAGCCAGTGGACTACCCAGCTAGAAGACCACCCTTTTTGTCGTTAGTATAGGGAAATTGCTTTTGGCTGCTGATGACGGCAGCAAATAATTTAGAGCTGCATCTAAGTATATGAGAATAGTGAGATATACGAGAGCGTCGCTCAGACTTGGAGGTACTATCTAAAAGCCCCGAATCGAATAAACAGCATTGCGGAGCTGAACCCTCCACCCCGCGCAGACCGATCGCGGCAGCATGCAGTGCGGCGTCGGAGGGGACCCTGTTTTTGAAACAGTCGTTGAAGACAACTGCGGCGTGCCTTCATCGAACTGTATGCCGTTTATTCAAAATTGTTTTCAAAACTTCGGCACGCATTTGGTTTGTTTCGCATAATTTCGAGCATCAGGTATTTGATTCGTTCGACGAATCGAAAAGGAGAATATTTTTTCGACGTTGAGAAATTTCGAATTATTGCACGCCCTAATTTTCATGCCTGTAAACTGATTGTCTGTGATGTGCCCTTTCCCATTACCTACATTATCGTCCCTTTATTCACCTTCCCAAGTAATGAGCAGCTACCAGATTTTAAGTACTGTTAACCCTGACGTCCTCCATTTATTCCCTTTTCTTTGTTTTTTATTTTAGTATTCTGCGTTCCAGAACCAGAAACGTTTTTTTTTGTCGTTTGACTATCAAGCACCTGCTCTTTGTTAATGTTTACATGAATATTTTACCAGTATTCGACATCTAATTCGACGAATGCTACTACTGTGGGCTTTCACGCATGCCATGCATTTGTCGATACCAGTTCAGCAATCAAAAAGCAAGGTGGAAAATAAGCTACGAAGAATAAAAAACTTAAAGAAACGCAGAACGAGCGAAGAGAAACGAAGGGACAAAGAGGGCGAGGTAAGACAAACAGGATAGTTCAAGGCAAATTTTGGTATGACGGTTTCAGCCGCGAAATGGACTTTGGCTAAGGTTTAGTTTTCGGCAGTGATACAGGCCAGCGGGAATTCATTCACGTTAACTTATTGAAAAGTACGAAAGATGGCGCCACATCGCAGCTCCAACCTACTTTTGCAAGCCCTCTAGGCGCGGTGCACTTAATAATAGACCACTGAACGACCAACTGCGAAAGTTGTGCATACAGTCGCACGCACGCTTCCGGTGCGGTAATGGCGTTCATATGCGTCCGGCAAACATACTTCATGTTCCGCAACGATGTTCCCGCTCCGGCTCCGCTTCAGACTGCAGCACACACCGCCGGACGCGCTTCGCGCAAGCTCGGAAACCCACTGCCAGCGATAGCAAATGAACAAAAGGCAAGTAAGATGCCAGCGCGCGCCGGCTCCCTGGCTGTCGCAATCGCCGGCGTGGGCAGTTCTTCGGTCCGCTTGCGCTGCAGTAAAACCAGAAGCGGCATTCGCGGAAGTTTTCTCTCCGCCGTCCAGCTCTGCACCGCATATAGTTTATATAAGCGTGGCTCTTCTACCGTCAACCATGTGCAGAAAGTTCCCCCGCGAGCTTGTCTCGCGGAGAGTAACTGGAGGTGCACGCGCGAAACTTGGAGCCCTTTCTCACGGCGGCGCGCGCACACGCCGAGTACAGACGACGACGCCTTCCCCTACAAAGCACTTCTTTCTCTCTCTCTCTCTCTGAAGAGTGCCCACACTGAGAGAGACAGAAAGAGAGGGTAAAAGCAGACACACAGTCGAATACAGTAGCTTGTTGCAGAACCTCTTTCTATCTACCCGCAACCCGAGTTGCCTCTCACCCTCCTCGCACAGCGGCCGCGCGAAAATGTGCAGCGCCATAATTCTCCAGCAGAGAGAGCTCGTGCGAGAAACGGCCACGGAAAACCGGCCAGCTCGCGAGAAGTATTGTACGGCTCTGCCGGCCCCTCCCCAAAGCGCAACAAAAAGCAGAGAGGACGGGGAAGCAAACAAGCGAACTGCGGGCCTGTGTCGGCACCGCTGCCTGTGCGCATACGGCCGGTGCCTTCCTTCCCAGAGCCGCACAGTCGGCGCTCTGGGCAGGAGTGGCGCGGCAAGCGGACGCTGTAGCCGCATTGCAGCGCCGACGAGCTGGCTGCTCGGCTCAGGAAGCGCTCGCAATCATCAAAGCGGCCCGCCAGGGCTGCTGTAGTCCAGTCTGCAGCCGGCCAGTCCAAGGCACCCCCCCACCAGTCAGCTTCGCTCGAGCACTTCAGGCACCGAATTTTCTTGTACAATCGTTCTTTCTTGTTGTTGACTTTCTGTTCCCTAATTGTCTTCTTTTCTCGGCCACTAGTCTTGTTTTGCGCTGCCCCCTTCTTATTCGTTGCCGTCGCCATCTTTCTTGGACAACCTTGGCTCTCTCTCTCTTTCTCGCGTCTGTTATACGCTTTGGCCCTTTTTCCTCGCTCGTCTTGGTCACTCACAACAATAGAGCCAGGCTGGACGCGCTGCTCGGATTGCTTTTATTTGTTTCAGGAAGCTTTGCCTTTACTTTCTCTCCCCTCAGCCCTCTCTCTCTCTCTCTCACTATATCCCGCCTGTGGTGCCTTGTCTATATGGAACTGCGGCTGTTACATCTCCTTGTCGCCGTCGCCACTCACCGCTTTTGCTCTTTGTTCAAAAACGTTACGTTGTTCTGTTATTGTTCCCTCCCGAGAAGAACCATAGGAGTAAAAAAAAAAAGGAAGTGCCCGCGCACTAGCCGGCGCAGGGCCTCACTGCGACAGCTACACGCCCTCTTTCAGAAGGCCGGCCACGTTTCAGATAAATGAACGCAGTTTATGTCTTCAGGACTCCGGGATAGAGAGAGAGGGGGAGGCTCTCGGGCGATCCACGCTGAGTAGCCTCGCACGATTACGGTCCCGCCGAGTGGAGATGTTGCTGCCCCTCTTCGTCAGAAATGCGCTTCTTGCTTCGCTGCCACCCCCCCCCCCCCCCTCCACTTCGTCCTCTTCTTCTCTCACTCTTGAACAACATAGCTTTTGTTTTTTGACGCTGTTGTTGTTCTGCGCATCCGAGACTAAAAGAGAAGTCGGGGGAGTGACGCACGTTTGAGTGCATTTTTCCTCCCAGATCCTCACGGATGTCATTCCTCTCTTAGTTGTTCAATGCCTGACTCCTGCTGTTTCTAGAGCACTCTCGGTCTATCCTTCTATTCGCTACACTTTTGCCTTTTCTTGATGCTAGTGTCTGTGCGTGTGTCTAGATGTGCGCATTCTTCTCTCTATATCGGTGGCGAAAACAGTGAAGGGGCCAGTGGAGATTGGGAGTGGCGACGGCTTTCCCAGAAGGCTGGTCTACCTAGAAAGAGAGCAGCAGGTCATATTCTGCTGTTGAGCCACGCAGCCTGGAATCAACTGGTGTCATCCGCTTTTTCTTGGCGTTTGTTCTAGGCTGGTCGGCCGCTCTGTGTTCTTCCCCTTCATCACAACGAGCCTCTCGCGAGCCTTCGGGTAATCACAGAGTGTGAGGGCGTGTCGCAATAAACGTCGAGCTATGGAGCTCTTGCGCAGAAACGTATAGGCCGCCCATTCGGCACTCGAGCAGGTGTCTTTGGATATAGAGAGAGGATGTAACAGTGATCTTCATCTTTCGAGAACCGATGTTGAGCTGCTTTCACAAAAGTGTGGAAACTTCTGTGCTGTGAGTAATGAAATCGTTTCTTGTGATCCAAAAGGCATATGCACTACTACTGCTTTTCGTTTCTCTTATTGTTCGGGGCTTAATATTATTTAATATCTACAAGACGCCTGTAAACATTGAGGGAAATGATAACATTACTTCTAGGTGATTTTAGTTCTTTGTCAAAAAACTAGGAATTAATACACTGTAAGTCCGTCAGCCAGCGTTCCATCTTGATACAAGCTATCAGTTTGAAGTGCATGTGAATAATGTAAACGAAAAAATACCGCGTACGTCGTATTTATCTGCAAAAACACCACCAAACAAGTTCTGGCGTTGTTGTGCACTATGCTAAGCAGTGGAACACCTTGACGTGCGCAGGAATGTATTGCAAGGCTGTTATATATCACCGTTTCTTCACACTGCGGATTTCTGAACAGCCAGCCCTGGAGTAGACGGACCAAGACTTTGTATCCCGAAATATACTCGATGTTTAATTGACTTGGGAAGGAAAAACAGCGTAGAAACATGGGACGAAAAAAACACGACGGCACGAAGCTCTGTGCTGTCGTATTCTTTCTCGTCCCGTTTGACTGCGCCGCTTTTTCTTCTTAAGTACGATGTACCAATCTGCCCAGGTCTCCGCCTTAAAACAGTTTAATTTTCGTTTGGCACTCAAGTACCAACTTTCTGAACTAGATCATACTGACAAATGTGTAAGGATCACAACATGTTATTACTTATTTGACCCAGATGTCGTACCTCACGCATAGGTGTAGCGTTAATAGACCGGAAGCGAGCATAGTAGGTCAGGGAACAAACGCGGGTAATGAAATCTTAGTCGAAATCAAGCAGAAGAAATAGACATGGGCAGGGCATGCAATGAGGAAGCAAGATAGCCGATAGTCCTTAAGGGTAACGAACTGCATTCCAAGAGAACGCAAGCGTAGCAGGGTGCGGCAGACAGTTAGGTGGGCGGATGAGATTAGGAAGTTTCTGGGGAATAAGTAGCCACAGCTCGCGCAGGAGAGTGTTAATTGAAGAGAGATGAAAGACGCTATTATTCTACAGGGGGGGGGGGGGGGGGGGGGCATTCACGCTGATTATAATGATGAACTTGAACATATCCTTCTCCTACACGCATTCTGTCACACTTCAGGAACCTAAAGCAGTCGGTGAGAATTGATAATATGCGGGTGTGCAGACCTTTGCCGCAGCAATTCGAAGTCCCCAGTATCGACCACTCTCGTGTAAATAATAACAGAATCTCGTCGTTCCGCTAGAACAATGGTCAGCTTTGTCCCGTACCTAAACCGACAATGCATTAAGAGGGACAATACGCGTTGCCTTCCTAACCAACTTCTTCTTAAGACATCCACGCAAGAGACAAGTGCCGCGCTCCGAGATAAGTGTGATCACGCCTGCGCGCACAGAATCACCACTCAGAGCGATCAATGCGGCGCCTGGCGTCCTGTTTTTCTCTATGCCGCCTGGACACTGAAGAGAGCCCGAACAGACGTAAACAACGCGATCGAACGACGGCGTTGTTCTCGCCCCCCCCCCCCCCCCCTGCTCTCGCTGTTTTTTCTTCTTCTTTCTTGCCGACTACTATACCCTCCCTCCGTTCGGCACTTCATTTGATTCATTCTGCAAGCCTCGCTGGGGCAAAGTTGGAGAGGGTGCTGCCGCGCACCCGACAAGCTCTGCAACAAGAAAAGTGAATCAGACGGTTTTTGGGTCACCACTACTGAGCGCCAGTAAATAGTCGAGCGCTCAGCCGCACGCGAAGGTATTGTAAGAGCAGCGAAAAACAGTAGGAGATGACGTCACGAGCAAACTGAAGCCAGCAAAAGACTCATTGAAAGAAAAAGATAGAGAAGAAAAAGGGAGAGAGAGAAAGAAAGAAATACACTGGGCACCGTCGCCCCGGGGTGTCATGGAGGGTCGTTATTCTCCGTGCTGCCCACTCGGCAAACATGCCTCTGAGCAGTGCATATACACACACTCTGGCGGCGCGTCTCGCTTGCCCGGTCATCGCACGCCGGAGGCTTCGCCGGTGTTTTATTAGGGACAAATTTTACGACCGCTTACGAGCGGCGTCGTAAAAGCGGATTTGTGGCCATCCGTTATGGTATTCAATATTGGCAGAGGCGCGCCGCGCTTTGCGCGCAGCAGCAGCTGCTGCTGCTTCTGCTTCTCATCAGAATCCTCCCTCCTACTTGTCTCTCCCTCCTCCTCTTGCTAGCACGGCTCTGTTTCCGTGCTTCCAGATTTGGGTCTTCCCTCTCTAGTCTTTTTTTCTTTTTTTAATGGCCCACTTTTTTCGTGTTCAATCGCTATTTTCAATACCCAGCCCTGGAAACACGAGAGGAGATCCTGAAACCTGCGCTCGTCAGGTTCTTCGCCGACTCGCCAGGCAGAGTGAAATTGAAAGAAGATACCGCAAAAAAAAAAGGGGGGGGGGGGAGTTGTGTCGGGTTGCGAGTAGGTGCAGTGAAGGCTCAGTTCGTGTTTTGTCGGACATCTCGGGAAATCCATCGGGTAGACAAAAACCCATACATTCAAATAATAAGTTCGAGTACGGCCCGATCATTCCCCACATACAAAACAAAAAAAAAAGATTAACGATTTTTCATGTAAAACCAACGTTTTCAAGAACTTTTTTTTTTCCCCCAAGCGACACGCAAATGGAATGCACTGGATGCCCAAACTGTTCAATGCTTCACTCTCGATGTATTCACTCATGCAGTTTTAAGTAGGTACTAAAATGCTTCGTAACCTGCTCCGTGCTTGTTTTTGTGCTTTTTAGTCGCCATTACTACAAGTCTAAATGTCGTGTAAACACTTCTGAACTTCTACTGCCTTCATAGTGCAGTTTTGTGCATTGAAACGTGAATACTCTTCAAGGCTGATTCCGTTCTCTGATTGCTCGTTTGTTTTCACTTAAGTATTATTGCTTTCTCGTCTGCTCCCACTATAAATATTGGTGTTACTAACATTTTTTGCGCGAGAATATTTTTCCCACTCAGGCCCAAGACTTTGCATAAGGTTTGCAGTAACTATAAAAATAAAACAAAATAAAATAAAGCGCGCAAAAAAACAGTATTTCACATTCTCTGAAGTTACTTTATATCTTTGCTACTAACCGGAGGCTCCTTCATAACGAAGTGCGCCGCAGGTTGGCCTGCATACGCCAAAAAATAGTCGGATAGTTATATTAGGGGTGTATCATTGTCAATTTGCTCTTCTGGGTAAGCGCGAACGCAATATTTAACATTTGTTTTTGTTAATTTTAGTTAATAATGCTCGCCCGCCTGACTGTGATGTGAGGCGAAATTGTAATATGTGCCTTCAATCGGGCAGAAAAAGATATTTACAAAAGAACAAACAAAAAAATGCGTAGGACTGACATGCGAAAAATATGTTGACTGGTGCAGGAAAACACGGGCGAAACAGAAGAGGTAGGATGAGCGCCGTCAAGCAGCTGAGCTTACTTTTCGAAAACGCCGCTTATGGCTAGAGAATAAATACCCACAAGCAAAAAACAAAAACAGAGTGTGACAACGGGAGGATAAGATGCACCTGCAAAAACTGAAAATGAGCCAAGCAATGTCTTTTCTGTTTCGTCATCGTTTTCTTGAGCCCATTTCTTCAGCCAAGCACCGTAACGACCAACTAGCTCAAATTAAAGTCTTCCTAAATGTCTTGTGAGGTTTAAAGATGACATTCATAGCATTGCGCAGACAACAGCTTAGTGTATTTCTTGCGATGTGCAGCTTGGCGCCGCGTTGTTACATTGCGTTGCTTTGTGATGCGATGAGATGTGATGCGATGCGATGCGTTGCATGTTTTGTTGTCTTGTGCACCACAGTGTAGTGTAGTGCACTGCAGTGAAGAGCAGTGTATTGTAGTGCAGTGCAGTGCCGTGCCGTGCCGTGCAGTGCAGTGCAGTGCAGTGAAGTTCTGTGCAGTGTAGTGTAGTGTGCTGCCATTATGTGCAATAAAACATTCAAGGGAGGTCTCTTCGAGGCTTCCTTGTGGTTTAAGAATAATTACGTTAATTACGTTTACGATCTGCGTGTGTCATGTGTGTGGCAGCAAAAAAATAAGCGGAAAATAGGATTGTTCACAGTAGCCACTTCGACTTCCTCTCGCATTTAATGCGATCTCGTCGTACGTAACTCTATATTTTTCGCTTTGCTTAAAACTTTCATTGTAGCCTTCGCGGCGGCTGAGTGGTTATGGTGTTCGGCTGCATACCCGGAATACGCGGGTTCGTTCGATCCTGGCCCCGGCGGTCGTATTTCGATGGAGGCGAAATGCTGCGATGTCAGAGCACGTTAAGAATCGAAGAAGTTTAAGTTATCGGGAGCCCTCTACTACGGTGTCCCTTATAGTCTGAGTGGGTTTGGAACGTTAGGCCCCATAAACCCATAAAACTTGCACAGTTCAGTCAAGTTAAGTTGGTGCATTTGGGAACACTGTGGCTAAATGCACGCATTACAAATACCATGCCGAACGCAATGGACAGAACACAACTCAAAACTTGGAAGGGGAATCATGCAGATGCAAGCGCCGCTGACCGGGGCGTGACGTACCTTCGTACCTCTGGATTTCGTCTCCAAGGATCATAAACTCGAAAGAAACGCCATATTCTACGTGCGAATAAAAACAATATAACCGTACTCAACCTAAAAAAATATTTGTGTGGTCGTGATCATAGGTGGCGACTGCGGGGTGCTCTATCCCCGCCGCCCTTTTCAGAAATTTTGTACTCCCAAGCCCAGAAACCTTTCGGTGGAGGTACAGTTCGGTAGCCCTAATGCTACTTTGTATGCTGTTCTAATCATAGACTCTACTTTGGGTTTTTCACTACTGTCTAATTTTAAGTATGGGAGTGCGTAGACAGGCCTGCTTATTACAAATGCTTGTACTATTTTGCAAAGTTCTGTCTCCTTCACTCCCTTCCTTTTGCTTGCAATTCGTCTAATTAGTCTTACCGTCATATTGACGGTTGTCTGCAGTTTTTGTAGTGTTTCCTTGTTCTTCCGGTTCGACTGAACGAAGAGTCCTAGGATTCTTATAGTTAGAACTTCCTTTACACGGAGCCCTTCCACCCAGATTTTCAGTGGAGGCGGAGGTTTGTAATTTTTTGCTCGAGGGCCCCTTGGTTTGTATCTGATTAGAAATAATTCGGACTTGGAGGGCGAGCAGGTTAGCCCTGCTTTACCCGCCAGGTCTTATATTATGTCTACAGCTTGTTGCAGGGTATCCTCTATCTGACCATCGCTGCCAGTTGTGGTCCATAAAGTGATATCATCTGCGTAGAATGTGTGTTGCAGCCCCGGGATGGCTGCTAATTTAGAAGGAATTTTAATTAGTGAGAGATTAAAAAGGAAGGGTGACCTTATACGAGCTTACAGAGGCACACTTAACAATGCAGAGAGGCCGGCTTTCCCGCACCAAAGCAGGAAGAACCATACTTGATCGTTTAGGACTAGGCATACAGTTGCCACCCCAAGATACCAAAACACAGATACCTAAACGCATCGCTAAGGTAATAAGAGTTAAGCCACTAGCTAAGAATATGCATCCTGCTCACCACGAGGGGAGAAGAAGGGCTAGGGCAAAAGCTCTACACAACATATACAACCAAGATGAACATGCAGTATATGTAGATGCCGCAGAATATCCCCAGAAACAAGCGTTCGCACTAACGGCGGTGGATACGCAAGGTAAACTGATAGTCTCCGGCACTACCATAACGAAATCCTCGGAAACGGCAGAAGAGGCGACAATCGCCCTTGCTATCGTTAACACAGAAGCTACTACCATACTCAGCGACTCTAAATTTGCCATACGCAATTATGCGAGGGGCAGAATTTCTCAGGCAGCAATGAGCATATTGGGTCAAACCAAAGACTTAGACAGAGTTATTGAATTGATATGGGTCCCGGCTCACTCGGGGAACCCTGGTAACGAAGCGGCACACATAACAGCTCGAGGATTCGTCAGCCGAGCAGGGGACGCTGTCGTTGCTGAGAGTTTTTCGAAGGACGGCCTATCATCTTTTCACGATATTACTAATCATTTTAAACTTGAAAGGAGGATATTCCCTCCTCCAGACAAAGCCTTTAATAAGGAGCAGGAGACCACTTGGAGGCGACTCCAGACGCGATCCTTCATGACGCCTTACCTGTTGTCAAAATTCTACCCCGGTGAATACGACCCTGCATGTACATTATGTGGTGATTTAGCCACTTATGATCACCTATTGTGGAATTGTAAAGAGGAGCCGCCCCCGAAATCTCTAATACAGGTTCCTACTCTCGAGCAGTGGGAGGCCGTGTTCGTCAGCTCAGACTTGGAAGTTCAAACCCGGGTCATTGAATGGGCTACCCAGGTCGCTGTCAGCCGTGAACTGATAGCCACCTAGCACGGATCGTCTGCATTCTGCCTTTTCTGACGAATTAAATGTTTTCCAATCCAATCCGATTTCAGAAATTTTTTTCTTCTTCAGGAAGGCTCCCCCCAGGAGATTGAGCGATTTTTTTTTTTTTGGGGGGGGGGGTGCAGTGCGCGCCCGGTGATTGAGCTATGGGGTCAAGGGCAGAATACCTTCTTTCGTACAGTTTTGGACACACAGGCTAAAGGACTATAGTCGCCTAAAATATGGCGGAACAGCACAGCCTTAAACCTCCACGGTTACATATATTTGTCTCCCACCAACAAAGAAGGGTGACAACACTAAGAGTTTTAGACCCCGCTTACTATCACCATATACGACTGGAAACGGGAACTTTCCGAACACCTCCTGTTCCAAGTCTCTATGCGGAATCAAATGAATAGGAACTTAATAATCGCAGCGTTTTTTTTTTTTTGCTGCACTATCTTTTCTAAGATTTCGAGCCTCCCCGAACACACAAATAATGCTTTGCCCCGAAGCATCAACTATGATGGTACCTTTCAAAAGAAGCCGTCTGTAACTCCGCCTTTTGCTTTTCGCATGAATAACGAAACACATTGCTAACTTCGCTAACTTTTGCCTGTTCTTGGAAAGCAGCAAAGGCTTGCTCCGAAGAGTTTGTAATGACTTTATAATATTTGAATTGTTAGCTTGTTGTGGAAATGTTTGTGATGCCCACAAGTGTTTTCCCCCACTTAGACTAAAGACGATATGAATGCCAACTTATAGTTTAGGTGTCTTTCAGTTGCTTTTGTTCATTAATTTTTAGTACCTTAAGAACCACGGCGTCATTATTTTTAGCATAATCGTTCTACTAGGGACGAATAAAACTGTTGTTTGCATATATAGCCTCTCCGCCTGCGTATATCTCGTGCGAGGGAATATGCGTGTGGGGGGGGTGGGGGGGGGGGGGGGGGCGAAAGATGCTAAATGGGTCCCAGCCCCCCTCTGCAGGTTGAAACCTCGACGCCTATGGTCCCGGTAACTTTTAGCGGCTAAACTAACTATGTTTGCTTTTAAGAGGGGCAGCACAACGAAAGTTCAACCTCTATTTTTCAACCATACACTTAAACATACAGTTAAACATACCGTTAAACATCAATTATTACAAAACGCGTTTTTGGGGCACTCGGTTTAAGAGAGCGACAGGTAACTCCTTGTCACACCGAAAGCAATTAGGCTTGGCGCTGGTTAAGAGATTACCCAAGTGGAACACGCTTATTTTGATTCCTGTCAGCTACAAAGCTTGAACGCCTCCTTGTACGACTCAAAAAAAAAAAAACAGCCTTCGGCTTCAAAACAGCCACTCGATGCAAAACTGAGTTCCGATGAAAGCCTGCAGTGGAACCTACTTCCAAGCCAACGCAATGCCGAGGCGTGTATGAAAAGCGCTCTGTAGCAATACGCAGAGACAACAACGAGAGTGTAAGCACCTCTAGGCCTTGCTCGACTATTTTGACAGGTATTGTAAATTGTCTGTTTGCTATACCAGCTCTAATCGACTACCACCAAGATTTGGCTATCGTCGTGGCGTTCATTGGAAAACTGAGGTGGGGCAGCCACTCCCGTTTTCTTTCGCTCAACCCCCCCCCCCCCTCTCCCATCCACCTCCAAGCTTTTTTTCTTCTTCTTTCTTTCCCGCACTTCAAGCTCAGAGGCAGTGGGAGGGGGGCAGAGTCCGTTCACACAGCTGCTCCCATCGGCGCACCATCTCTCTTTCTCGCGTTGGCATCGGCTGCACCACACCGGGCCAGGCGGGCGTTCCGCTCTCGGCGGTGCGCTGGGCGGACATCGTTAGGGAGCTCCCAGCTTGTTCCATCTTTACAGGCGGCGCAACAGCGTTTAACGCCGCGCAGCAACCCGAAGCACCATCATCGATCCGGGGCGGCCTACTCACGCACTCCCCGGTGAGCCAACAAACAAATAAACAAGGCGCCAGGAACAAAAAGCGCCGCCCAAGAGCGAGCCGAGAAGAAGTCCGACGCCAGTGCCGGCGGGATAAGGGGAGAGATCAAGAACGAAGCCGGGCTGGCGACGGGAAAGTAGATATGAGGACCAAGTGAGTCCGCCTCAATCGGAAGGAGAAGAAGCGGGGTGGAAAGTCCCGCGGCGGCGGAGAAATCGCGATGCAGTCCCCGCGCGTTCGTCCTCTCGTCTGCGTCGCTGCTTGTGCGTACAGATAGATGTCTATACACGTATGGCACGTATCCTACACGGGCGCGCGCTCTCCTTCATGAGCAGGGCGGGGACTGCCACTCTATACGGACAGGTCCTGGGAAGCGGCTGCCGCAGTGGTCTGACCGCCGCTCTCTCCCTCTCTCTCCCTCTCCGAGCGGGTTTGGCTTACGCGCCGCCTTCGCCGCAGCCGGGGCACCTGATCGGAATGCCGGAGCTGCCATAACTCACGCTGTGTGTGTCTCGGCGGCCGCGCGTACACTCGCCTGCTTCCCCGCCCTTGACGGCCTCGCCTTGCGCCTGCCGCACCCAGCAATCTAGCGGGCTCCGGCGCGCACACCCCCGTCCGGAGCCAGCGGAGCTGCGAGAGGCCGGCCGATGAAGAGAGGCTGAGGGGAGGGGAGGGGAGGGGGAGAAGCAGCAGAGCAGCAGCTGACAGCAGCGGTGGTCCGGCGAGCAACACGAGAGCAAAAGGGCCCCGCCGCACGCCGAAGGCAGGGAACCAGCGCCCGCTTCTCACTCTCTCTCTCTATCCCTCTTTGTTAAGGTTCCCTCCACTCCGCTCCTGTTTTGCTCTAGATAGACCGATGGGTAGAGTGTGCCGAAATTTTGCTCGTTTAATCTACCACGAGCGAGGTGTGTAGCCTTGGCTAGACCCGTGGCTTCTATCTGTATGCAGCTCTGCAGAAGCGAGTCTGCGTGAACACCGCGTTACGTGGTCAACGAAGACAGCTGTGCGAGTTGGTTATCAATGTAAACAGACCTTTTTTTTGTGTGCGAACTAGATGGATAGACGCAGAAGGCCTTTGTATTCGGAAACTTTTCTGAAGTAAAGCTCAGTTGATGTATAGCGCACTCCCGTCTCTGTCTTCCCGTCTGGCCAGTATACCGCTAAGACAAAAGTCTTATGACTTTAAATATTGAAAGGGATAGTGATGACTTCTCAATGGAAGTATTGTTCGCAAGTAAAAATTCACCAGTTGCCTCTTATGCTGAGTTTGTCCGGCTGCTAAAGCCGCATTTATCGGCGAGATGTTGGGTTTAAAAATCTTCCCGCCAGGCGATTCAGATTCGTGACGTCTTTACCGAAAAGGATAGGTTGCCAACGTTCTGAAGTAAAGGGCTGTGTAGTGTGGCCTCTAGAATCAGCGCGAGAAATCGGCGTTGATACATACATTTCACTCGCGAAGTCATTCTTTGGTGGTGACACCTATATTTAGTTTTTTTTTTCAGTTGCCTCTCTGTGATTAGAACGCTTCACCCTATTAGTACAGGCCAACTTCATATTGTTCTCAGCGTCTTTTTAAAGCACGGTACAAGAAAATTCTGCAAAATTTAGAGCAAATAGCAGTAGGCAATCTATCCTGCCAGAGACAAACATCGACGAACTCTAGTGCTATTAAGTTATGCCGCTGTAACATATGCTTGATCATTTATTTATTTATTTAATGAAAGGCATCCGGCGGAAACTTTCATTTGCACTTTCTTTAGGTCTTGAGCTAATAACGCATGAAAGAAAAAACTAAGAGAGATATATAAAGCACCTTAGTGTCAGAAAGCTACTTCGACTTTTTAAGCCAGATTAACCCGATAATTTCCGCAGTTTTGTCATGACAACTGGGGGACTATACTGTCGACAGAACTAAATGTACAGTAAGTATTCCTGTGGAGGCGAACGTGCAGGTTAGGCAGGGGCCGTATTCTACACATCCAACTTCAGTACGCAAGAATTTTCTAGTTTGTCGGAGATATTCAATAGGGCTGGGGCCGTATTCTATAAGCTGTCAATTTTTCATTGTTCATTTCGCGTCCATTTGATCCTTTGTAATTGGCCACTCAGATATATCCGCGGCTTTCAAACGTCCGTGGGGTGCGACCAGGCTATTGGGTTGTTGGCAACCGGGCATCATCACTGGTTGCTATTGGCTGCGCTACGCAGCCAATGGAGAGGTCTGGTCGCCAATTGCCGAATGGCCGGGTCGCTTCCCACAGACGTTTGAAAGCCGCGGGTATATCTCAACGTGAAAAGTGCTACCATGTGCCGTTTAATACCCAGAAACTCAGCGTTCAAGAACCGTTCAAAGTATCTAACATCAAATCGGTTCGGTACAGGTACGTACAGAAACACCAGTACTGCAGCAGTAGACGCGTAAAAAGGTTATTTTGCTCTCATCTTCTTCTACTTCGGATTTAGCATTTAAAGCACGGATAAGCCGAACCTGGCGATAGCATCCGTGCACTGGTTCTGAGCCTATAATGCGCAGCAAAAGACTCTAACCACCAGGAGACGATTCAATCAATACACCTTTCCATCCTATTTGATGGGGGAGGAGAGAGTTACCTAGCAGCAACAGTCATCTTTTTCCCTTTTTACCGTGGCAGCACTTGCATGCATCGCCAGTTATAAGGAGAAAGACACGGTACATCGCGCATACTTCTGCGCTGAGCGTTCCCAGCGGAGCAGGCGTCGGCCCCCTGCAGCCTCGCCGCACGCGGTTTGGAGCTCACAAACGAGCTCTCCATCCCAGGACGTCCAGGTGAAACAGGGAGGGCAAAAAAACAAAGGCTGAAAATTAAAGGCAAGAGGAGAAAATCGAATGCCCTCGACTATAGGAGGAAAGATACAATCAGAAAAGACAGCGCCGCCAACGAGCGCTCGGCGGCGGTCGCTCCTCTCGCAGCGGCCTACGATGGCTCGGCTTTCCCGAGCCCATACGAACGCGACCGTAGGATCAGCCAGAACAGGAAACAACTCCCGGTTTTAGTTGGCGCGTGCGCGTCGGCGCACACAGCGCAGCATCGAGGAGAGCGAGCGCGCGCCGCCGCGTGCTCTCTCCGAAGCGGGGCCCAGAATTAATGGCGCCTTCATTATCACGACGCGCCGCGAACGCCCCCTCCGCCTCTTACCCCCCAGCTTCCTTTTCATCTCCTGCCCTTCATCTCCGCACCCCTGGGTGCGTGTTGTGCGCATTCAGCATTTTCTGCTCGTGCCCCGCTGCGGAGGTGTGGCGGCCGAGCAGCGAAAGGGTAACCGCATACGCGCGGGGATATGTATATAACCGGGGCGGTTTAAGCGGGCCGCGCAAAAACACCATAGCGCCTCTCTCACAACTACCGCCGAGAACTACCGTTCGCTTGCTTTCTTTCTTTCTTCCTTCCTTTCCTTCTTTCCTTCTTTCTTTCTCTCCTTCTTTCTTTCTTTCTTTCCTTCTTTCTTTCTTTCTTTCTTTTCTTCTTTCTTTCTTTCACTATTTATTTACTTAATTTTTTCTTTCCGAGAATAGGCCAATAAGCATCCTTTCAGAGATTTATGTTCAGAATCAAAGGCCGCAAGATTTTTGCGAGTAAAAAGAACGGCATAAGCTGCTGTGGAATCGCAATTCAGGAGGTAGTATCTAGCGGTCTCGTCCATTCTGCGTTGGGAAAAGAGATAAGCAAAAGTCGACCGCTAAAACTGAATTTGGAATAGTCACGAAACCCAATGGAACAACTGAGTTAACAGTAAGTACCGCTTTAGTCACATATAAGCTTCTGGTGCAGACATGGCCCGCATGGAAAGAACGCTAAATAGCGAGGCGCGGTGGGATCGGTCGAGGAGAGATGACTGATGTGACTATGTTTTGCATTCAGACTGTCTATCGAAGGTCACAGTCGGTGATAAGAAAGATGGCCGACGGAAGGTACGGCTTCCATCAATATGAAGCGTCAAGCTGCCAGCAGCAAAAAGCTTACATCCACTGAAATGCTCTCGTAACGTTGCATATAGGCAGTCTATACCTGTGCCATTATCAACCGCTCTGTAACAATGCGACGACGTCGAGAATGTTGCATATGCCACGTCACAAGGTCTTTTGAGAAAATTTGTCGCATACGGCGTGAAACATTTTTAACGTAGATCAACGAGTCCACGCCGAGGAACGGTACCGTCACCACTTCAGTGTCCCTGCGCGCGTTATTTAACTGCATATGTGGGGCGTGGCATGATCTTATAAAGCGGTGAAAATGAACGACTAATTCGTTTTTTTTGGAATGCTTGGCTCAATAGTAAAATAAACTTATTGACTTCCTGCTACCGCTGCGTCTTCCAATGTGTCCTTTACAAAGACGCACACTCAACTCTCAGGCACCTACTTTCTGCAAGACATGCACGGTAAGGAAGAGAGGCCATGGATTATCTTCAAGAAGAATTCGTGACCTAGTGCAAACGTACGGGTGGGTCTTCTTATCGTTACCGTCCTCTGAGGCCTGAATAAGAGAAGCCGGATAGAGAAAGATGGGTCTTAAGTAAATTTTAGTTCGAAGAATAAGTGTAGTTTTATCACAGCAAATATCTCACTCCCAAATACAAGCGAGACATGGCCGACACATGTTGTTCCAAACGAACATCATGTTCCCGTTTTAATCAGCTGCAATGGGGGTCCCCATTCCTGCTTCGTTCGGGACCTACAGGGACTCCATTTAGAGAACGTGACCCGGCTAACCAAAGGTCAGCTCGAGACGTGTGCTCTGGGGCTGTGTTGGTGTTTAGATCGAAGCAGCCCTCTACCTGTGCCGCTGTAGTCAATAACAGCTTGTCAAAGGTTTTCTTCTTCTTTTTTGCAAGCAAGAATACGTGATGTGTGGAGAGATAATAACCTACTGCTGAAATGAAGTAACGTGTACTCTCTGAATTCATTGACATCGTAATGAATAGGAGGCAAAACCGCCATGTCTCAAAATTTCGAACAGCTTGCCTTTTTTTTAAGGAGCAGCTAGTGTCCGTTCAGCACTTGTGCGGGCATGATCGATTTGCATGGATGAAAAGGCTGGCAACTTAGTCGCCGGCTTCTCTGTTGGAGATTCTTTTTCTTCTTCTGCCTCCTCCTCCTGTCCTGTTTTATTACTGCTATTAAATAACGCTTGTAAAGACGTGGCTACTATTTAAGCGCTTATAGTGCCCATTTCCCGCATTCAGCCGTTGTCAGTTTGTCTGAAGCCAGTTCTGTGGAAAGCAGTTCAGCTGTTCACCGAGTGGTGGGCAAGTGAGCAGCCTGGTGGGCAAGTGAGCAGCCTGGTGCGCAGGCGAGCAGCCTGCCCATCGTGTCAGGCGGCAGCTCAGTTAATTGTGAGACATTGCTCACGAGGCTGCTATGGCAGCATCAGCCATAGAAGGGCAGTGGTGCATCGCTTGACCGCTGCACCACTGCGCCAGGAGTGGTAGGAAGACTGGCAGGAATCTATGAATGGAGAGAATAACCCATTCCGCATATATGGACATTAATCCATTATCGCTACCCAAACAACTGCCATCCGTGAACACTGGATGTGAACACCGGAACCGAAGCGAAAACTGGACTGCTAGCGCACCTATTCGCATATTGCCCAAGTACGCATATTGACCACTATTTTTTATCCAGGTCTGCGTGCTATTGTTATCGAGGCTGTTAATATGATGAGTGGACGAAGAAGCATTGTGTGGACGCTGTAAATATGGAAATATAACCATATGCCGGATGATTATTTAAAGTTTCCTAATTTTTATTTTAAAAATTGCAGGAGATACGTCCGTGTGGTTTCTGTAGGTGGATAGTACAGCAAGGCGGACATTATGTCCTTTATAGAGCACAATGCCTAGATGACGATTAATTAACTAAAATTATCTAATAATCTTTTGATTTTTGAATTTAAGGGCAATATAGTATTGCGAAATTTAAGGCCGTCAACATCAAAGTTGAGCTTAGTTTTAAGTTTCTTAGTTGGGAATGTAGTTCCAAAGTAGAATGCCATAGATACGCACTTTCAAAGTCGCTGTGTGGGTTTTCCCGCAGTAGTAAATTATAAAACGGCGACGTTGCGCGTGGTATTGTAGGAAAAATCATGCTCACCTCTTTTATAACACCAATAACACAAATATCGCCTGTATTTTATGCGTAAGAAATCAGAGCGACGCCATTTTATAAATATGGAACGTGGGAAAGCCAACTCAACGAGCTTTCAAATGCAGATCTTTGACGTTCGATATTTCGAACCAAAATGCCGATTAAGAAAGCTTAAAAAGATGGCCAGCGTTTGACGTTGACGGCCTGCTATTTCTCAATATGAAATTTCCCTAACAATAAAAAAGTTCATTACCAAAACTAGTTAAATAATTGTCTAATCGTTATGCTCGATCAATTGAATGATATCCCCCTTGCTGCACAACCAACTTGCCCAGATCACACAAACGTATTTCATTTAGCTTCAAATAAAAATCGGTAAACGTTAAAAAAACGCCCAGTATAACTGATATCAGGCATTAAAAACTCCTTATGGTGTGCAATACCGTATTGAGTCCGGAAATATATATTAACTGGCAGACATTCAACGATTCACGTTTTCAATGGTTGTAAAAACTGATGTGAAACCTATTTTAGGGATCACTACTTTGTATATTGCTAGTGAAATGCTCCGTTTCTTGTCGAAGCGTCAAGCATCGTAGAGTCAAGTCCTGCTACAAGTTTGTGAGAACTGACTACACGCCGACAAAAAAAAAAAAATGGAAGGGTACTCCAGCTCTATGCGTATATGCCCCGACCTTGTTTTGTTTTATGCATGCTAAAGCACCGTGTTCTTAATGAAGTTTTGAATGCAAGATTTCGGCGCGCTTTTTCGTACCTTTAAACTTGTGCCACATTCTTCAGTTAAAAAATAACTACTAAGCTAGAGGCCACTGCCCCGCAATGACTGTCGCTGAAAACACAGTTTTATGCCCTGCTTGTAGCCTAGACCTAAATTTTCGTTATTCAGCGCTATAATACAAAACCGCAAGATTTTATATTCGTAGAGTGATGGCAAGGACGAAACGTCGCTTTTCAGGTACCCGCGTAGTCATTCACGGAAAAAACTTATCGCCGTAGCTATTCGGACAGTGAACTGAGCCTTATACGCACTCGGCCTACTCTACAAATTATGTTTATAGCAGTCATCAACAAGTTTAGTTTGGTTGTTTTATTGGGGTTTAACGTCCCAAAGCGACTCAGGCTATGACAGACGCCGTAGTGAAGGGCTCCGGAAATTTCGACCACCTGGAGTTCTTTAACGTGCACTGACATCACACAGTACACGGGCCTCATGAATTTCGCCTCCATCGAAATTCCACCGCCGCGGCCGGGATCGAACCTGCGTCTCAAGTCGTCAAGATGTGACTAACTTCGGAAGCTTCCAACAACATTCCTAGTTGGTTATTCTAGTCTATCTTTCAAACACACTGCGCTGTCTTGGAAAGTTGACAGTTACCCTGTATCACTCTCTCTACCGCCGTCGTAACCAGCGCAACGCCTACGCCATTTTTCACCACATCGGTTACAACAAACTCGCCAGATTTTTTTTTACATGTGTCAGTCGTCAGCACGACAGTGGAAGCGCCTGCGGCGTCATAATCCGCCTATGTTCTGGCTATTTCTTGACGTAATGGCTTCAATCACTGCTACATGAGAAGCTTTTTCTATCAGTGCGCAATTTTATAAAGCAAAAAATGAAAGTGAAATCTCTGAAATGCCCATTTGTGGCAACTTCCTATACGGTTAGAAAGAGAGAGTGAAAAGAAAAAAACGTTTAATGCGTAAAATGTTTGGGTGGGCCCTCATTCCAGGAGCCCATTTGCCTTTACTGCCGCTCTTGCTCGGTTCACCAGCGAAAGCTGGTCCTTCGAATGCGATCTGGACAGCGCAGCTTCCCAGTCCTCAGTTGTTGGGCTATTGATTCTTGGTACAGCTGCGTTTTTCTGGCATGCCCATACCATATGGTATAAGTCAGCCACTGCACCGCAGAAGGCGCAGGTGCGGATCATAAGAATTTGGAAACATATAGCTGAATTTGACAGGTTTTGTGTAATTATTCGATTGCAATCGCCTTAAAATGACCCCTTGTTCCGTGTGTAGATTTTTGTGCGGTTCGGCGTAAACATTCCTCGTTAATCTCAAATGTTGCGGTCAATCCCTATAGCTTAATAACGGTTCCGAATAGTCACGTTCCCGCGAATGTTGGTGGACCCGGGGTAATAGCGCGCGGGAAGCGGCGCGAGCGCCTTCGTTTCCAACACCTGCACAGTGTCCTGGGATCCACATGGATATGGATTTAAGGTCTGTGTCTTCTTTAGTTCTGAGCATCCTGTTTGCGCGTTTACCAGAGTTTCCTCTCTTATAGTTACGGCATTCAGTCGGGGAGTCCGTGATTACACACACGAGACTTTCCGGGAAACCAACGCCAAAGCAATCGCCGCCTCCTCCGCCTGGTTGATCCTCTGGCATCGAATTGATGCACCATTAACTAATTTGCTTCACGCATCCGTGCATGCTAGCGTTGATATCTCGTTGACCGGTCCTGCCGCATCCACGCAAATTGCCTTTAACTTCCCGCTCCACGTTTTCCTGATGGTATTCGCCCTAGCCTATCTTTTAATGAAATTCGGAATACATATTTCTCGGAATGGGCTACAATTCGATCTTGCTTCTAAGCTGGCCTTCCAAGTCCTCTCTGTCCTGCGTAGACCAAATTCACGGTAGCCCTACATTCTCTAATACGTCCCTTCCTGTCCTGCTTCCTGATAGCCATATCCTCTGCGATACCGAATGGCCTTCAATAATTTCATCTACGGTATTGTGAATGCCCATGTGTAGTAGCCTTTCCGTTCTTGCGTTGACCGAAATACCAAGTGCTCTTATATATATTCCGTACTATGACGTCCAACTTGTTCTTCTCACTTTTCTTCCATTTTAGATATAGTGCTGTGCAAGCCATCCTGCTCACAATAAAGTCCCGTTCTGTCGTGTGCACCGGGAATGCGATCGCGCATTGCAGCATGGTGGTCGTTTCCGCACTAGATGGAGCCATCTTCCCAAGATGGTGGCGCTCATGATAAAGCGAAAGCGGCGTATACCTTTCTGTTGCGCGATATTCGTAAACTGCTGTTCCTGATCTGAGACTTCCTGCCATATGCGTTCTGTCCATTCTTATTCTTCTAGTTATTTCACACTCGTGATCTGCATCTGCTCTCACTACCTGCCCTATGTAGACGTATTCTCTCACCAGGGCGGCGCCGCCACCCTGTGGCTGCGCCGCCACGCTGTCACGTGGTTGATCACGTGGTGCGGAGCAGCTGCCGACGGCGCGGCACCGTGGCTGATCATGTAGTTCGTCACGTGGTTGGTCACGTGACCAAGTACCACTCAGCCAGCTGTAGCTATCGCGTCACTCGTGGTTTAACACGAGCTAAACCCCCGCCAATTCTTTTTTCGCTAACTTCATTGAGGATTATGGAAGCTGCGCAGCCATTGTAGAAATCTTCCAGCATTTTTACATAAGTTCCATCAACACCCTAATTCTGTCATGCCTGCATGACTGCTGAGGTTTCGACTGAGTCAAATGCTTTGTCGAAAATTTTTATTACGTATTAAAGGGTACTTAAAATTATGCTGGTGTTTTTGTCATAACACCGTATCATGATGAAACCACGCGGAAGCTCGACATTCTAAACCATATTGGGCGTGCCAATTCTCAAGCAGCACAAGTAATTCGCCCAATATTGCAAAAGGATGGTTTCACATTGGTTCTTTGTTCGGCCTGCCTTTGTCAATACTTTTCCAAATATGGGCCGATTACCTGTGCCGCTTGGGTTATTTTTTCCAGTCGCCAAACACTTTAATATTTTAACGTAGCAATTGGTGTTGCCTAGACGGCAGAGGAACGCTAATACCGAGAAGCTCAGAGAAGCTTCAACAGCAAAAAGTTCACGCAATTTCAAATTACGCAATTGATATGAAATCTAAGGGTCGGTTACACCTAAACAGGACTCCATGAACATAATTCGGAAGTAAATGGCTTTGTAGCTTAATCTCGGGAATCATCGCGCAAAAAAAAAAACAGTGATGGGGGTACCTGCATTTCATTCTTGACATCTTCTCATTTTAAAAAGTAGCCTCTCTGCTTTTAGAAGGCGGTATAAGCTATCGATACATGTCAGGTTCAGTTTCTCCTCAGGCTCGCTGTAAGTAAGAACAACGAAGTTTGGTTTGATGCACCTTAAGAGGAGCGCCAGAAGAATATTCAGATCGAGACGACGTTCTTTCAAGCTGCGAGCAAAGGTTCCAGATGCGTACAGTGCAGGTGCTAAGTTTCAAATTACCGCCAAAGCAACACTAGCGACGACACCGAACGTTTGAGTGCTCTATAGGTTAGATTGCTTTGGCTAGGTTAGGTTAGGTTAGGTTAGGTTAGGATTGCCGCAACCGATCACACCTCGTGTTAAACTGCAATACACTATCGTGCTGTGCATTGTGCATAGTAGTCTTCTTCAAAAATACTACTATCGAACTGATATCGTCACCAGGCGTGCCGACGACCCCTCAAAGCAAAACCATGAGCCAGTCAGCGTAAACACATGCTCACGCGCGTCTACTCAGTTCAACTGCATTAAAACCCTACCATTTTACATTTATTCCCTAATAACCTGTAATTAGTCCTAATTATGCCGCGCCGGCAAATGCTTCTATTGGTTAACCAATTAGCACAAGCTGTATACGACCGGCAACAGCAGATCACGTAATAATAACTATAGTTGCTATTGCAATGGCAACAGCTATTCCGACACCAAAAACAGCAACCATGATTAACTGAGCGTAAAATATACCGCCAGAATATATTTCGTTAACAAAACTGAACTTAACTAAGCGCGCCATGCGCGGCTCATGTTCTTAAGAAGTAATTAATCCAACTCTCTTTTTTTTCCGATGCAAGACGTCCACTCCATATTTCTCACCAGAAACTTGAGGAGCATTTAACGAACTGAAACTATATTTTGCAGGCTGCAGAAGCAGTGTCACGTAAGTTTATACAGATTATTATGCTACCCCGAAAGTAAACAACCGTGGGAGGTAGCAGTGAAACTCGTACCTCGCACTAAGAGAATGTCTTGAGGAAAAAAAAAAAAGAAAAGAGAAATCTAAGCGGAAGTGTCGCCTGCTTTCATGTACATGAAGGTCTTTCGCAGCAAAGTGTCGAAATTTATGCAGCCTTCGTGAGAACATAGCGCGAAATGACCGCGTGCACGCGCACTTAACAGAAACAGGCAAAGCTGAAGGAAAACTGCCGAAAAAGCAAACAGCGCGCGGGGCAGCTTGGGGTCGACCAAGGAACAGCTTTGTCGACAAGGCGTATATCTCGTAATGGCGTAATCAACGCGAGATTTCCTGCCTCTTTCGTGCGCCTTTTATTTTCGTAACGCTTTATCACCCGAGGAGCGCTTAGCTCAGGCGACCTGCTTATAATGTCTTTCGTACGGAGTATATAAGAAAAATAAAAATGAAAAAGCAGCGACTCGGGAAAGTGCTCCGACTCCCAGGCAGCGTGGAGATAACGTTTAATTAGAACCGTCCTTCCTCCTTGCATAGTAAGACTCGATGTCGATAATAAGTAGAAAAGACAAAAAAAAAAACTGCGAAAGTCCCTGCTTTCAAGCGCGAGACGCAGAAATGCAAGTAAATAAAGCCAGCGGCCAACTTCGTCGACTGGGAAGCGATAAAAGAATGAGGGCAAAAGTAAAGGAGAAGCAATTCCATCGCCTCATTCATGCCGTGACCCCCCCCCCCCCCCCCCCCTCTTCGCACCTCAGTCGCTTGCAGAAACGGAGAGGCGATTAAATAACGGCATCGTGATTTCGATAAACGCTAGCGACGCCCCCGCCCCCTAGGCGTCGCCTCTGAATGCGTCTCCACTTCCTGGTACTGGACGCTATCGTCTGTGCCATTGATTGGTGTCAGCGCCTCCGCTCCGAAACAAAGCGGAGCAATGCATTGGTCTGTGAGATGTTATTTATGCTTTCTCCATTTCACTTGCTAGATTGCCTTTGTTATTATGCGCATATTTCCCACGTCTCGTGCTCGCAGGATATAAAAAAAAAAACAACGACAAAGGCTGATCTCGAAAAGCACCAAGTGAGAAATCATATTCGTCAGAACTAAAGAGGGAAAACAACATTTCGAGCGCGACCAAGAGAGAAGTAATGAATGCGTGCGAATGCGTTCGCACGGAGAGTTGCTTTGAGTAGATATGATCAAGCCAGACAGAGCCGACATAGCGAACAGAAAGCTGCTATAGCGCGTTCAATCGGTGTCAGCGACAGCGAAATTACTGCCCTCCTGCCGCAAGGTGTTATTTTCCCGTCCGCACGCACAATGCTTCGCATGTTTAGTATAGATGACGGACGTGCCTATTTTTTTTTATCGTTATCACCATCGTTATCACGCAAAGAACAGTGCGTTCACAGCCTCCTGTAATTCCCCCTGCGCAGCGTACAGAATACAGAAGTACTTGCAAGAGCCATTCTCTGTTCTGTTGTTGCAGGAAGCATTGAGGGTAGAATCAAGGACGGAAATAGGAGCTTCGTAGGCGCAGGCAAGCACAAGATGCACGTGTCCTTGTTTTCTCTGTCGAACGTTCGATCTCCCATGTCTTCTCGTGTTCTCTGAGTGTGGTGTGCGTGAGAGGGAGCATTCATTTGCAGACAACCGGGTCTCACTAACTAGAACGCCAACAAGAGGAAACATAGGCCCGATATAACAAAATTTTATGTCTATTGCTTGTTGGATCCGTGTTCCGCAAATGACCACTAGTAACATCTTTCTGAACCGCTACGCTTGCCGACATACGTGACCATTAAGAATGATCGGTATCTGTTTTATTGATCTCTACAGGGCGTGTGCAAGAGACGAAAACAGAATAATGAAGGAACGCAAACCGAACCCCCAAAACTGTACTCTGTCCCACATTCAGTACACGAGACTTCCTACTCTCTAACAACAGCAACTTCCACTTCTTCTCCCAATAAAAAAGCTGATGGTTATTCACTCACACGAAATCACATAATTGCTTCCTTCATTTTTCCCGCCAGGCAAGTTGTCGCAGAGGCCTTAGTGCATCAGTCGTCCACACTCAACTACAGCCGCCTCGAGAGGGCTTGTTGTTTTTGTCTGCTTCTAGTGACCCTCATTTCGTCTATAGCAACGCGTTGACAACGAGCGACACACACCTTGGCGTGCTTCGGCGTCGTGAACTCAAACCGATCCGGTCCCTACCTCAGCAGGCGGACTTCGCGATAAGAAAAAGACTAAATAGGAAAAACGACAGGAAAGGCGAGTGCAAGGAACGGGAAGTGAGGTAGAGGGAATGAAGGACAATCGAGGAGTACACGACACACCACCCGAAACCGCCACAGTGGCTTCGAGGGGGCCGGCACGGCCAGCTTTTGTAGTCTCTGTACGCCAGCGTGCCTCGCCGGCCTTGCGTCGTCGACGGCGCCTCCCGTGAGCGCGGCGTGCGCGCGCGTTCGGTGGCGCCCTCCGGCGTCCGGAAGAGACCCTGCGAGGATACAGAACAAGGAGGAGGAGGAGAGAAAAAGAGTGCGCCTCGAAGGTGAGGGCGAAAGCGGTCGAAGCGCCTCGCTCGCCGGGCAGGGGCCGCGCTGCTTCCACTTGTTGACGGGTGGCCGGCGAGAGATGTGGTCCATACTAGACCTCGCCGCCGCTGCTGCCGCCACCGCTTCCAACTCGCCGCCGGCTTCGACGCCGCTGGCGCTCATCGGCACCGGAGCAACGCCGCAGCTTCGGGCAGCAGCACTTCGCTCCTCACCGGCGCTCCAAATAGCGCGCCGCTGAGAATTTAGGAAAACTAAAAAAGACAGAGATCTCGGAGAGCAGTTTTTCGTACTTCAGCAGTTCTCTGAATTTTAATTTTCTTTCTCGTCCCGCGCGTGTAAAGGTGTGTGTGAGTGCCGTGTTCGCACTTTGACGGATTTCGCTCTCGGATTCTCTCGTCACTGGGGAAGTGAAAGGGCGGCGTCACTCTCTGTGCCCGGAGAAGCTGCTGCTGCTGCTGACCGGTGCGCGCGGGCCGCGTGCTTTCGGCATCGTATCGACGGTTCGTGTCTTGCACCCCATGCACTGGATACGGCGCCGGCTGCCATGAGTTGTGACGCGCGGCGCCGCTGGCCGGCCTGGATTCTGGGCTGCGCTCTCTCCTGGCTCCTTCTGCGGGGACCTCGGCCAGGGATAGCCTACGAAGGTGAGCGGCACCCCTTTCGTAACAAAGCGCTTTCGTAAGTTCCGTTTAGAGAACAGGAAAGCACGCGATCGTTCCGCCTGACACACTATGCGGTTTCGATGCGTGATTGCAAGCCGTGCGTAAACAAAACGACCAGGTGTTTGCGGAAGCACCAACTCGACGGCGGTCTCATACACTGCAGCTCTATATCCGTTGCCGTCAGAGGCAGTCGCTACCAATGAGGAGGGTGCTGAACAATGAACCGGGAAAAAGAAACCTTACAGAATGAAGCCCCTGGTACTCTTTCTAGCAAAACAACAATAAACCGAAGGGAAATACAGGTCTTTTCTTCTACGCTAAAGAGTCTAAAATATTTGTAGCCAACATTCTTACGTAAAGAGCCATTACGTAAAATATCTGTTGATAATAAAGCGAGGCTGTGAAATGAACTGAAATGGAGAATTTCGTAATCAAAGTAGCTCGTATGTTCGATTCTTTGCCGGAACAAAAATCCTGGATATTTTTAAGCACTGACAGCATCCTTGCGTACACTTTGCAGAGAGACTTGCGGAGAGCAGCTGCTAAAGCCTGTTTTTACAGCATCCATGTTATTGTGAGACCATCGTCCAAGATTTTTTTTTTTTTTGCACTTAGTGCTGCATAAATGGGTACTACGTTGCGGAACAGGCTACAGTCAGTGATTTCTGTATGAATTAGACAGCGCTTCCCTCACTTCCGGTCGTTATTGGAAGTACCGAAAACCAAAGCCCGTTCACGACTGAACGAAATATTGTGCAGTTTTTGTTCCTTTAAATACCCGCTGTAGCAGCTTCAGTTTAACTGTAGAGTAATCGTGTTTGAGGTTTTATTGCCAGTAAAAATTATAACTTGTGAATGGGGAAGAAACATGATGAAAGTCAAATGTTATTACAGGCATGCGTAGTTTACTATATTTAGCGTTAGACCTGGTAATACGCCTAATGCTTCAATATCTTTATAAATAAACTCTGTGCCTTTTGTAATCGAATGATAGGAAATAAAACATATAGCAAATTTATACTGTTATCAAAAGTCCCATTACCTTATATAGTAATCTCGACGTGACAGGACAAGCCGATATATCCTTGTAGCAGGAGCTAGAAAGAGAAGTATTTTTATCTATTGTATTAAGATAGCAGAAATTGAAAACGCGGTACCTTTAGCTGTACTAGAGTCAGAAAAGAATATCAAGAAACTGTCTTCACAGTCCACTTTATACAATGTGCTGAGCCAGTGGCTGCCGTGCTCGCTTCTAAGTGGACATCTTTCTCACTGTTTTCTTTTTTTTTTTCTTGAACCACTTCACTGCTTCCATCCTGCCAGTAGCGACCGCACTTCAAAGTAGGCCGATTGTGGAAACGTCTGGACGCTAAAACTTTTGGTGTGCGCTAAGGAACCGCAGGCGAATGAAATTAATTTTTGAGGCCTTCCACAAAGGCGTGGTGCACAGCCCACTGTTCATCTTTTCCGGGTAAAAGAACAACTGAGTTATTTGCGCTTTCACATCACCTCTTCTAACACGGCCATTTCTGCGATTAAAAAAATGACTTTTATCCACGTTACGTTTGATAGTTTTCTCTTAAAAGAATCCTGTTCGGATATGGAGATTAAAAAAGGCAATACTAATCTAAACAAACCAGAAGCGCACAGGATTTTTATCTGTTTCAAGCATGCAGTGAAAGTATTTCGCTGCCTTCTCCCCACTTTAAAAAGAAACAAAATAAGTACTTCAGTTGTAAGGACTCGACCTATTCCCTAATTTATTTTACAGGCCTATTTGTACTTGTTAGAGGAAATACAAGGCGCGTATACCTATATAGTTTGTACAGTGCGAATATGTCAATTTTTTTCAGAGCGACAAGACGCACATGATGACGCTTTTTTTCTGTTGTCATGAGTCTTCCACTTTAAAAGAGGATGATCGCACAGTTTAGTGCACTCAGTTTTAGAATATAGTCGTCTAGAAGTCCTGCTTTTGTGTCATCTAAATTATAAAGATCAACAAAAAACGATACGAGGGGCACTCTCCATGGCGAGGTTCGAGCGCCAGTGCCACCGGGTACCCAGGTTTGCAATGAGTGCAGGCTTTCCCGGGAGTGGTGCTCGGCTTATGAGGGAAGAAATTAGTGGAAAGCAGGTCTTTCACCACGCCTTAAGTAGGCCGAAATTTTTTTTTGCCATGGCGCCATTCGGCCGAGCTGCCCTTGTGCCATTAAAGTTCATCACCATCGTCATCACGGCTCAGCTAGGAAACGACCGCGATTAGAAGCGTCTGTACAATGGCTTGTAGTTTTTCTTGCTTCATTTATTTATTTACTCAGAATACGAAGCTATCACATGGAAAAAGGGACACCCGAGTCGGCAACATGAAAAATCCAGTAATTAAATAAAGCGTTGGAAAAAAAATTCCGAAGGGCGCTTACGAGTAACTACATACTGTGAATGCGAAATCATGCACGTTAACGGAAAGCAATCAACTCCTGTCGGTTTCAAAAAGCAGAAGGGGCAAAAGAATAATAAGTAGAAAAATGAAGAGCCCACAGAATCATCGGCATCCTGTAAAACGGTAGCAGGGAAACGTAATTGTACGGGATCGAACAAACAAAGCTACAGACCAGACAGAGCCCATAAGGCGTTGGCGCTAGACACCTACAGCATTGCGTGAGTCTTGACTCCTACTCCCCGGCGGTGCTTATGCATCTGGAAATGTCACGCAGACAGTCGTTGTTGCCCCCCCTCTCTCTGCATCCCATCAAAATATCCGCTTTCATCGACAACGAGCACGTATGACCCAGCGACGTTCTGAGAGGTCATTCCGGGTTCACGCTATGCAGTGGCCAACCTGAACCCAGCAACAACCTTGACCGACATAGCGCCACGATTGCTTTCCTTCGACTATTTTCTATTCGAATCATCCAACGCACCGACTGCCATATCCCGCAGTTAGCACCCGAGAGATGTCTTTTTCAGCAAATTACGAGGGGAGAAGAGAATAACAATGTAATAGCTTTGTTATTCGCACTTTTTCTTGTTTCCTTCATTAGCGTGACCTCATTCACCACCACAAATACGAAGGCATTCAGTCGCACGCTTGTAAACAACTCCCGATCCTGCTGTACGAACAAATGCATCTTGTCGCACGCTTGAACACGACTCAATATTCAGCTCTATGATTCATCTTGAATAAGTGTATACAGCTCAGGCTGTACAGCATCCGAGCCACTGCGGATACATATATTCACGTCTCTCTACGCATGCGGCGATGGTACAAAGTGGCTCATATATATAAACAACAGCCCCTGAGATGGTTGGCGTCTCGTGTACTCGACCGCGCCGCAAGAACAGGAAATGAAGAGAACCGGAAGGCGCGCTGTCAGCGAGAGAGCAGTCAGCGGCTATATACCACCTTCCTGCACGCATGCACCCTATACATATCTATCTATGCGGCCAATTGGCCAAACGATCGGCCCACAAACCGCACAGGAAACCGCCGTCGTCACCGCCTCGGCACCACCATCCGCGCACTGTATTCCCGGCGAGTCGATCAGGCCTCGAACAATGGCCGAGCTCGCTATGCGGGCGCCGGGACTGCTCCTCGCAGCGCGGCGACGCCGCCGTCACTGCCACCAGTCACGTCAGGGGCAACCCATTACAAGGCGCGGACGTGCGTGGCGCATTTTATACATGGTACGCGTTCACCTCTCCACTGCGTTTCCTGCCGAGCCGCGGGGCGTGTGTGTCCCACGCCGTTTCCCTGTCTCTTTTTTTTCTCGCTCGCCTTCAATTCTCTCTAGATCGTGCGTTAGGATTTTTCGTTTATCTGGAATATTTCTTGTTTTTATCGCAGCCGCTTTTGCATGCGTCACGTGCCCGGGTCGCGGCTGCTGCTGCGGTTTACGGCACGTCTCAACCGGTGATGCTCCTGGACGGGCGCACGAGCAGCGGGCTCAGATTGCCCGCCGTCGAGAGGCAGCCATGCATACATATAACGGGTCGTATATACAGGGCGGGCCTCGTGTGTCTGATACGAAGGACAGAGAAATAGTTTTGTTGGCACGCAATAAGTCAGATGCCGCGTGAAGGGCCATCTGTATACCACGCGTGGGAGATTTTTTTATTTGGAGATCACGGTTTTCGGGGAAAGGTTTCGTAAGAGAGCCACGTAAGGAATACGGGAATGCTTAATTATTGCGTGTGCGTTACGGTAATGGGCGGCGAAATTGAGTGCAACTGTGCCAAATATAGGAGCGCCGGCAGCGTGTCCCCATTTGCTTTTATTTCAACCTCGTACTTTGCATAGGCACGTTTTGATGACAGCACTCGAGTTCGGTGACGGAACGAACTAAAATATCGCAATGACGTCAGACAAGTGTGATAACTTGACTAGTTATAGCACCGTTTAACTCCAGTCTTGCGCGCTCGCACGTGATGACAAGTTCATTGTTGTGGTTTGAACGATGTGGTTGGAATCGAGTGATCGCACGCACTAGACACAATAACAACGTTGGACATGCAGGAAGATTTTGACTAGCGATGTGATCGCTCAAAACGCTCCTTCTAAACAGTTTGCCAGAATGAATAACTCCGCAAGACCTAAAGCGGCCACTGAGCGCTCGAAAGGTTGCGTGCTTTTAATTGCAGTTGGAAACTCTCGTAAGAGTCAGACCATGACACTGCGCAGGTGATTTAACAAGCCGACTTTGGTTGGGCAAATTACCTTTTCATCTCGCCAAATTTTAAAATTTTTGTTCCTTTCGAATACTTGTATTCTTTCTTGCGTGCTAAAGGAGTGTTACTTGAGTTACATGATTATACCCACTAATTCGGTCCCCCTTGAAAATTTGATTATATACTAATAATGAATAATGATTATTTATTTTATTCTTATTTAGTTCAGAATTACGGCCATTCTTTACAGAATGCCTTAGGCAAGAGTTGGACGTTCACGATAATATAGTTCTCGCATATAACGACAGAACGCGCAGAATTAACGCAGGGCCGCCTACAGCGGCATTTCAAGGTTAAATGAGAGTGGTGTTGTTTATACGGACACCACTTTAGATTTTGTGACCATATGTAGACAGCGACCGCACGTTTCGTCTTTGAAGAGATGCATATCAGCTATCTCTCGAGATAGTCCTGACGTTCTCAGTAATGGCAACGATGGAAAGGACTGCAGCCACTACTCTTCAACATCTTCATCTACTCAAAATAGTTCAGTTGACAGGCAAACAGTTTCTACGTTGGCGCTACTCATACTGAACCTCAAGAAGTAAAGGTCTTAACTATAGATCCGTGTCACAAATCCAGAGAATTTTCAACATTACGTACCGTTTGAACTAAGAATAGCTTGGCTGCGACCACGTATAGGCTTTAGGGATATTTACATGTCTGTGAGATGTACCATGAATATTTTGCCACGTGATGTCTCGACAAATTGATGCCGCAACACGCTACGCCGTACAGTGCCTCAAAACGGCTGCACTGGCAAGTGCGTGGGTGCTGTGACGCACGGCAGACTTGAATATTCAATGGCGTCGGCCGTGACTCCTACGCGTACCTTACATTCGCTCAAATCCAGTGCCTGCCTACGGTTTAGCGAACTAATCCGTTCCGAGCGCACGCTGGCACCATGTATACAAGCGCGCCTTCTTGGTTGCCAACCGTAAAATGCTCAGCTACTATCACGTATTCCAAAGTTCCTCTGCACGGACGTGTAGCCAAGGAATAGTGTTTCGGTGACGGTGAATGACAAATTTTGCACCTCGCAACAGCTCGCTGGTACCTGCAGCTATCTGGCTCCCTCAGGGCTATCTGTGCATACGCGCTGACGTCCCATGGAAGCGGATTAAGGTAGCTGACCGCGCTATGCCATAACTCTCTACTGTATTGGTTGATGCGGTGCGAAAAGTGACAGCTCTTTGCCGCTTTAAAGTTTTATATCGAAAGCATTTGGCTTCCATGAATAGGATTTGGAAGGAAAATGAAACAGTTGATTTATTGCTTTAGCATCGAGGACGCTGTTATGAACTGTTTTCCTGGCGCTTGATTCCTACCGTACAGGGCTGCAGAAAAATGGCCGAAGATTTGCTGAGAAATAAAGAAAGAAGATTCGTACCCTCTTAAAAAAAAGAGAAATGACAAAAAATATCAAATCTTACTCTAGATTTCAGGGGCCAGAATTCAGGTGGAAACGCTTTTTTTATTCCTAATTGAGTTTTTCAAACTTGAAGTGGCAATTAGCGAATTTAGAATAACTGCCTCTTCGGCAAGATTCAAACCGAAGATAAAATGAGGGGCATAATGTAGTCTACTAAGAAGTAAGAGCTGCTCAAAAGGTCCGTGAATCATTTGATCAAAACATTGCCTTTTCTTATATCAAACAGTTTAACGACCCTTGCCTGAGCATGAACTAAAGATCCTTGCTAAGGAGCGCTACTTGTGCACAATTCACTCACGGTCACGTAACGTAAAATGACGGCATCCGTTGAGCAGAAGTTAAGTTCACAACCCATACAAGATTTGAAGCCAAAAATGCTCTATGCACCCTACTCTCGCCACGCAGCACGAAGCCAACACGGTGTGGTGCTCATCGCACGCGTCGGAACTATATGCTCATTAGAATGAGATATGGCCTTTCATGTGCGGGTGTCACAGTGGTTTCGCTCATTGACAGCAAACGAAATAGGGACAGAAATGGAACGCTGGTAGCAGCTGGGTGGATCCCCTTGAACTTCTCTGCCTATTATTATGTATATCATTGTTTTATCTTTGATACAATAAATATGGTAAGAAAATTGCAGTCGGAAGGTTATTCTTGCAATCACTGCACTTGAACGGCGGCAGGTATTGCTGACAGCATATTTTGAATGACTGGCTGCAGGCTAAAGAGAGTAGTGCATTTGGCTGTTCGTACATAGGTTATCTTTGCTTCACTAACTTACGGCTGGCCCGGCATTTCTTTTTCTTTTCCAGTCAGTTAATGAGTTGGGCAACAGGAACGTGTTAAATGTGCGCAGTGCTATTTATTGGAAGTTCAGCAGTAAGAGCACGTTTGTGAAGCGCGCTTCAGCGCGGTATAATAACAAACTTTCTAGGTAGTGTAAGAAAGTGTCAGAATAAGTGCTTGTTTGGTACTAAGTCTGCCCAGCCAAAATAATTCAGCACTGAGCTTCTCAGCGCGTAGGAAACTGCGCAAGTACGTTTGTGTGTGTGTGAAAGCAGTCCGTGTACGTGGACCATCCCTGCATCCTCTGTCGCCAAGAAAATACCGTTGGCATTCAAGTGGATTGCTGAAAACAGCTCGGACGTTCCAGTATGGAGACTCACTAATAACTGCAGTACATGACCACTATTATATATTTTCTCACGTGCCGAAAATGCGTGACACGCATGACCTGGTGAATAAAAGGATATCGAGGCGGTTTTCTTTTAAGCTTTATTTGCGCCAGCCGCGCGCTCAGAGTCCGGTTTTCTAGATAAAAAAAACAGCTGCATAAAAAGCAAATGCAGTCAAACTTCGCCCTGTACTAAAGACAACCGGATCAAAAGCTTACAGCGTACAGGAAGTCCCATGCTTCGCAAAGAGCCACAGACCTATAGTGTTCATTGCCTGATGGAGGGCACTTGTCGCTACACCACCGCTTACAACTACTGCGCACAAATCACTGTGCCGCTTGTCGAAGGAGGAGGCGGAAAACCACCGCATCGTTTTCCGAGCGTGTCACAGCAGTTCCTCTCCTCTGGGGGCAGCCCCTGTGCAATTCGAGCCGTGCAGGAGGAAGAGAGTGCGGGGGAGAGAATGGGCAAAGGAGAGAGTTTCCTTTGCAGACGCCGGCTGAAGACGTAATGAATGACGCGGAAAAGACGCGCGGTGGTGTCGTAGCAGCTCCGCTTGGAATGCGACGCCTGAAATGTTTGCGGATGGCCGTGCAGATGCGTGCGCTCCACTCTTCTTTGAGGCAATGTCCGGAGAAAGGTGGAGGCGCAGCGGAGGCAGGCGCGTGTGCGCTGATAGAGGAGGCGAAAAATTCTTTTCTTCTTTCTTTTTTCTCTCTTTTTTTTCTTCTCCTTCCAACTCATCGTCGCTGGGCCGGTTGCGGGAATTACCGCTCTAGGCGCGCACAGCGCGAGGCTTACCGGAATTAAGACTCGCATTAAGTGGGTTTCAGAAAGCGCGCTTTGGTCGAACCTAGTGGCCCGCTCTTTTTCTGGTTGCTGCGGTGGATTGACCCTCTCCTTCCCTTCCTTCTTCACCGCCTTCTTCAGACCTCCCTCCATCTCTCTTAGTTCAAAGCTGGCTGTCGAAAGAAGAGTAAGAAGAGATAATTTGCCCATCGGAATGCGCTTTAGGCAGGGCGTCCTCGGCAGCTTGCGCACCGTCACCCCTTTCCTTCCTCTGCCCCTCGCACAAATGAGCCCAGCATTGCTTGCCATCGCGCATTTCTCGGGACAGCGTCAACAATTAAGCTAGTGCATACTTCGGAGCACTTTGTTCTTATTGTTGTTTTACTTTAGAGGGGTTTGTTTTTAGTGGTTATGCCAGTTTCATTTTTAACTGATTAATTTAACCAGTGCCGTACTTCACACGATTGCAAAAGTTTGGTGCCCGCAAAAACGTAGATGTAACTAGGTTTACGTAACTAGTAATTGTACGATTCCAGCGGATGATGGATCGGCTCTTACTCATTGCCAACATTGACTGCGAGGGTAATACTGCCGATACAAAGAGGTAAATTTAATATGCGTTTTTGTTCTACACGATCGGTGTTTTGCGCTGACTGAAATCCTCTACTCTCGTGCTGTTTGTGTTCTAAAGGCAAGTTAACAACCCAACCAGTCACAATTTCGGTGAAGAGCGACGAATGACGTGGCTAAGGCTGAGAGCTCTTCAACAAAAATGCTGCTGGTCAAGACCCGAAAACGGTCGCATGCGCCATCTTTCTCAAAACCATCGCATTGGATATACGATATACCCCTTTTTTTAAAGACAAGTGCCGCACTCAAGCTTTATTCATACTACAGCAGCAGCGAAGTTGAATTCAGTCAAGGCCACTTATATCTGTGTACAACTTTCTCGACTTTCACGGTCTTCTGATATTCACACGTTGCAACTCGCCGCTGCCTGTGGAAGCCGCTTATTTTTCCTACGCGAAAAACTGGTTTCGTCATATGCTTTCCTGCATTATTCAAGGAGCGCCTTCTGACGCGTTTGTTTATTTATTTAAGTCTGTTTCAAAGGCGTGGTCTGTGCAAGCATGATTACATGAATGAATGTTTTAACGGTATAATTAAAGAAAAATAAACTAAAACGTAAACACACAGTGCCGAGCTTTCTGCTTTTAGAACCACTCCAGCAAGCGCAGTGGCGAAGACCGGTAACTAAAGGCTCTCGATTTGCACTCTACCAAGGGCTTCATAAAGTAACCCTGGCGAACACGAAATAAGAACGTGCACACAACATGCATAGTAACCTGGCAGACGGAAAATAACACAAAATATGGGAGCATTAGCGATGCAAATGACTCGCTTCACTAGCACCCTAGAACGTTGGAAAACGCTGCGTTCGCGCTAAACACAGTGCCGAAGTTTCCTTGGTCGAGTGTCTTTTTTTCTTTTTCCCTGTTTTTTTTTTAGCTTATTGCATATTCAACTGCTCCCCGAGTTTGCAGCCTTGCGCATCAGCTCTCTCTATATTCGTCTTCATTCGCACTCTTTTCTTCTTTGAAGTACCCGCTGCCCGGAAGTCTGGGAGTACAACCGAAAGTTTGTGTTATCGAAAATTCTGTGCCTAACTCGATTAAAGATTAAGCGGTGTTCAGCGGGTGCCAGGGTTTCAGCTCCAACGCACTTTTGCTAATGAAGGAAGCGGAGAGGAGGGCCTCACCATGGCTGGGTAAAATGTTGATAAAAACACTAGATTTGGTAGCTTCATTCCTTCTTTCTTCTATTTTATTCGCTATATCTGTTTTAAAAGACTGCTAATTGAAGCGTCCGTGCCTTTGAAACCCGTGATAAGGGCATTTATTTGCAAGAGCGGCAAACACGAACGCACCGTTGCGATTTAATGCATAGCAGTTAAGACGCAGCTGGAAGTGCTTGTGTTGCACATAGATAATTTCGCTGCCGTCTTGAACGGGTCATCACAAGCAACGCCGCGGTCTCATGCACCATTTACACTAGAGTACTCTGTTTTACTGTTACTCTGTGCTGTATTTTAAAAGCCTTAGCTCTTACTCATCATGTTTAGAGATTTCGTGGGGTCTGCTACCACCCTTGATCACAGCGCCATGTGTGGCAGCAACTACTCATCACGTTTCGAGATTTCATGGGGTCTCCTACCACCCTGAGATCAAAGCACCATCTGTGGCTGCAACTAGAAAACAGCGCTTTTTGCATTGAAACTTGTCGCGCCATCTGCAATAGCATTGCATAAACAACCACCTGCCGCGTGCCAATGATGACGTCACGGTCCAATATGCTGGATAGATGTGGAACTATGTGTCCATGACGTCAGGGGACGAAATACATTCGTTCCGCTATATATACCCCGGCAACAACGGGCACCCATCCGGAGACAGTTGTATACCGAATTTGGTAGCCAGATAAAACCCTATGGGTTGTGGTATAGAAATAAAACCACAATCAAATAACAGGTAAACATTGTATACATTGAATTACTAATTGAAGCGTTACCATATCGAACCCCAACCCGAATTCTAGGCTCACCTGGCCCCCCAAACGAAGCAAATTCCGCTTGGGACGCATCTTGAGGAGGTGCAACTCGACAATGGGTACACGTGCATCGTAATTTCTCTGATAGATGACGCTAGGCGGCGATGGTTCAGAAAGGCGGCATGCGTGCACGCGTAGCCGAGCATGGTGGAAATCCACCCCGTTTCAATGGGTATTACATTCCGTTTCTCGGCACGAGCGGCGCGTTATTCTTCACCGTCTTCATCTAGTAAACCAAACAGCTAACGCTCGTTATTTCAACGTCTTCCCGACGTTGGCGGCATTTTTTATTGCAAGTTCTATTGCAGTACTATAGTCGAAGGACACGTTCAAGCGGTCAAATTTTGCGTTTTGCCAGCTCCGTCCTTTCCTCCGTTTCCCAAAAGAAAGAAATAGAAGTAATATAACGGCTCTCTTCCGCCTCTGTCGGAGCAAACCCTTACATGCTGTTCCGCCCTACGATTTTGCCCGAGGAATGCTCGAAAGTGTAGTGGCCGGAGATCGCATTGTACTCGTTGTAAACGCAATGTCTGCGCCCCGGGAGAGACATCTGAGACGATAATACAAAAAGAAAAGAAAAAGCAAACGTGCTCGCACCGCTGCGTCTAAAGATTAAGTTCTCTCACTTCCCGCTTCTGAGGACGAACTCTTTGCAGAAGGCGCCACAAAAGCGGCTTTGAAGGAGCGAAAGGAGGGCACTGCGAAATAAAACACAAAACGAGATCACGCGGTGCCATAGCCGGCAGCGCGCTTCACTGAGCGACGATTAATCAGGTGGAGCACCATTAGTGCTGTTTGCGCTAGCTGAGACTCTCGCATAGCTGGACGCGTGCCCTGATGCCGCAGAGGAAATGAAAAGAATTAAACGGCGCTGGAAAGAATGATGACAACTCTCTGCCTGCTGCCTCGACTCAGGATCATTTAGTTGCAGTTACCGCAGCAGAGAGAAAAGGTTAGGAAGCGTCAACTTATTGTGGAGAAATAAATAACAATGGCGGGGAGAGGAACTAACGCATTGTTTTGCATTGTGCACGGCACGACAAAGGAAAGGTGAACATAGCTTGAGGGTTTATACGCCACTTCGCTGTTTTATATTTCTTTACTCAATCATCACATTTCCTTCGGAAGGGTTATAACAGCCGTTACGCACTGAAATTATTTTATAGTAATCCGTAGAATCAAATTCGCTAACTCCGCTTTATTTTTAGTTCACCTAATCCAGGTGCCTAATACAGCCTGTGCGCGTGCCGAAATAGTATTGCACCATGTTTGTTTATAATTATTTTACGTTTGGCACGTTTAGTTTCATGACGTTCTTCTCATCTGGTTCTTGGTGAGCGGCGCTTCCACAAGCCCTTTTATGTCCTTCTACCAATACCGCCGCAAGTGCTTCTTAACTTTTAAAGGTGGCTTTGCCTCATAATAAGAGTTAAAGCAGTGAAGCCAGCTTCGCCGAAAAGTGAAAGAGGCTGCGTTAGGATTATGTAAGAGCGTGTATACAGTTTCACCTAGCAAGTTTCACAAATGAACTATGAAGAGTAAGTCGGGTAAAAAAAAATAATTTTTCCGTTTTCCCTCTACCGCAACATTACATTTTGATATTCGAACAAAATTTAGGCATCATCGTAAGACTTAGCCGGTGATTTATTTTTCCAGTTCTCAGCATAGAATGTATTCCGCGTGGTACAATCGCGCCCATTGTCATCCGGCCGCTTTTGCTTTCCTCTTAATTTTGCCTGTTCCTTTTTTGCGCGTTTCGAGTAATCAACGTCTAATAGCATCAAAGACACAGAAAACTAAGTACGGGCGATGAGTCGGTGTGACCTTTCCATTTGATTTTTTTGTGTGGCATATGAACGGTTCCATTTTAGCGATGGGTTAGCGCGGTGCATCTTTTCTTTCACTCTTTGCTCTCCTCTCCTTTACCCCTCCTACTTTCAGCACGCGGCAGAGAGCGTGGCTCGGCTTGAGCCGGTAGGCAGGCCCGTGCTCTTTCCTTTTCCTTCTTCCTCTCAGAAACATCACTCCATTTTAGCGAACTGAGCAAGTTCACAAATTTCGCACTTTCGAGAAAACGAACGCTTTGATTTAGAACACCGTACAGTTCATGCTTGGCAACGATGTATCACTGTGATGTAAAGTCTTTTTGTGTACAATACATTACATAAGAAATTACCGAGAACGCTATACACAACCCAAACTACCGCGAGCAATTAAAACGCTGCACTGCATTCTGTTGCAGTACTTCAGATCGCTATTGCGAACAGAAACATAGACTTCAGCATTCGCGAAACTTGGCAGACATAAATGAACGTAGACGAACACAGTCAACGAGGTAGAAGCATTATTTAAAATTAAATACAGCTCAGAGCAGAGGCAAGATTCACAGCACAATTAAGCAAAGGCAGTTTTTATTAAACAACTAAGCACCGAAACTGAGCACAGGCAGTTATTGTTAGGTAGTTAGAATAACTGCTGTGCTTAAATTTTAAAGCACTCCAAGCACACTGCATAAATTTTTACTTAGGAGCGCATACTATCATGCGGAATCTTAGCGCCGTGTCCGACTGCTGCTGGAGCGATCCTAAGTGCCGATAGCAACCCACCGGTTTTTCGATGTGTGCGTACAAGCTTTCTTCTGGCCAACTATTTGGCTTCCTTCAAGTGAAATGCTCAAGCAAATAAGACTGCGACACCGCCTCTTGCCACACGTTAACCATGATGCTTTTTAGCCAAGTTAACCCCTTCCCTCTACCCTCCACCCCCTCCAATAATATCTCATTAATTAATAGCCACCTGTATCATGCAACTGCTCGTGAACACTGGTGCTCTCAGGAAATTCACGAAATAAGCATTGCATGCAAGGTAAATATCTTCTAGCATAATGCACTTTACATGCTGTATAACCTGGAAACCTGCAGCTTATAACTTAAAGCAGGTAGGCTACATTAACACGTTTCAGAGCCGTTTACCTGCAGTTTCTCCTCACATGTTTTATAACTCTTAAGTACGGCTCCCAGCTTATGACAGCAAACTCATTTCGTTAAAGCAGAACGGAAAGTTGAGTCTATTGGTAAGGGCTCTCGTTGGTTGTAGTAGCACAAAATATGGAGACACGTAAGGAAGATACACAGGGCAGGCGCCTACCAGCAGCAAATGAATTTTAGTGTTATAAGAGCGCTTCACTAGTTGCCATATACGAGGCTTATTTAATAACGTCCCCGAAAGAACATGCTAAATTATATACAGATATTTGCGCGGCAAAAGCAGTGTGGGCATGACGAATTATGCACTATGGTACAAATGATACGTTCCTGCAACACGCCGAGCCTTGGCAGAATTGTAAGCAGTAGATGCAAACAGAAGGAAAGAAACACGACCGCAACAAAATGGTTCGTAAGACAAACAAACTGAAGAGCGATAGAATAGATATCTGCGAAGCGACGAGGCGCTCCCTCTGTGGCATTGCGATGCATAATTTAAGAGTAACGTGACGTATACAGACACGAGATAATCGATGCGTCAAAACAACAGTGCACCCCGAATACAACGGAAGCCCGCGAGGAAACAGGAAACGATATCTCAATCTGGAAAGCTCGCGCGTGCGGAAATAGCATGCGAGCAAGCTTCGTTTTTGTTTCTGAATATAAATAGCGTTCGATTGTTTTCCGTTTGTTCGTCGGAACGGAGGAAACTGGGCTTTTGAAAACACTGATAACATTGCACCGAATGGCATGGTGCGATGTATTTACTGTTTCTTGCCTTCTACCTGCAGAAGCTCAAGTTCCAGGGATGCTGTCGTAATAAATGAAGACACTGAGAAGTAACCGTAAGTTATTAAAAGACACGTGGATAGCAAGGAAATTAAAATTATTTATGGTTACGAAGTGTACCAACTGAAAAGCAGCTTCAGCAGGTGCAACGTGCCTGGATTGTTTTGGTTTATGAGGCTTAACGTCCCGAAGCGACTCAGGCTATGAGAGACGCCGTAGTGAAGGGCTCCGGAAACTTCGACCACCTGGGGTTCTTTAACGTGCACTGACATCGAACAGTACACGGGCCTCTAGCATTTCGCCTTCATAGAAATTCCGCCGCCGCGGCCGGGATCGAACCCGCGTCTTTCGGGTCAGCAGCCGAGCGCCGTAACTACTGAGCCACCGCGGCGGGTGGTGCAACGTTTCAAGCATGCTAGCTGGTTAAAAAATTAAAAAACGCTTATTTAGGAGACTGAAAAACGGAATCTATCACCAAACCGGAAATGGCATCAGTGCTTATTTTCTTGATTCACCGCAACGTCCATGAAGTGTCGCATTGACAATTTTTACAAGGCAGTCTTGATCCTAGGCTATACCTGAATTCCGCGCCTGATACTCCCAATGAAAAGAAGGATCTCATACTAAAGGATGCTCACGTTGTTGCCCTGCATGACGAATATGTATAAGTTTTGCAATCGCAAATCTGTTGCGCTCGCAGAGTTCTATATGGATTCACCTCAACGTTGCTCGAGATGAAACTGTTAGTGTTCGCTCATCTAATTTATTGTTCCGCGGCTGTCTCACGCGCGGAAATGTCTTCAGTCAAGATTGTTATTTATCATATCAGGGACATTACGTAATCGTCTTCTCTGCTCTCCTATCTAAACTTAAGTAAAAAAAAAGCAGGCAATATGGCCTGACGTTGTTTTCAATCAGTAACGTGCGGCAGACTATTCGATAAGTTTGTAAACCAGGACCTGCGAAAAAAAAGAAATTTTTCTTTACATTTCATTTGTACAGCACGGCCTATAGAGGATGCCGTAGCAAAAGTCTTTGGATTAATTTCAACCACCTTCGTTTCTTTCGAAGCTTTGCCCATCAGCAGGTATTCAAGAAACCTATTCCCAGAATTGCTTGCACATATAAAAAAGATTCTTAACTGCACAGTCGTTTTTGTAGTGATTTATTTATTTAGTTAAAACTGTTGTCACTCTCATGGGAGATTATTGCAGGAAGGACACTCAAATAAGAAGAACGAAATTCAGGGAAAGCGTCGAAGCCAAGTGAAATGAAATCGTTGTTACGGAAAAGTGCTAATTTCAGCACTTCGAAATGAGCAAGAAAAGCGATAAATGTCAATAAAGCGTAGCAACGAAGAGACCAAGTGCCAAAATGACAGAAATATGAAATTAATGAACAGAAGATACATGATAGGAAATATCAGGATACAATTCAAGACAAAATAGCAACACAAAGTTCAAACAAAAAAAGACATGAGCCTCATTTAGAGCAAGTAAAGTGGAAGGCGGCCTTCTAGTTAGCATTTCTAAACTGATAATATTTCACGCACTGGTCATTAACAATAACCTGCGTTGTGGTAGCGAAACCTACTAATCACGAGCCATTCTTACGTCATAGAACCTCTGTGGGTGAGGTCTGCGGTTAACCAACTCCTGTTCCTGCTTCCAGGGAGCGGCAGTACATTGGTCGCACACAGTACGGACGACAGCTCTCACAGCATTGCTGGAAGATAAACCAAATTATTAGAAGATTCTTATTTCTTAGGCCCGCTCAGACACCTCATTTCCTCTTCAGTACCCCTCTCCCGCCACATATCTCTCACCCGTTACTTCAAACAAACTGCAGTCATGACTGACAGGCAGACTCCAAGCACCTCTGTACCTCTTCGGCACATGCCCCTAATGGTCTTCGACCTCTACCAGTTGTGATATTGCCCACATGGTTCATTTATCAAAACCGTGTACTCTGACTGGTACAAAACTCGAAAGTCAGCCGAGAGCGACTCTATTTGTACAATTCAGGAGAACTTCTAAAGACAGTTCTAATCACTTTAATATGAAACCTTAAGTACGTCACCAGTGGCGAACTGCACAACTCGTTCGCGGCGCCATTATTTGCCAATCTATAGAAATACCTGCCGGACACTGCTGGGTTTTGAGTTATATAATCATGATTAATATGATTCTAGAGACTCGGACACACCGACTGATTTGGCAAGGCCATATAAACAGCCGGTATAAAGGAAACCTTGTCGCACGGAGTACGCCGCGACTGTAAACGTGACATGGGTATGAGCCGTAAAAATAGAGCATGGGTCCCTCCCACTCCCGTCTCTCTACCTCTCTCTCTCTGTGTCTCTGCGGCCGTCAACGTCCCTGCTAACGTCGTTTAAAAAGCCCGGGCGAATGAAGTGGTTCCGCAATATGGGTTACCGGCGGAAAAGCCCGTACAAAGCATACGCTCCAGCTTTGAATCGCGTGATTGTGTATATCTATTCGGATGCCGTTCACAGTCTGGTAGGTACAAAGGAAGGGAAGGAGTGGAGTGCAGCGGTTTACGAGGAGTGTGGGAGACGGAGAATGAGCCAGACGTAATGAGATATTGCCTCCACGCGTACGCCCCGCCAAGCATCCAACTTTTCTTTGTCTTATGTTTTTAAACTCCTGGGTCGTTGCGCCGCGCGTTTGCTAGAGCAAACACAACAATGGAGAAGAGAGGAGGAGTCACTGCCGGCGGCGGTGGCAGGGGAAACGAGACAGTCGGCGCGGCCGCGATACGGCTTTAAAGGGTGCTGTGGGTGGCGTTGAAAGAGGTGGGATTGCGGGAAGCGGAGGATGCGTGAGGATTGGGAGGAAGGGAAGAATGGGAGAAACACCCACTAGACGGGTACAAGAAGGAGGAGGAGGAGGAGGAAGTCACACGTTCACGAAGAGCCGGCAGCTGGCGGCGCGATAAAACGCGGAAATGAGGGAATTGTGCGCCGACTTCCGAGAGTGGACGGCGCGCTGCTCGAGCGCTCAGCGGGCGCTGTCCACGCCGCCAGAACGGCCAGCACCCTGGGCTCCCTACCCGCACTGGCTGCGGGCTCAATGCCCGCTCGCTCTGCTCAAAGCGTACCGCACCCCCCCCCCCCCCCCCCACCTCCTTCGCACACGCACGCTCACACGCCGACACAGAGCCTGGAAGAGCGCTTTAGCGCCGATTTCGCGCGGTCGTTACCTGGAATAGCTGCAACGTGAGCGGGCATGGCACCATTCTGAAAGTGTTGAAAAAGAGAGCGAAAAGAAAAAATAAACGATAAAGCCGGGCGGGAAGAAGCGGCGGTTATGGGACTCACCTTCAATCGAACTAGCTTCTTTGGGTGTGCTTGTTATCTCTCGTTTTTAAGGTTTTGACGTCGTCTCTATTTTTCTGTTCTTTTTTTCAATAGACAACACTTTTAATTCTTCTTTCCCGCGCGGTGCCGGAGGCCATTAGATTTGAAGCGTGCGCGAATATAACAGGAGCACGCAGACAAATCCAGCGACGGGAGAAATAATGGTCGAGTTATTTTTTAGCGCCGGTTTTCGCCTCAGGTGTCAGGTTCGGTGGGCGGAGATTCCTGTTTTGCATACGACACGTACCATATTGCGACCGAGCGCAATGAATCTAGGTCGCTCTGTCCTGAACGCTATGTGTCTTGGCAATACTTGCTTTCTTCGCCGCAGGGTTTTTTTTTTTTGCGCGTGTTCTCTCCAAAAAGCCCTGCTGCTTCACACTTTCGGAATCATGGTATGATAGTAAAAAGCGTACGAAAAAACGAAGTATTGCCCGAAGACTCAAAACATGAGGGCGACCGTAGAAGGAGCTCTGCTGTATTTCAGCCAGTACGTTGCCTCTGGCGATCGGGGCCGACTATAAATATGTTATGCGCATTTTTTAATGCCGCTTTCATACACATATATTTTTAAATCGGAGCTTGCTTGGCCATTCAGAGTTAGCATAATTTTGTTCTCAGCCAGACAAAATTAGTTTTGATTTGTAGGATTTATTTGGTGTTTTTTTTTCATTTCTTGCTAACCTCTATAGCTAAGTCTTGTACGCAAGTCTAATAAGTGACTGTCTTGTAAAGTACCCGTGTTCTTATTTTCATGGGTGCGAAGAGCAGACGCAAGACGATAAGGGATGCAGACATCGCTGGACTGTACTGGTCGTATAATCTAAACTCCCGTTACATTCATTCCTTCGAACCTAGAGCACATTTTGCAGCAAATGTTACATACCATAGCTGACTTTCCACGGCTATAGGAGCGCGCGTTCATATTTATTTAAGCGACCATACAGCGGCAATGTGCACACAGAGTTCACCCACTTCTCAATTCACCTTTCCTTTCTCTTTCTTTCTTTCTTTCTTTCTTTCTTTCTTTCTTTCTTTCTTTCTTTCTTTCTTCTTTCTTTCTTTCTTTCTTTCTTTCTTTCTTTCTTTCTTTCTTTCTTTCTTTCTTTCTTTCTTTCTTTCTTTCTTTCTTTCTTTCTTTCTTTCGTTCTTTCTTTCTTTCTTTCTTTCTTTCTTTCTTTTTTTTTTCTTTCTTTCTTTCTTTCTTAAGTTCCTCTTTATTTCCTTCCTTCTTTCTTTCTTTCCTTCTTTTTCTTTCTTTCTTTATTTCTTTCTTCCTTTCTTTCTTTCTTTCTTTCTTTCCTTCTTTCTTTCTTGCCTGCTTGCTTTCCTTCTTTCTTGCTTTCTTTCTTTCTCTTTTAAATAAACAGGTAGCTTTCTATTGTGGGGGAGGGGGGAGGGTTACTCAAGAGAGCTACGTGGCAAGCCGGAGTGCTAGCGCGGGCCAGTGATACTCAGTAGCCAGTGTATAATACAGCCTAATGCCATCGGCTGGGTCGCCAGCCAATCATAAAGCTTCCAGGCTTGTCGCTCCCGCGAATGTAAGATGTGACAGCGTCAGCAGCGCCGCTGCCACATATCCCGCTGCAACCTCATGCTGCATCTTGGTGTTCGTTTTCTAAGTCAGAAGGCGGGCGACGTCAGAGGCCGGATAATTTAGAAGAATGAACCAGGAAAACAACACGCTTTACAAGTGCAAGACCAAATGTTAATACTGCTACTGTTACGCTTTGTGGCGGTATTGTCATAAAACGTAAGCACTCTTCAAAAATCTCCAGGTCGTCTGCCTCATGCCCACTGCACTCAGTCATGAAGGAGTGATATAAGGGCCCTCTAGCACGCCCGGAATTCTAGGCGCAATGTAGAACACATAAGAAGCTACCACATAAACCTGGGAGCGAACTCTGCAGGCTAGAGCGACTACTTTAAACCTCAACCTCAAACGTATAGGGTGGTACCGTAATGCGCACCTGGCGCTTGCAGGCTGTTCTAGATAGTCTCAGTCACGACGGCTAAAATCATTGACAGGAAGGTAAAGGTCCAAGAAGAAATAAAACTCAGATGCTCGGACGTTAAATTTTTTTGTGTGCGTTTCAATGCTTTGGTTCTGGTTTCAGGCGGTTTAAGGTCCTAAAGAAACTCATTCGATGAGAGAAGCTGTAGAGGAGGGCTTCGAATAATTTCGGCCATCTGGGGTTCTTTAACGTGCACTGACGTCACACAGTACACGGGCATCTAGCATTTCGCCTCTATCGAAATGTGATCTCCGCGGCCGGGATCAAACCCGCTTTTTTTCTGGTTAGCTGCCGAGCACCATAATCACCGAGCCACTATTTTAAAGCTTTGAGAATAAACTACCTGCCACTGTTATCTGTTTAATTCGGAAATAATACTCCAGGATATCTGCCAGGCATGAAATTAGCGTACATAGGCTGTCCTTCTCTAAAGCGTTCTTGGTGAGGCACCCAGAAAAATGAGAACAACAGTGAATGCAAAAAAAAAAATTCTGCATTGCTGACCACGTAGGCTGTTATAAAAAAAAACTGTCTACAGACTGGGTCAAGCAGACAGTACATGGTTTGCGCAAACTTTCTTCGCGTGGCACAATGCTGCAAGAGTTTGAAGCCCGAGCATGCGACGGTGATGAAAATGTTTTTCTCATGGCTCTTTTTTTTTAACATTCAAAGTGAGGGGGACTGCAATCTTCACCTGACTGCACCGGGCGCAGAGAAGGAGAAAAGAGGTGACTGCAGTCACAGCGCAAGACGCTTCATTTCATTAGAGTCGACCGGGAAGTTCTTGCTGAGTTTTCAGGCTACCTGTTGCTCAACATTCATGAGCTCTTCGCGTTGCTAAGGGGTCGTTTTATTTTCAGTCTTCAATATTTTTGACCGCTGCGCACGCATTACTGCTTTTCTTTTTTTCTTTTCGAGCATCTACGAAGTGAGATTTACATGCTTCACGAACTCAGTTCCTTTCTTTTACGCCATCTATCCATAGTAAATGAAAACGGCTCACGGCAGCACCTCGTCTCCTGTCACATCTCGATCTCGATCGAAAATAAGCAGGGGGGGGGGTATATAATGAGTGAGCGAGTACGGAAAGCTCTACGTGTCACAGAAGCTAAAGAACAAAACTTAAAACGCAATGACAGAGGAAAGCGGGATTGGCTTCTGCCCTTAGCTTCCCCGCCTGGAGTGTTTCCTTTGAGCTGCAATTTCCGGCGGTGGAAACCTTGGAATTCTGACACGTGCTCTTGTGAAGACGGGCTCGGAGCAACTTCATAAACAAAAAACATGCAAGGAAGAAAGTATTCTACAAGCCTACAATAGAACAACTCTGAAGTAAGGCTGATTGAAAAACTTGAGAAAAAAAGAATTCAAGAAAGAAAATGAAACGATAAAAAACAGGAAGGAGTTACGAAGTCGACCGCTCTTGCTAAAACGCGAGACAAGGTCAAAAGCAATCGCTTGTGTGATGTTCCAGCTTCTGGTTGTCTTATGTGGGTGTTCTTATACTGGATTAGCGATATTCGCCTGGGCACCATTCTGCTCACTTGATGAGACGAGCCTTTTGCTTTGTTCTTTTTTCAATGAGGGAACTTCGATTGTTTTAAAATACGCGGTATTTCCTGCCAGTTCTCCTTTTAGCGCCTTCCTGAACCTCGATGTCCTGATGCCAAGAAAATTAGGAGTGAAAAGAATAGATAGATAGAAGTAATATTTTTCAGGCACTACAAAGCAAAACAAAGGCAACGAATTGCAGAACAAAGAGAGAACAGGCCTCGACAACACTGGCGCTACGAGAACGAAGGAAAAACTTATATGGCTGAGAACAGAACCGAATGACTAACGTGTTTATACATGCGTACTTGCAGCATGAAGTCTTAAAGGGAAGAAAAAGAGAAGCTACCTTCGCAGAGAGACAAGATGCAAAACATAATAAACTGTGTGCCGATTGATGGTACCTCTGGGGTCTCATATATAACAAGCGTGGACAAATTAATCTGCAGTTATCCTATTTATGAATAACGGAATAAAATAATGGTCGAATGCTTTATATAACCACTTCCTTAAGAAGAATTCTTGTTATATGCCTGGTGTATGCGGCTTGGATACCTCTCACCCCAGTAAGTCTGCCTCTTACAGAAAGCTGCTTCATTAAACAAAGCCTCTCCAATTATAGGCCAATTTCATTAATTTGTACTGGCTGCAATTGGGTGTCAGAGCACATTATTCATAAACACATTGTCTCGTACTTGTCTAAGAATATCTTCTCTCTAATAATCAGCATGGTTTCTGGGCTGGGTTCTTTACTCTCATGCAGTCAACTGAATTCACACACGACATTGCATCATGCCTAAATGATCGCGATCAGATTCACAGTGTCTTCATCGACTACTCTAAAGCATTCGATTTGGTTTGCCATAGTAAACTCATGACTAAACTTGGCTCCTCTTTCAATGGAACTTCAATTACTAGGCTGGATTAAGGACTACTTACGATTAAGATCACATTCATTCATTTCATGACTGAAATAAAATGAATGAAAGATCACACTTTGTCGCGTTTAATCACTCTCAATCAGCGTCTGTCTCTGTAACATCTGGCGTCCCACAGGGATCAGTTCTACGGGCACTTTTATTGCTCATTTGCATTAATGACGTCTGATAACACATCTGTTACTACCGTTTATACGCAGATGACTGCGTTCTGTACTCAAATATAAAAAAATGAATGCGGCCAGCTCACTTTATATAATGTGTTTTCTTCTTTCTGTGATTGGAGCAACACATGGCAGATGAATATAAATTTTAGCAAGACTGTGTCGAGGAGATTCACTAATAAGAAAAATCCTTTTTCTTTCGTATACAAACATCGCACATCAACTAACGCATGTAAACGAGTTCAAGTACCCAGGTGTAACGTTCTGTTCAAACTTGAATTGGTCTAAACATATAGATTTAACTTGCTCCAAGGCAGTCAAGAAACTTGGGTTTTTAAAACGTACGTTAAAAGATGCGACCTAAGACTGTAAGCTGACGGCGCGCAAATCTCCAGTAGGGCCTGTTCTTGAATATGCCTCGGTGGTCTGGTCACCGCATCTCGCTAAAGACGTCACTAAACTTGAAAATGTACAGAAAAAAGCAATAAGATTTATATATAAGATTTATATATAAGAAATGTATATATATATATATATATATATATATATATATATATATATATATATATATATATATATATATATATATATAATATATATATATATATATATATATATATATATATATATATATATATATACCATTTCTCTTCCACAGCTCACACCCACACCTTATCACTTCACATACTTCAACACAGACGCATATGTGATCGCGTTATCCTTCTTCACAAGATCAACAAGCGTATTTATAACAACGCCCCCTTTATTTCGATAGTTCTTCAGCAAGTGTCACTCGCCGTAACAACCCGCTTAACATCGTGCTGTTTATGCCGTTATTAGAATGCTTTAAATTTTTATTTTTTATTTTCCCAGTCGAATTATGGAACGATTTGGATGGCACATTACGTCAGATGTCTTTGTGCGAGAATTCCCAACTCATGTATTTCCTTACTGATACTGTGCTGTTTTCTGCATAATTTGTGGACTCACATTTGTAACCATGCACTTTCCTAATAATTTAGTTTTTGTGAGACCTTCTGTACCGCTCCTGCAATGTCCCAATTCATGAGATAGCAGCATTTGCAAATATATAGTATATAAATAAATAAACAGTAGTGAAAATTTACCTGCACGAAAGATGTACCTTGGAGATTACTCTAGTTACTATTTTTCAACAGCCTTTCTTTTTGGTAAAGAGAAAATAGTTTGCAAAAAATCCGAGCATTGTAACTGAAATTTGCTATTCTTCGGGTTTCTTTTTACTTCAGAAGAAATTTTACCCACTTTTTGTAATACTGCCGTCACTTTAAACGTGCCGATCATATATAATCGAATTGTCTGCACGTTGCGTTAAGTTCGTCTGACTAAAAGAAACCGGGACATGAGACCTCTAGTCACGCAAACTGTCTTGGGCCGCAGAAGACGCTGCCAGTGGCGCATCTGATGCAAGGCGTACAATGTCGTGCTCCAGAAAAGCCAGTCTCCTGCAACCAGAGCAAAACACGGCTGCGGGAATCGACGTGTATGGCCTTTTAGATAAGCCGTATATACTCCAGCCCACAGGATTGCACAATCGTTATATGTGAACAATTGCGGCAGCTGGCATGCGCTTGAAAAGCTTCACTATTTTGAACAATTCGAGGAACACTGCACCTCGGCCATGTCATCGATGGAAACGGTCGTTTCGTAACTTCCGTTACGACTCCAACATTTCGTAACTAAACGATTTCATGCGATCGCTGTCGAAACAAAGCTTCTCAGTGCAGCTGTCCTGCAGATTAAATTTTGCTAAAGTTTATTGTATGTGTGTGCGTAAGGCGGGGTGTGGGGGCATTGTTTTGCTCTCTTATAATTTTTTAAAACAAAAGTGCAAGGGAGTGAGTATTAATAGCTTTAAAGTACGTTAGACGTCAGAAGCGCGTTCTTGCCGACACGCGCAACTCGATTAGGGTTAGTGAAAGGTGAAAATTAAAGAAGCAACAGCTTAATTAAGCAGAAATCTGACGCGGTTCAGACGCGGTGACAGTCTGAATCAACTAAACTTAGACACAGCAGAAATGTATGATCGCGTATATTTTTTTTCTTTTTCGGAAAAACAAGACACGCTAGGTTGTGAAGCGAATCGGTTAAGGAAAGAAAAGACAAATAAACATGCAGCCGAGACATCAAGAGAAAAAAAGAAGCTCGAGAAAAGAAAGACGAGTAAAGAATAAGCGAGAGGACGAAGTTTCGTAATGTCATTAGCACACAAGAAGCACCTAGGACGTATATCTCTTTGCTTGCGTCATTTCTCTTGATAAGCGTTTCTCTCGTGATGTTCTCAGCAGACATGAAGCGGAGATCGTGTGACGCACCTCTTTTGCAACCAAGTGCCTAGCAGCTATCTCCAGGACAACACATAGGCTCAGCTGTTGGTGCTCTTAATGGGCCGCTAGGGTGAATTTTTTAGGCTAACATGTTCTAATGAAACCCGTACGACAAATTTTTTTTGTCGTTATTATTACTTCCTCCAACTTTGACAACCAGGCGACATATCATTCCGGCGCGAATCTATTTCAAATTAGGTCGCCGCATTCGTGGCGCAAGTTTGACTTCTATGGGCAACCCTGGATTTTCTGCCTCACATACATTCCCCAATGTCTGTGGCGTCGTCACTGCCGCCTCGCGCTAAATGGCTGGTTTTCATTCATGCATGCCTTCTTGTAGCTCCTAATACACTATGCGTTGGGGAGGGCACGAAGCCTCTGAGAGTCATTCACACACGCGGTGGCCTGCATTTTCTTCCAGTGCGCGCAACTTCCACTCCTTGACAAAACAAAAAGTTCAGCTCAATTCAATTTTATTCAGTATTGCATGTGAAAAAGATTAATATAATAAAAGTAGAACAGCAGGAGGTCCCAAAGTGCATTACTGTCGGGGGGACCTCTTAGAACAAAACATGACTATCGACGAGCTGAATTAAGTTGTGCACCAACGTCACCGCGAATTTTCGCATAGGTGGAGAAAGGGAGTAAAAGTTGTGACAGCACTTCCTGGAGCAAAAAGCGCGTCTTCTGTCGCGTCTGATTCGTATTACAGAAGTTGTGCTTTCGAAAGACCGAGGGAGGGAGGGAGGGAGGGAGGGAGGGAGGGAGGGAGGAGGGAGGGAGGGAGGGAGGGAGGGAGGGAGGGAGGGAGGGAGGAGCGGTGTTGGATGAATGAATGGCATAAGAGCAGGAGTAAATGAGGTTGAAACGACACGCGCATGCGCCTCTCGTTGCGTGATTGCAAAGAATGCGTCCAGAAACCGCTTGCGTAAGAAGACCACACCCGTGCATCTTTCAAGTTCTAACGTTCTCGCAATTGAGCTTTCTTAATACGAAGCGGCAATAAAGCCACGCTGCACAGGCTTGCTGGCCACACTGGCTTCAGTGTCATTAGTTTCAATGTCCTAGACACCAAAATGTGTATCTCCGGAGATCTCATCTCCTCTCTTGAGGACAATGTGATGACGCTTTTCTTTAAACATCAGCGTATTCAGGTGCCGCAGAAACAGCAGCACATTCCTGAACACCTAACACTTACGCACTTAAGGCGCATTTTTATTTCCAGCGGTCTCGAAGTTCCACTGGAAACGGCTTTGACAGGTCGACAAAAGCATTTGTTGGGCGAGTTGGTGTTTACGATGATCCATAACTACAGCGCAAACGTCCCTTCTTCATCTCTGTCCTGTCGTTTGCGCTGTAGTTATGGATTTGACAGGTCCTCATAAGTAGCGGTTAACCTCCTTGAAGCTGCTAGCGTGATACCGGAGGGATTGGTAGATGCAATGGCATAAAACACGGTTTAATTGAATTAAATGTCGCGTCATGAATATCAGTTGACGCCATTAGCGGTGAGGGAGGAGGGAGGGAGGGAGGAAGGGAGAGAGGGAGGGAGGGAGGGGGGAGGGAGGGAAGGAGGGAGAGGGGAAGAGGGTCTCCTTCGAGGGGTATTTGCGCTTCGTTCTTGAGTTGTTTCGACAATAGTGACGTTCACACCGTTTAGAAGGCCAAAGTTGTTCCAAAAACTTTCAAAGAGCAATTTTTTTTTGCAGCTGCAGTATACTTGCGGCCACTTAGCGACCCTGAGACATGTTTTAGCAGAGCGTGACGCGAGCCATACATACAGATACTACGATATCCACCTTCACGGGGCGAAGAACACCAGACCCACTCATCGCGGAGAAAGATTTTTGAGTGAATGTGGCGCACGGCTGCCGAGCACAACCTCAGGTGTCCGGTTCTAGGCACGACGGCCACATTTCGGGTGAGGCAAATCCAAAGGCGCCCATGCACTCAGATTTTATTGCTTTTTAAGGATGCCCAGGGGGTCGAGATTAATACGGACCCCTCTAGTACGCTGCCCATCGAAGCCGACTGTGTTTTTCTGTGGTGCAAAAATTCATTCACCTTTAACGCACAGCAGATGCGTCCTGCCACGCTTCATGTGACCTCAAACAATGAAACTCTAAGCAACTTATTTGGCGCCGAAAAAATAAGCGGCGAATTGTGCTTGTGGCCACTTTCTTGAGGTTATGAGCATATGTTCTACAAAGTCTTAAGTAAAATAAGTGAGTAAACCCCATGTTGAAACTCTGTCATACAGCTCACCTATAGTGCTCAGAGAGTCATTTTTCTGTTAAAAGTGTGGTAAAATGCATGCTTGCTTCAGTCTCGCGATATCACTGCACGCCTCATTACCCTTTGCCTAAACCCTCCTTCAGGTTCCATTTTGTATTACAGTCGATACCGCAACTATCGAGCAAAGCCACGCATGCCCACCAGCTGAAGCTTAGACAGCGTGCATGCTTCAAAATAAGCCCAAGGTGCCGCTTGTGCAAGCCCTCGGAGACACCGCTGCATGCAACTTCACTCACGCCTTTGGCACGTGCGTGGATCGAAGCCTGTGACTGGTACCTTTGCGTCTATCGGAAACCGGTATTTCTCCAAGGTTGTTATCTGGGGCCCTGGGCAGAGGCAGGCGAGCATCGCGTGCCGTGGCTGACTTAGTACAAAACATGGGACCTTATTACAGGCTTAGACTTGCCTCGTG